>NC_133618.1:218450384-219050384 GCF_048593235.1 Sminthopsis crassicaudata
AGAAAGATGACTGGTGAGAACCCATGTACAAGACAACTGAAATTAAGTTTTCTACATTGGATAAAGTTCTGAGCCCGGGATCTGGGAACCTGCATTAAAACCCATCACATGGGCAAGTCTCTTACCCTGCTCTGTATTTCAGTCTCTTCTTCTGTATAATGGAGAAAATGCTTAAACTACTGATCTCACAGTATTATAAAGAAAGCACCATGTCAACATATAAATAAATACCTTACAAATATGAACTGATATGATAAAATGTTATTCTTATTATTTCATAATATAATATTGATTTTACTATTTAATATTATAGATAATATTACATATACATATATATATGTACTTTGTTCCAAATATTGTGATAAGTAAATACTTTGCAAATATTATCTTGTTTAATTTGCCTCAAAAATCCTGGGAGATAAGGACTATGAATTACCCTGATTTTCATAAATGAGAAAACTGTGGCAAACAGGTTAAATGACTTGTTCAGGGTCACAGAGCTTGGAAATGTCTGACACTGAATCTGAACTCTGATATTCCCAACTTCAGGCTCAGTACTCTAACCACTGTACCACCAATTGTTATCCCTGTAGTCCTGTGATTTCATTAAGATGGAGAATTACTCATGAAAACATTTAATCACCTACTTTGAAAATAGTATGAGATAATGAGAGACTTGATGACTTGATTATGGTCAATTACCCAGGCTAAAGTAGAAGATAGATTTGAATGCAGGTTTTCCCAACTTTAAGGCCAGTTTTTCATCATTGTACACTTTTGTCTCGGGGTATTATTACTGTTGCATAATCAGGAGCCTTTGCAATATATAAAAACACAACATCTTGAAAAGCTTTGGAGGTCTCTACTATATATATAACAAACACTTTTATCCAGGTATTCCATTCCATTCTTGTTCACTTGTGCCAGGGTTTCTTTCATAATTATCCTTTTTAGATATTCAGATTCTGTAAGAGCAAACCAAAGTCCAGAGAAAATATACAATTTGCCCAAATTCACACTTCTAGCTAATTGTGGAGCTACGACAAGAATCTGGGTCTCCTGGCTCCCAGTCTTATATTCTTCTTCTTACGGTTTCAAATTACTGTCATCAACTATGTGTGTGAGTATACACACACACAAACACAGGGATCTATATAGATAGAGAGAAGCCTTTTTGTTTCCCTGCAGCCATATGATTATGGTCCCAAAGAAAATTTATAAAGTCAAATATATAAGCATGTTTGTGATACTTAAAGGGCCACAAATAGGAACCAGGAAAAGAGCCAGCATTAGGGAAGCAGGACACATTTTTTTGAAGAGTAAAGATCAGAGAACAAAGCACACACAAACAACAACAGCAACAAAGTTAGCATCAAGGAGACCATATAACAAACTCCCTGGACTATAAATTACCTCTGTAGTCATGTACTTCAGGGCTTCTTAATGTTTTTCCAGTCTCAACTCCTTTTTATCTGAGAAATTTTTACATGACCATGGGTATCTAGGAATATAAAATAGGTATACACATCAAACATTTACTGATAATGAAGCATAATTTTGAGATCCTTATTTCAGTTACAACACCTCATTTGGGTTTGTCACCCAGAGTTTAAGAAACTGGGATCTACTCCAATCAATACCTGAGAAGGAATCATCTCTGAAACCTTTCTGAAAGATGGTCATCCACCTTCGGTTTGAAAATTTTCAATTACAGAGAAGTCCCTACTTATTTAAGCTGGCTATTCCATTTCTAGAGGTCCAATTCATTAAAAATTGGGTCTTATACTAAACAATTCTTTCTGTCTCTCTGTCTCTGTCTCTCTGACTCTCTGTCTCTGTGTCTCTGTGTCTTTGTCTCTCTCTATGTCTCTGTCTCTCTCTATCTCTATCTCTCTCTGTCTGTCTCTCACCCCACTCTCCTTCCCCACCCCAATTATAAGGTAGAAGAGCATAGAAAGTCTTTGTACCTCCACACAACTAAAGAGGAGAAATGGTAGACTGCAATGACTATTTGAAAGGGAAAGTCTTCTTTTTTCCAAAATAAACACACACATAGGTGCCATCAACCATGGTCTAACATGAACCTAGGGTCCCTCAATATTATGATTCCATGTTTTGCATGTACTCCATATTGTCAGTTTTCTTTCTAAAATGTGATACCGAAGACTACTCGATATTTTACTATTTGGCCAGGTCAGAACACCTACGTCCTGCTTCATTCTATCATCTTCTCTTAATATAAGTTTAACTCATGTTGGCTTCTTTGGCTGCTTTGTGACTCTTTTGTTTTATACTAAGCTTGGAGGCAATCGAATTTGTAAGATTTTTCTCATATGAATCATCTTTAAATTATGTAAACATTTTATTCTTCCCTGCTCCCATCCTACCCTTGTGAAACTTGTGGTTTTAAAAATATAAATGGTTTCTGATTTATCTTTGATAAATTTAATCATGTTGATGAGATTCTCTCAATTGATCACAATCATTTTCAAAACAGATTTAAACAACATGCAATTTAGACTTAGAGGATTCCTAGAGATCATTAAATACACCAATTCTCAAACTTTTTTGAAATTAGGAACTTTTATATTACTAAAAATTAATGAAGTTTTTCCCAAAGAGCTTTTATTTATGTAAGTTGTATCTTTTGATATTTTCACATTAGAAATTAAAATTATTATCAAATAGTGTTGACCTTTTTGAAGTCCTAAAAGCATGTCAAAATTTTAGGTGTTCCCCAGACCACAATTTGAGAACTTTTCATAATCCAATTCCTTTATTTTAGAGATGGGGAAACAAATCTCAGAGAAGTTAAGTAAATAGTCAAAGATCAGGCAGGAAATCAAAATAGGTCCTATGAACTTGAATCTAGAGTTTTATCTACTACAATATGTTTTATTATTAACATATCAAATGAAATATCCCCATTTTGTCAACATGAATTTGATAATCTTTTATTTGATGTTTTCGTCTAAATAATTGATAATAGTTTTAAAGAGAACAGGGCCAAAGATAATGCCCAATGGAATTCAATAAAAACCTTTCTTTCAATTTGGCACTCCTCAAGCTTAGTTCTTTAGTCAAAATAAAAAAAAAGGAAATAATGCCAGTACAGAATATAAATGAATTCATGCTGGCCTCTGGTGATTATTTCTGTCTTTTCTGAATAACAAAAATATCCCATCCATTTTATAATATATTCTAGAAAGTTATTAAGTATTGGTGTCAAGCTTGTTTATAACCAGTTTGGGGATTCCATCTGAAGAGTAGAATCATAGTTACTGATCTTTATTTCTTTGCATTTTCTTCATTCTCCATATTTGTTCAAAAATTACTCTTTTTTGTTTCAAAGTATGTATGTATGCTACACTATGTAGTGCTACTTTTCTGAATCTAGAATCTTGAATTTAATGTTCATCAGTGCTCTTTTACTATTTCCTCTGGTTCTGTACCCATGATCACACAGATCTGATCTCTCTTAAGTTCCAGGTTTTTCATCACAGAGTTTATTCTGTCCTTTCCAATGAGAAGACTGTTCTCATAGAGGAGGAAGATGGGAATCAAGTAAGGGAAAAATATGCTCTCTTTTCTGTCAGTAGGTAATAATCACTTGAATTTTGGGGCATATTCAGATAACATTGCTTCCAAAAGCAGATAGTTTCTCCCTCCCTTTTATCTTTAAACAAGACTTTTCTGAATATTTTAATTGTTTTGTCCATATAGATGAATCCTAGGTTTAAAAAATATCCTCTCTTATTCTTAGATATGTTTACTGCTTTTTAAAATTTTACCTCCATTTAAAGCACATGAGGAAAATCTCCAGGATAAGAGAGGCTGACATTTTGGCTCTTTCTTGCTCTTTATATGCTAGTAGCTCACAGGACTGTATATTGAAATCCCTCACCAAGGGACACTGTTTCCCCTAGTTGGGATTTAGGTAGCTCCAGTATTATAATTCACACATATATACATACATATACATATGCAAAAATAGGTGTATAAATATATATATGCATTCTATATCTACTTATATGTATTTGTAAACAATCAATAAAAATACATTATTAAATACCTATCATGTGCCAGGAAGGAATGTAAGTAAATGCATAGGATAGATAGATAGATAGATAGATAGATAGATAGATAGATAGATAGATAGATAGATAGACTGTTGTTCAGTCATGTCTGATTCTTTGTAACCCCGTATGGGATTTTCTTGGCAAAGATGTTGAAGTGATTTGCCATTTTCTTCTCTGATGGATTAAGACAAGTAAAGGTTAAGTTATATCCACTGAGTCACCTAGCTCTTTCCAAGGCAAAAAGAGGTTAAGTGGCTTGCCCAGGGTCACAAGATAGTAAATATGTGATATTGACTGTGAACTTTCAGGCCCTGTATTCTATTCACTCAGCCATATAGCTGCCCCATCTATCTTTTGATACACTGCTGCTTTTTTTTGGAGGCAATTAGGGTTAAGTGACTGCACAGGATCACATAGCTATTAAGTGTCTAAGGCCAAATTCGAACTTGTGTCCTTCTGACTCTAGATGCAGTATTCTATCATCTGCACCACCTACCACCTCCAGGTTACCTCCTTAAGTTTAGGGAGCATTAACTTCTTTATATTTATATCTCAAGTGCATAGCATCTGGTACCCAGTTGTTTATATTGATAATGTAAAGAACTGTTTGACACTTTTTGTTTGGGCTTTTTTGTTTCTTAATAATTTCCATGTTTTCTATTTGTTCCTCACAAATAGATTTTCTTTATGATCAGGTTGCATGACTCCGCTGAATCTCTTATAGTTATGTTTTAAGAACCTGAAAAGGGCTTGATAAATACTCATTGAATAAAATTGATTTATTGACCAACTTTTGTCTCTGCTTCATTAGCTTATAGATTTTGACTGCCCTTTTCTCCCTTGAATATGACATTTCCAGCAGCTGGAAACTCCCATCTAGATTATTTATAGCATTATGTCAGGATAGTGAGTTCATTCTGCATTCCCAAGAAACAGCACACTAAGTGGTACAATCTGGGTCACACCATTTCTCAACAAGAACTGAAGGAATATGCCTCTTGAAGCATTATTAAATTTAACTTATTTAAGCAACTCTATCCAGAACCTGGCATGTTTGGTTGCCCCTGGGTGTTGACATAATCTATCTAAATTATACACTAAAGGAAGCTCTCCTGCAAATGTTTAAGGCCTCTTTAAACACGTTTGCCATCTGTACATTTTGTTGGCATCCACTACTTTCAGGTTTTGCTTGACATGGGAATGTATAGTTCAAGTGAGTTTGTGAAGAGGTCTGCAGGAATTTCAGGTACAAATCTTGTTAACAAGTAATGCGACTGGGCAAGCAGCTCCTGTATATCACATGGTTGTCAAGGAAAGTGAAGCATCAAACTGCCAAATTGCTAAAGGAATTTAGTGTCTGTGTCTTTTGTGGATTTGTAAATAGACAAAGTTCACTGCTATCCAAATTACTGGCAAAATCTAGGCTTCATCCAAGTGTTGGCTGATATATTTATATGTTGCTTTTTTTCTAACCCAGGTTAAAAAAAATACTAAAGGCTTTTTGCTTTCAAGCCTGGTATCACTTATATTGCAATTTTCTTCCATCTTCTTAAGACACAAGTAAAGGAGCCAAGTGTTGCATATGGAACAGTCTAGAATCTATACTCTTAAGATATTACTAGTTTGTAATATCAGTATTGAGAATACAGGTTTTTGACAAATAACCCTTTGAAAAGGAAGGCAAAGAAAGTATTAAATACAATCTGAAACTTCCTTAGAAACTAGGCTGGGGAGCTCTGCCCTTAATGAGATTTTGCTTTATGTTGCAGAAGAAAAATCATATTTTTCCTCATAGTCTTATTTTTTATAGGTAGTTTAATGTATCATTGCTTTCCTGTACTATTTGGTAGATATCCTCTCTTGGACCAGTCTCAGTTTTTCGAAAGGTATTCCAAGGAAGACTCTGTACAATGTCATTTGAGTGATGGAATGGACTGATTGTCCAGTGCCAACAATGTAGCTGTGTTCACAGTGAATTCTGCCATAATGGCTGAATGCCCAGTGGTTGATTGAATTGTGAGTATTTAATTTACTCCATCATATTAGCTACAGCAGTGAGATGTGTCCTAGTTATTTTGATCCCTTTAACATGAAAATTGGACTAACCATTTGTGATCCAATCAACCTCTTGACCCTTGAAAAGTATCCTTGTTCTCCAACAACACAGTGTACTGGAAGGGACACAGGGTATGGAGTCTGAGTAATAGATCCACTTCTGCCATTTTCATGAAATAGGACTATGAGACTCATGATTCCATCCCTCCTTTTAAGCCTGAGGAGCCTATGCTATAACATAAGAAAAGTAGTACTTGCATTCCAATTGTTTTGGGAAAAAGACTTTTTAAATCAGAAAACACCATAAAAATGTGAGTTGTTGTCATTGTTACTATTCATGGAGTAGTGCAACCCCCACTTCTTCCAAATAGGCTTCTTTTATTATCCTAGGTCTTAATCGAATTCTGCTATGAACTCACCCCAAAACCAATTTTCTTTATCACTCATTTGGCTTTTATCCTATGCCTCTTCATATACTCTCACCTTTTATATACACAATTAATCTCTACAAATAGACTGTGATGCCTTAGCTCTTTTTTGTACTCTGCAAGGGCCTAATACAGGGATATACATGCCATACATATTTATATACATGTGTGTGTGTATATACAGAGAGAGGTATGTATATACATAATAGGTACTCATTTTTCTCTATATCTCCAATGCCTTGAACATAGTAGCCAATTCATAAACATTTATTAACATTATTTGAATCAAATGATTCAACATTCCTTTACCTTCCTCCATGAATTTGCATTGGCTGTCTCTAATGCCTGTAAATTTACTTCTACTTCAAATCTGACTCCAGAGATTTCTGACTTTGTTCAAGGCACAGATCCTGAACCACATGGTGTAAGAAGCTTGTTCTTGTCTCTGTAACTTAGTGCTCTCTCTCCCTCCTCCTCCTCCTCATCATCACCATCATCATCATCATCATCATCATCATCATCATCATCATCATCATCATCATTTATTATTTGCCTGCTACAAATGTTAGAATGTTAGCACGTTGCGGAGAGAAGCTGTGTTTCATTTTGTCTTTGTTCCTATAAAACCTAATACAGTGTCTAGAACATAATAGATACTTAATACATTCTTATTGAATTGATTTGATGAAAGATGATACTAGCACCCCTCTAAACCCAGACTAAGATGCAGGGATTTAGAACTTGGTCTGCAGTCTGGAAGATAAGCTCGAAGATGGCACCAGCTACTGATTATAACTGTATATCCTCACTATAGTCACATGAATATGTTTGATTTTCAAAACAATCTGCAATAATGTATATATCTATTTCTTATCTTTCATATATTAAATCAGAATTTCTACTTTGGGATAGTTTAAAAAAAATTAGTAACTGTAGAGCAATATAATTGGTTTCCTAGGTAATCTTATGCATTTTATCATATGTAAAACATTTCAAAACATTTTGAGGCGGTCACAAATTTTACCAGGACTGCCAAGAGTCCAAGAGTCAGTAGCTTTCACTTTCTCTCTCACTCTTGCTCTTATTCTGTGTGTGTGTCTGTCTATCTATCTGTCTTTGTGTCTCTGTGTGTCTGACTATATCTCTGTCTCTGTCTCTGCATCTGTTTCTCTGTCTCTCAGTCTTTCACACACACACATATACAGAGAGAGGGCAGTAACTTATCCCAGTAGAACCTAAGGATCAAAATTCTATAACTTTAAAGCTGTTTAATGGTTTGGATAGCATGCAATAGTTATATTAAACCAAATAACCTGAGATGAATCCCACAAAACTATGTTTATGAAGCACATTTTATCTCTGCAGGGTAAGAAACACCAGATTAGCTTTAGCCCACCTTACACCCTGACACCCCACAGGGTAAGTAAGCATGGTTGGGTTTTACTCTATTTTAGTGATTGAGAAAATCAAGGAATGACTGTGCCACAATAAACTCTTGTAATGTCTAGACAGGCTTCCTAATAGAAGAAGGGTAGCTCAAACTCCAAGTTATGAGCATTGTCTAATCAGGATTTAACTGAATTAATTTTCAGATAAAAATGAGAAAGTATCCCTATATTCTTATGGCGTTGGATAAAGTAATGATTCATCTGTACATTCTGAAGTTTTTTTTTCCAAACATTATTATACATAGCATTTTTAAAATCCAAACTTCCTGATTTATTTATTTATTTATTTGTATGTGTATAACATCTCAGGATCAGCAAATTTTAATAGGGACCATCAGAGTATTAGCATTAACATGGTCATTGCCTGAGGCCTCCAGAAAGGCAGGATTTTCTTTCCATTATTATCTGTCCTTCCTATGCCATCTTACATAATCCTAAGAGTGAGCAGCTTTATCATTCCTAAACAGGCAGCTAAGTCCCCCTTTGCCAAACAGTCCTTGTGAATGGAATTAAATACATGGTATAGTGCAGCAAAGCAGTGCTTCCCCAATACTTTGACAGTGGTGTGCTCTTGGAGACAAGCCCAGGAAAAAGAATTTTAAAAAGAAAAGCAGCATGGCTTGAGGTGGGTCCAACTGATTTTCTACGAACTAGTCAATAAGGTTATATAGTGGTCCACCTTTCTATAGCCCTTTAAGATTCATAAAGTAGTTTCGCCACAAGTCTGTCCAGTATTTTGTGGAAGTATTATAATCCTCATTTCCTGAAAAAAATAATTTTGGTTGGTAGAATGGAATAATAAACACTCAATTTGAAGGCAAAAGACTGGTATTAATATCAGACTCTGATAATATGTCTTACCTGTGGAAGGTATGGCAATTTGATCAACTTTTTTGTACCAGTGTGACAGCAACAAGTCACACTTTTGGCTCTATTTTTCCTGATATTTAAAATAAGAACATCGGACTAAATGATTTCAGAAAACTTTCCAGCTCTAATCTGTGATTCTAAAGTAGCTTATCTATAGTCTCACATATAAATATCAAACCTGGAATTTAAACTATGTCTTTTCTGACTCTGAGTCCAAAGTTCTTTCCAATTATACCACAATGTTTCTCTTAGCCATTCTGTTATTCTCTTTGGAGTTACCAATGTAGTCAGCATTTTAAAGTAATTTAAAATATTATTTTATGCTGCCCCCACTAGAGCAAGTACTTTTTTTTGTTTGGGAAGTATGTATAAAGAAGGAAGGCTGGGGTTCTGATTTATCTTCTTAAAAAAAAAAAAAGTTTCTTTCTCTGTCCCTTAGAATACTGAACTTATTTCAAAATGCATCTCAAGCTCCTCTTAGTCCTACCAGGTATTAGTGAACAGCCCTTCTCCCAGTATGCTTACTTTTCATATATACTTAATATGCAAAATTATATATAAAATAACTCTCTAAGAATATATAATAAAAGAAAAGTCTCCATCCACATTGCAAGTTTCTTAATCTGGAGTTCCTAAATCAATAAGCATCTAGTAATACAATACAAAGAATGCTGGATCTAAAATCATGAGAACTCACTTTCATAAGTTCAAATCCAGCCTCAGACATTTACTAACTAGATGATCCTGGGCAAGTCATTTAATTCTATAAGATTCCTGGGCAATGTCTCCGTTTCCTCATCTGTAAAAGGAACTAAAGAAAGAAATGGCAGACCACCCAAGTATCTTTGCCATGAAAACTCTAAATGGTATCATGCACAATTGGCCACTACTGAAAAACAACAGAACAGCAACAACAACAACAACAAAAAAAAATCACTGAGATTATACATTTAGTCCTTTTCCATCCTAGGTTTTATATTTATTTAGATGATCCCCAAGATCCATTGCAGCTCTGCATCAAGAATTCTAAAATTTCTATTATAACATTCATATTTGAGCAAATTTTCCTAAGAAACTCATCAAGTCCTTAATGATTACACTATAGTATCCTTTCATCTGTTTCACTGTTCAACTAATGCAAATATAATCAAAACTTGCTATTTCTCTATTTCTACACCACCCATCTTGAGTTGTCTTTGACTCATCTTTCCCCTAGCACAGTTCTTTAGGCAATCATTAAGTCTTACAGATGTTTCCTTTAAGCGGTTCCTTTTATTTCTCCTGTCCTCTATGTTTCCTGGCTCCATCCTCTACCAGGGCCAGTTTTCCTCATTATCTCAGTCTTATAATAATAGGCACCTCATTTCAATTTCTCCTCTATTCTATCCATCTTGCCTATTGCTGCCAGATTAATCTTTCTTGAACATCACATGAATTATGTCATTTCTTTGTCTAAACCCACTCTCTGATTTATGCTATATCCGAGCTGGACAGTCCTCCAGCTTTCATCACTCTTTGAAGCCTGATCTGGGTATCATGGGTAAAAAGGATCCTTGGAGCAGAAACCAAAGATATTCTCCCTAGACCTTTTATTAGCTAAGAAAATCTTGATTGTGCACTCAAATATCCAGTTGCCTCTTCTATAAAATGGAGATAATAAAAATCATAATATTTATTGCACAAGGTTGTTGTGAGATAATTCAGTTTTGGCTTAGTAACACAAAGACCTTTTAGGAGAGGACTAGATTTGTATTTTCTCTGACTTCTAATGAATAAATTTTAAATATGCATATAGTACCTGCTTGTAATCTGAACCCATCTTCTTTACTATGAAGCCAGATTTCTATCCATTATGGTGCAGATATTTTTTGGATATTAATATGACTTCAATAAGATTGGCAGGTAGTATATCCAGAGACCCTGATAGAACCTTTATTTCAACCATCCTGATTACTGAAATATGTTTGACTTAAGCTTTTTGAAAATATCTCTTTTTCCCTAATCGCTACTCCACACTATCTCATGCATAGTGCAATAAATGCTTGTTAAGTTTAATTGAAATTGAAATTGACAGCACAAGTAGTTTTTAGTATAATCTTCATCTAACAACTAGATGGAGCAGTTATTACAGAGCTGCAGGCAATACGCTCATCTTCCAGAGTTCAAATCCTGCCTCAGACATTCACTAGGTATGTGTCTCTGAGCAAGTTACTGAATCCTGTTTTGCTCTGTTTCCTCATCTGTAAAACAAGCTAGCTAAAGAAGCTAGATACCCTTCCAATATTTTTACCAGGAACACCCCAAATAAGTCACAAGTGTTAGACACAACTAAAAATTACTGAGCAACAAAAAACAATGCCCAACCTTCCTTCCTTTCCATCAGATCCCAGACCATACTAGATACTCAGGACAAGCTGGATCTTTGTTGTGCCCCTCTCTCATTGTGCCCCATTCTTATTTTCCATCTGTTTACTCACATCAATCCCTTCATACTTCATGTCCTCTTGGTCTTTGATACTCAGATGAGACCCTGCTAAGACCTTCAAAGAACAGTTCACTCACTGTTCCTGTCATGAATTTTTTTGCTGTCCAATCCTCTGATTAATATTGAAGAAATGTGATATATTAGAATGAACTCAGGACTTGCAATCAGGAGAGAAATGCTTTCAAATATTGACTCAGACACTTATCACTGACTTTGGATAAGTCAACGAACCTCTTAAAAACTCATCAACTTCCTTCATTAACTTAGATAGGAGTAGTATTTCTTTGTAACACCTACCTTACACTCAGAGTTATTAGAAGGCAAGTGTGTTAAAAAAAAAAAATCTTTAGTGCTATATAGAAGTGAGCTATTTTTATCCATGGGTTCCTCTCTTTCTCTTCTAAACTACAATACTTTGGTAGAATGAGCTCTGGGGTTGGAGTCAGATAAACCTGAGTTCATATCTAATTTAAAATACTTCCTGAGCAAGAAATTTAATCTCTATCTGACTCAGTTTCTTCAGCTCTAAAATGGGAATTATAATTTGCATCTATCTCATAGAGCTGAGGAAAAATCAACTGTGATAATATATTTAAAATACTTACAATGACTAGCACAGTGGTCCTCAAACTTTTTAAATAGGGGGGGGCAGTTCCCTGTCCCTCAGACTGTTGGAGGGCCGGACTATAGTAAAAACAAAAGCTCACACTCTGTCTCCGCCCCTCAGCCCATTTGCCATAACCCAGCAGGACCCATAAACACTTAGCGGGCTGCATTTGGCCTGCGGGCCATAGTTTGAGAACCTCTGGACTGACATATAGAAGGCACTTAATTCATTTCCATGTTATACAATGGAACATGGTGTCTTATTATTTTCATAGCTATCTTCCTATTCTTTTTTTCTTCAATCATGCAGAAGGTTCTAAGGGAAAAAGGACCCTGGCTTAATATATTTTCTGTTCCTCCCTGGGTCCTTTACAGGGTTGAGCACATAGCTTAGGCTTAATAAAGGCTCATTCGGGGACTGATTAATTTCATTGGGACAGTTTGTAATGACATTGAGAATGAGGGTTTGGGGAGCAGCTGTGCCTCCGTTCCAGAGGAAAGCTCAGGCACATTCACATCCACCATATTGTGATTGCACTTTTTATTTCTTCAGACAAGCTGGGGTTGTGGCTCACCAGGGAGAGAGCCCACTTCCCTCTTCTGTTTAATCACCTCATTTTAGAGGATGCTCATTTGAATGGCACATTTGAATCTATTGGGCCATTTCATTAACTTTTGAGAATTTGCTTCCCCAGGGTGCTTAGCTGTTGGGAAGCTACTGGGTGGGTGGGTGGGGGAGATATTAATGCACAGCTAACATTATCTGGATGTCCAATTGTACATGCATTACCAAGTGAGATAATGTATGTACAGCACTTTGTAAAACTAAAAACTGTGTAAATGCCCACTATTGCTGTTTTTCTCAATCACCATTTATTAAGCACTTGCCACCAAAACTGTATTTCTATTGTGCAGATAAAAATAAGGCATTTCTTTGCTTAGTAAGCTCCACTGATTCCCCATTGCCCCAGGACAAAATACAAATTCATATGTTTGGCATCTAAAGCTCTTCCTACCCTTTTCCCCTTCATGCACATTGCTTTCCTTCAAATATTTTATCATCCTACCAAACTGACCATCCTCCTACTGACATTCAGAAACTATATTCCATTGCCTGTCTACATGCCTTTGCCTCTATTTTCTCCCACACCAATGCATCCTTCTATTAATTTGTACCTGTTGAATTATTTAACTTTCAAATGCAATCCATTTTTCCCCTGAGGCAATTGAGATTAAGTGACTTGCTCAGGGTCACACAACTAGGAAGTGTTAAGTGTCTGAGGTCACATTTGAACTCAGGTCCTCCTGACTATAGGGCTGGTGCTCTATCCACTGGTGCTCTATCCATCCCCTTTCAAATGTTTTCTAAAAACACCATGCACCACATGAAGCTTATCCTCTTCCCTCAAGTGCATGCCCCTTTTAACAATCTATGTACTTAGTATTTCATATTTACTTCTAGGTACATATGCTGTTTTCCCCAATGAGCTCTGAAGATTTTGGGTTTTTTTGTTTGTTTGCTTGTTTTCATTTTTGTCTTTGAATCACTGGTATAATACCTGGCATATATCAAGTACTTAATAAATGCTTATTATTTTATTTGTTCATATTTATTAGTTATTGATTCATACCTTCCCAAATCAAGCCAAAGTAAGGAAGGTTCACACTCTGCACTGTGGACCACAAATATTGCCAGTTTAGTGGAGAACATGGATAAGAGTAACACAAGGTGAACAGCCACGTATGAATTCTGATCTGCTTTGTTAAAGCAAATACTAACACCAGTAATAACAGAGAGCCATTAAAATGTTTGATTATTATCATTACTATTATTGTTTTAGTTACAGTACTCCAATTCCTGAAGTTCATACTTCAGAAAACAACATTTGTGTGCAATATTTTAAGTTCTTGGGCACCTAAAGTACTGGTCCAGGCTCCTGGTTTTGGCAAGTAGCCCTTTCTCAAGGAGGACACCAGGGAAAGGTCATTTTCACATGCCATTCCTCAACTGCAACCAGTTTTATTCCAAGGCTGCAAATATATGTGGGAGAAAGAAGTGAGAGTGAATGCAAGAGAGGAACCAGCGTTGACTCTTCAAGTGCCCAATGACCCTGGCTTGACATTCTCCTTAGAACATATTTAATGATCTTGGCATCAGCAATTCCCCTGAAGTTTATACTCTACACCGACTACATGGATAAAGGGTCAAAGGCTGTATCCATACAGCAGGAAATGAGTGATCCACATTGCCAAACATCGATTACTGCCTCTGCCCATGGGATGTCTTAATGACTGAACTGAACTCACAGTTTGTTTCTGACCCTGTGTCAATGCCATGCTGATAAAGCCAAATCATTGCAGTTTTATTTTATTTTATTTTATTTTATTTCTTTTGTCACTTTTGTCTATTCTCAGTCCTTATTAAAAGTGATTGCTCATACCAAGAGCTGAGAGCTCTTTTGTGCCATGTGATTGATGCTTCCCAGGGCAGATGTGCTGTAAGAACTTCCTAGTTTCTCTCCATGAAGTTCTGCTTGATCTGATGTTGCTTCATTCTCATTCAGAAACCTTGTTATCTATCAGTCAGTTTCTCAGTCTGATGAAGAAAAATCCTTAATATCCCATTGAATTTCCAAATTATGTAGACATAGCTCTGCATATCTTCTCAAAAAAAATGGTCTAGGAGGTTCCTCTCTCCCCCTTCCAACTTTCCCTTCCTTTCCTCCCTCCCTCCTCTTTCTCCCTCCTTCCTTCCTCCCTTCATTTTCTCCTTTCTTCCCTTCCTTTCTTCCTTCCTTCCTTTCTTTCTTTCTTCCTTTCTTCCTTCCTTCCTTTCTTTCTTCCTTCCTTTCTTCCTTCCTTCCTTCCTTCCTTCCTTCCTTCCTTCCTTTCTTCCTTCCTTCCTTCCTTCCTTCCTTCTTTCCTTCCTTCCTTCCTCCCTCCCTCCCTCTCTCCCTCCCTTCTTTCTTTCTTTCTTTCTTTCTTTCTTTCTTTCTTTCTTTCTTTCTTTCTTTCTTTCTTTCTTTCTTTCTTTCTTTCTTTCTTTCTTTCTTTCTTTCTTTCTTTCTTTCTTTCTTTCGATTGTTACTCAACTGAATGAGAGTGTGCACAAAATCAAATGAGAGATATGAATGTGATAGTTCCTGAATTGGTACTGAGAGTATTTCTATAATCTCTGCTTCTTCATACTTGGACAATCTTTTTTTCTTTGTTTAAGGAAGTAAAACTAATTCCCCCTAATCAGAGGAAGGGGGGCTTTTCTATGCATCATCTTGCAAAGCTATAATTTTGTAGCCCATGCTAATATTGATCCAAGTCCATTTGGTCCTACGGGAATTACTTGTTCCTCGTAATATCATGGAAAATATTTTCCATGAACTGAGACAACAGGAACTTTAAAGTATTTATATTAGTATGATAGTAGCATTATAAGAGACATAGTACAAGTAGGGCAGAAAATAATTGGATCCAGCAAAGGGACCAAGAAATTCATACCTCCAACTCAAGCTTATTTGGGATGAATGCATCTTATCCTTTGTATGCCCATTTATTTAACACAGTGATTGGCAAATAGTAAGTAATTAATAAATACTTCTTGACTGATTGACAATGGAATGATGAATAGTCAATTTAATGATTACTACTGTCATTCTCCCAAGAGTAACTAGGGGAATGTGTAAACACTTATGGTCTATGGAAAATCATCCCCCATTGAAAAAGTGGGAAATATCTTAGTCCCATCCTAGGGGTGTATACTGACTCTTCACTGAATATTTTGTTCTTTAGGATTACTCTGGATCATCTTCCCAATCCCATCAAATATCACAAATAATAAGCAACAAATTAATCATGGTCTCTAATAATCACAATGTTTATATTTATATTTTATGCTTATTTATGTCCTTACCTCTCTTACTAGAATATGTTCTTTACCTACAGACATTATTTTGTTCTTTCAGTTTTTTTTCACAATGCTTACCCCATTGTCTTGCACTTAATAAATTCTTATTAACTGATGACTATAATAATAGTTGTCATTTACATAGTACTTTAAAATGTATAAAGTATTTGCATACCTAATCACATTTGATCCTTGCTGCAGTTATCCCTTACACATCACTGGAGTTAAAGACTTGATGCCCCTGTGATCTGGAAAATCCATATAAAAATAGTTTTTTTTCTTTGTGAGACAATTGGGGTTAAGTTTCATGTCCAGGGTCACTCAGCTATTAAGTGTTAAATATCTAAGGTCACATTTGTATTCAGATCCTCCTGACTCCATGGACAATGCTTTATCTACTGCACCATCTAGTTGCCCCTTTTGTAAAAAAAATTTTGCCCCTCCCTTCATACCAGAGAAGAAATATAAATTATTATGGTAGTAAATGAGAAAATATGTTGATATTACAAAATAATATCATTATATATAAATATAAGTAATATATATTATGCATATGATAATAAATACATGCATATATTTATATTTATGAATTTCTGAACTTCTAAACTTTTTCTGTGTCACCTGCTGTCATTTGCATATTATCTGCAGCTTCCACAAAATTCCCATTTAATTTCTTATGCTAAGGCTGAAACCATGATGGAGAAAGTCATTCTAGAGAAGGGATTACTGTACAACTTTGTGCTTTTATTGACCCCCTTTTACAAAAGAGAAGACTGGGGTGAGAGAGGTTCAATGATTCAGGTTTATATAACTAGTAATTGAAGTGGAATTTGAACACAGATCTTTTTGGCTCTGAATCCAGCATCCTCTCTACTTTTTCATAAGATCTCTCAAGGCATTCATGTTAAAATCACTTGTAAAATGTAAAATTCTATGTTAAAGGCTTATGGTCAAGAATCCTATCCCAGGGGCAGCTAGGTAGCATAGTGGATAGAGCACCAGCCCTGAATTCAGAAGGACCTGAGTTCAAATGTGGTCTCAGACACTTAACACTTCCTAGCTGTGTGACCTTGGGCAAGTCACTTAACCCCAGTCTCAGAAAAAAAAAAAAAAAAAGAGAGAGAGAGAGAATCCTATGCCAGAATGGAAGAAAAGGATACATTTTCTTTTTTCTGAACTAGAGATGAATATCATAGTTATTTGGCTGGACTTAGCAAAAAAAGAAAAAAAAAAAGAAAAAAAGAGAGAGAGAGATTCTGCCCTCAAAGAATTAATTAAAAAGGAGATGATAAAACTTGGCCTCTAATCTCTACCTTCTGGGAATCAGGGAAAATAATTGAGGTGAGGAGGGCTAAGACTTTGTCAGAGGCTATTTTATTTATGACTCACCCATTGAAAGTAAGAGGAACAAAGACAAGCATTCAAATTGAAAGGAAGCATAGAGGGATAAGTTCATTCTTTGAAAAGAAGGGGGGAATAGGCATTCAAATTGATAGGCTGGATAAGAATTTTCTTCTCCTTTTCTTTGTGAGAAGGTCATACTCACACTTTGGGGAATTGCTAGGCCATTTAGTAAATGTAGTATCATCTGGAGTCTCTCCTCAGCAACAGCTACTACAGAAATAGAAATTTCTCCATTTACAAAATCATCCACAAATGTTGCATTTTTAATTCCATTACATAAATACTTGAGTGCCTACTATGTGTCAAGGCCTGGACTAGGTCCTAGGCATGCAAAGTCAGAATGAAAACAGCTCCTGCTGAACAGTTTACTGTGGTGGTAGGTAAGGGGTGGCTAGAGAAGAGAGATGGGAAACACTATGAATACAAGAAAATACAATCCATATAACAAATTAAATGCAAAACAAATATGGAGGTAAGGGAGAAATAACAATTAGGGGGATCAGGAGACACCTCATATAAAAAGTAGTTCTTGGCATGTTTGTTTTTTCCATTCAAGCATTTTAACTGCTGACTACTTAGGTAACCTTGAGAAATCATTTGGGAAAACACTCTGGGTCTCAAGTATGAAATGATGGGTTTGGAATTTTTAACTCTTTATCTATGATATTATGATACTATTTGGTCTTTCTTAACCTCAGTTTTCTCATAGAAAGGCAATGTAATGCCAGAGAAACTGAGGCAAGATAGAGATTAGAGAGTTTTTAATATTTTATTTGAAAGGGAGAAATTTACAGGAGGCAGAGCATAGTCCATTCTGCCTCCAGGGCTGAATGAGAGTATTGTCTCCAAGTATCCAGCATCCAGCATCCAGCAGGAAGTATATATGCACATGGCTTTAAGCTATCAGGGGATAGACTGAGGCAGGGGTGGAGTCAGAGCACTGATAGCTGGAAGGGACTATCCATACTATTCTGAAGAGGTTCAGGGAGGCACCTGACCTTCTGATAAATTGGGATCCAGAAGAACAGTGACAGAATGGGGGGAGACACCAGACATTCTGATAAGTAGGGAAAGTCTGGGATCAGACCTAAAGATAGAAGGTCTTTCTCCTTATCTGGATCATGATGATTAGGAGGGGGGATGTTGCAACCAGGCAGAACAATTCAGGGAAATTGAGGTAGAACAATTAGGGAAACTGAGGTAGAATAATCAAAGGAAACTGTGGCACAACAGAAAAATAAAACATTCTCTGAGGCAGATAGGAAGAATGAGTATCTATACACAGAAAAGATGATAATTTATTTAGCTTACTTTTTATTAGCAAGTAGGAGGTGAAGTCATCGACTTCGGGAGTGGGAGGTGGACTTGAGGAATTGTTCTTTTCAAAATGCTTGGCTTCATGTCTATTTATATACTTCTGGTTAATTTAAGGGACCAATAGGACACTTTCATACATTTTAGCAATTGTTTTAAGGACTTGACTCCACAGTATAAGGAATGACTCATTCAGATGGAATGTATTTTATTATCTTAGAATAAAATATCAGATATCTTATTTAACCCTATAATCACTAACTACCAATCTTGTGCATCCTTTTCCTGAACCCACTCTTAAGCCAGTTTATATGCTAGCCCTTATTTCTCAAAAAACAAAATAATAGATGTGTTATGGCTTATGGGGTAAAGAGAAAGCCCTAAGCTTCCCCCCAACACACACACCCCTTTTCATTAGTCTCTGTCTTTTCAGACTCTGTTGTTAATTTTTTGATGATCTTGAAAATTCTATTGCATATGATATGTTTTTTAACATACAGTATAACTCCCAAGTCTTGATGTCTTTCATTCCAATGGATCTTTATAGAGCTTAGATTTTATTGTTGTCAAATAAACTAATGGAGCAGAGTCTAGGATTGGCAACAAACATGTGAAGTATTCCTCTACAATTCCATCAACCCCATATCCAGCAATATGCTGTTTGATTTTTATTTATTTCACCATAGGTTTTAACGCAATCAAGTGATATATTCTGATATTTCTTAATTGATTAATAATTGTAACTTACTAAGATATGAGCCCCTACCCTAGTTTATTACATGCCACTAATAAATAAAACTACTTTTCTATGAACATTTATTCATATTTCTATACATTAAATCAATTGTCATATTTCTTTGACTTAATAAAATTATTGACTCTACAAAATTTTTAACTATAACAATGAAACAAACACAGACATTATTATTTTCTAAATATCTTTTCAGAGAAAAATCAGTTGGCCTGAAATCTAATTATTGCTACTCTTGACTAAGCCCCACTTGATAGTAGTCTTCAGTTCTCTGATGATAAGCCAAAGTCTCTTGAAATATGTTTATATTGTTCCTTTGCACTATAAAAGTTAAATTCAATTTCTTATGAAATAAGCTATCTTTATCTTTTTTTCTTTGTATTTCATCCCTTTTTCTTTATGTAGTAGATATCTTTCCAAAATAACAGTTGAATTATACATCTCTTAAGATTCTCTTTCCTCTTAAAAATGTAATATACATAGATAGTTACTTTGAGAGGAAATATTGAAGTTAGTATTACTATAATAATACATTTATCATTTCAAGTATCAAGGTTTCACATGGCATTTTCTCAGAAAAGCACCAAAATTTCAAGGTCAGGAAACAAATTCCATTAATCATCAAATTCAGTACTATTTTATTTATGCACTGTGAACATCATATAAACAAATGAACAACTTATAATGTATCTGAAGTAAAAATGAGTTCATAAGTTCTTGCTGTTACCATCTCCATGGGTAAAGAGCAATTATTATCTATTATACATAGGAGATAAGCTCAACAAAGACCTCAAAAATAACAGCAATAACAGTTAACATTCCTATAGCTCTTTAAAGGTCACAAATCATTAAATATATCATATATATGTCACAGATCACAAATATATATTATATATACATCACAAATCATTACATATATGTTTTATATATATATATATATATATATATATATATATATATATATATATATATATATATATATATGTATATATATATATATATATATATATATATATATATTTGGAGGAAGCTGATGATAGAAATGGTACAAGAAAAAATGTGTGTGTGTGTATTATTTATTGTTTGTTTTCTTGTTTAGAATAATGGAATTATCTAAATATTTGAAAAATTATTTATATATGGACTTACTTTTTATCAATCAGTAAACATTCATTCATTCATTTATTTGTTTGTTCATTCCTACTATGTGCCAGGCAGAAAAATAGTAAGGAATATTTGCATAATACTGTCATTGAAATCTCAGAACTTTTGTAGTTGAAAATAAACCTTTAAAATTTCAATGACAATATTATGCAAAAACTTATTCACTTAGTATTTCCCTATCAACACAGAGCGGTCATATTTCTTTGCAGTCAGAACACAAATAAATAAGGTGATGTGCCAAAAAATTCATTTCATGGCTACCTTCCTGGTGATGGTCATCTGGCTCATCCATTCACTTATTCATTCATTCATTTACTCACTCTATCTATCTATCTATCTATCTATCTATCTATCTATCTATCTATCTATCTTTCTATCTATCTATCTATCTATCTATCTATCTATCTATCTATCTATCTATTTTTCTATCTATCTATTTATCTATCTATCTCTTTATGAATAGATCCTTTTACCAAGGAAATAGATTACAGCACTCTTTCATGTTACAGTTAAGAATAGAGAATATTCAGTAAATATTTTATTGATTATGCAGTTAATTATAATCCTAGTGACAATTATGAGCTACATTATCACTTTTTCTAAATTATCTCAGTGATATACAGTATTTAATAGGGAATTAACTGAAGGTCATAGGATAATGGAATTTTAGAGCAAAAAAGAACCCTTGCAGGCCCCTAGCCAAAGGTCTCAATTGTTTAGCCTAGTCTATAACATCACCAAATGATCCCCAAACATATTAAAATGTAATTCAGAAATATTATAGCCAAATGAAAAAGAAATTATGTAAATCATTTTTATTGGAGAAATGCAAATTAAAACAAACTTGAGATGAAATCTTATGCCTATCACATGGGCTAAAATGATTGAAGGGGGAACAAGCAAATGTTGGAAGGGATGTGGAAACATTGGGACACTAATTTACTCCTGGTAGAATTGTAAACTGAAGTATTTAGCAACAACACCAAACAAATAAAATATAAATAATATTACATTTTGAAATTAAGTCAATAAATTAAGCCTCTAGAAATCCCCATGCACGTATCTATCAATGGCTCTTTTCTATTTCTGTTTGACATCATTGTTCTCCTACAACCTATACCAAGAAATCTGATAAGTAGAAGACCTTCCAAGAAAGAGGAAAACACCAAGTCCCTAAGCAAATTGTTTTAATTTTGGAAATATCTATTTATTTAGAAATATTTATGATAGAAAGTTCATCTCTTTGCATATTCCTTCTAATGTTGCTGGTCCTTACCTCTGGGCCATGGAGAGCAAGTCTAATCTCTCTTCCACATAGCAACCCTTAAATAATTGAATACAACTTTTATATGTCCCATAGGTGTTCTTTTCTCTAAATCCCTTTGTCAGATCCTTCTATGACATGGGCTCAAAGAATTTCACCATTTTGATTTTCCTATTTTGAATAAATGTCCTCATTCTTACATTGTGGTACTGAGAAATGATTACAATGTACATATAACCCCATAACATAACATAACATAACATAACATAACATAACATAACATAATACCAAGGTCCAATATTAAGGGAAGCTTGGCTCTTTGTCAGAGAAATTCTGTCTCTCTTACTGGCATCCAAAATTGTATTTTGTTTTTGAAAGGAAGGGGGCTGCTTACTTTTTATGTAGCAAAGAACTGGAAATAACAAAGAAACATATCCCTTGTAGAATGGCTAAACAGACTGTGGTACATGAATGCAATGACATATTGCTATGCTTTAAGAAATGGCAAATATGATGAACACAGACAGATATAAGGAAAGACCTATATGAACTAATGTAAGACGAATTAAATAGAACCAAGGAAACATGTTATGACTACAAAAATAGAAATAAGAACAATAACCACAAAACAACCAAAAAATGAATGTCAGAAAATAGGTTCTTCCTATTTCTTTGTGGATACAGGAAGGCTATGAATGTGTATCATTGCCTAAATCTGATTATTTTAATACCATGAGAGAATTTTAGTTATTATTGTCATCTTTAAAAAATTGTGATAATGGATGACTTTTCTGGGGGGGAGGCAGGAAAGGAAGTGATATAGGAAGAAACATAAATAATGAAAATATATATATACATCACCTATATTTCATACACATATATGTGTATATATATATATATATTTTTTTTTCAACTCTGCTGACTCATATGAGTCTTTTAATATCCATATTTTTTCAGTTAAACTACCATATAACAATGCCTCCCCCACATTTTATTTGTGAAAGCAGTTTTTAATCATATTTAAGACTATTTGAAGTATAATAAAATTAAACCCAGAGCTTTCATTTGTCACCATTTAGTATTGAGACAATAATCCTCAAGATATTTGAGATACTTAAAGACAATTGACATATTATATCTCTACACACTATATGATCAGAACATTTTATAAACATATAAGTTATGACTTTATCAGGTCATTGGTGAGATTATTAATTATCTGCTAGCTCTTCTCATACCACCATAGCATTCTATCTCTCATGATAATATCCAAAAAATCATGACAATTCTTTGTTTCTGGCCATTCAACTGTTTATAAATCTGTCTGATTACATATGATCATACAAACTATATATCTTTTTTTATTATAACTTTTTGTTGACAGAACATATGCATTATTCCTTGTGCTCACTTCTGTTCCAACTTTTCCCTCCTTCCCTGCACCCCCTTCCCTAGATGGCAGGCAGTTTTATATATGTTAAATATGTTATAGTATATCCTAGATGCAATGTATGTGTGCACAACCAAACAGTTCTCTTGTTGCACAAGAAGAATTGGATTCATTAGATCTTCTCTTTGTCGAAGATATCCACTTCCATCAGAATACATCCTCATACAGTAATGTTGTTGAAGTATATAATGATCTCCTGGAAACCATCTCTCTTTATATTTCTATAAGAATAATATGAGAAAGAATCCATTTTTTTCTTAACTCTACATAACTTCAGCATTTCTCTGACTTACCAGTTTAGTAAACCTGTCAAAAAAAAAATATATATATGTATATATATATATATATTCTGACCTATTCTGGTTGAAGCCTTTTTGCAATTACCATTTTGGGGGAGTAAATTTTCACTATCATTTTAAGGTTACCTTCTAGAAGATTTCTAGGAATTAAATTTAAACTCTCCATTCTAAATATAGATTTTAGCTTCTAGTCACCACATTGTTTTAAAAATAAAGACTGAATTTTCTCTCCTGCTGTCTTATGGCACCTCTCCAGTTCTCTATGAGTTTTAAAATTTTACTGGCAGTGACTCAGCAATCACATTTTTGGTTCCCTCTCTGTCTCCCCCCTGTTCTGATTGGTAAATGAAGGTATATTTTATCTGGGCAATGTGACTTGATTTCATCAAGGACAGGTAGGCCATTGTGGTTGAGGTTCAGTCATTTTTCAATTGTGATCAACTCTTCATGCTAATTTTTTGGGGCAAAGATAATGAAGTAGTTTGTCATTTGCTTCTCTAATTCATTTTTATAGATAAAGAAATTGACCCAAATGGGGTTAAATAACTCACTCAGGGTCACACATCTATTAAGTGCCTAAGACCAGATTTGAACTAATGAAGAAGAGTCTTCTGAATTTTAGGCCCAGAATTCTATCCACTGAGCTATCTAGATGTTCCTATGTTTCTTACTATCTCCTTAATTTTATTGTGTATCAATTTCTGCTTGATTTCTTTATTCTGTCATTTGCAGTGCAAATATGACCTTTCTTTGAAGATACCAGCTGAAAGGATCTTTAGTTAATCTGTGACTTGTTTGGAAAAAATAATAATGGATATCATAGCAATGTTCATATTTTTATATCTTTTGTGAATTAATAGTCTTTATAATATTTCTTGAAAAAAAAGGCTTTTCACACACACACACACACACACACACACACACACACACACAAAAAAAAAAACTATGCAGTTCTTTCCCATTGTTATGGAAATAAGGTAGAAATGACTCAAGTAAGTGATGTACAGGGCTACTGTCTTGCTGATATGACTTTCTCACCAAAAATGGCTTCACTAGTATAAAACTCAACTAGTATAGAATTCTTTATGAACTACATTTATTCTTTGTTTTTAATCTTTCATCTTATTTTTCAGTTAATTTCATTACTTTCAATTAAGTATTTGCTTTATTTTCTTCCTAAACCATCTAATTTAAAAGGAAAAAATATACCAAATGTCCATACTCAAACAAAACAGATTCCCACATGTCCATGGTCAAAAATATGCATAACATTCTGTATCTTGTCTGCCTCATCTCACTATTAGAAAATAATATAAATTATTATTTTTGAACTTATATTTGGTCATTACATTATTCAGAGATCTTTAAAGTTGTCAAAGTTGTGTTTTTTTTCTTCATTATAATGCTGCTATTAGAATATAGGTTATTTTTCTGATTATATTTATTTCACTATACATTAAATTATGAGTTTTTTTCCAACTTTAGTAGAAACAGTATATTATCATTTCTCATGGCATGAGTGTTTACTTATTTGATCATATGTTCATCGCTTCTAATTGATATTCTTTTTTTTTTAATCTTGTCGTTTTGATTAAAAAAGAGCTACCATAAATATTTGTGTTCCCTTTCATCCTTTTTTTTTTTTTTTTTTTTCTGTTTTGGCTCTTTTTGGAGGCATAGAGCCAAGTAGTGATTCTGGATAGTCAATGGATATATAATTTAGTGGCATTTTGTTTAATTCATATTAATCTCCAGAATTCATCCTCTCTACTGAAACTCTATTAATGTCTTTTTTTTTCCAGCACACTCCAAAACTATTTCCAACTTTTGTTATTTCACCAGTATAGCCAGGTAGATATTCAAACTTACTTTATTTTACTTCTCTTTAATTAATGTAGCTTAGAGAAAACTGTTAAATCTTAAGGTGATTATTTATAATTCTTTTAAAAGTTATTTACATAATTCAGACTATTCATTTATTCAGTAATCATTCATGATCTTAAAGATTTAATTTCTGAGATACACACACACATATATACACATACACAATACACATGTGTTTATATGTATTTGTATATATAGTATTAGACACATATTTTTTGCTTGTTTCTTTTTTTCCCAATTAACAATTTATCTTCTTGTTCTAGTTACATGTGTTTTATTCCTACAAAAAATTTTATATAGTGTCTGTAGAATGAGAAAGGAGCAAGCAAATTGTGGTATATCAATGTAATAGAATATTATTGAACTATAAAAAGGATACATGAAAAAGTCAGGAAAACAGAATTAAAAATTTGATCAAGCCACTTCATTTCAAAGCTAAAGGTCAAAATTAATATAATTTTTATATTTACAAAATGAATCAAAATTGTGGTAATGAAATAGATCATTTCCAGATAATTCCTTTGACAAGAATAGACAAGTTAGGAGGAAAGTTTAATGTAGAGGAAAGATAATAAATCCTATTGGGGATGTTGAATGTAAGATACCTATTAGAAATCCAGATGAAAATCCAGAGGATTAATTATTAGTTTAAGACTAAATTATAGAGTATATATAAGATCTGTATGTGTAAATATATCTTTTTTTCCCTTTTTAAAGAAGTCTGATTTTAATACAAATGCATGCTCAATAAATCATTCTTCTAACCATGTTCTCCTAATGGTGCATACCATAACTTTGTTCATTGTAGGCTTTGCACTAGGTCCTTCAATTTCATCTAAATCTAATCATACTATTTTTAAAAATCATCAGATTTCAGGATCGTAAATCTAGAGCTGATTTGGCTACTATCTATCTACCTTACAGTTCAGGAAAACAAGACATTCTTTGCAAGGTAAAGTTACTTTTCCAAGGTTGCCCAAATGGAGAGACTTAAATGTATATATTCTGCAGGTCCTCTGACTCTAGAGCCTTATACTTCAACCTGTATCATTCCACTATTATATAATGAATCCTGGTTGGCTTGAGATACAGAAAAAATAAAGTGATTTATTTGAGATTACATAACTATTTGGTCTAGATGTTGATTCTAAATGCAGTAGACCGATTTTTATACTACATTGAGGAGTGGGAATATGCCCTCCCAAGTGCTTAATCAGAGGCAATTGTGGAAAAATAAGTATGCTTGCTGGCTCCAGAAGCGATGAGCCTTATAAAGGATAAAGTGTTGGACACAGAATCTGGAAAAGCTAGGTTCAAAGTCTAAATCCAATACTTCGTAACTGATAGCAAGACTAATTTTTTTAACCTACTTGAGGCTAGACTTCCACATCTGTAAAATGGGATTAAAAATATCTTTAATACCTACCTCATTGGATTATCATGAGATACAAAATATTAAATGTATGTACAATGTATAATGCTATATTACTGTCAGATATTTTAATCTACAATTATTCTCACAAGTATCTAAAGTAGAAAGCACATCAGTAATTCACATCATTGTACTTGATCCTCCAGTTTGTAACAGGAACTTCCATGAAACTGGTACCCAGAAACAGATCCTGTTGTAGAGTAAATCTGTATGATCAAAGGATAGTTTGTATGGTGACAAAAATAATAGACTCAGTGAAAGGATGTCCCCAGTCTAACACAATATTCAACAGAACTATAACAAAATTGCAGGAGTTCTTTCTCTCTCCCCTGTCAGAAAAGAAAATCTTTAAAAGGAAATGGTGGTAAAGGGAAGAGGATCATGGAAGCTGAAAGGGAATTCAGAGACCATCTAGTCCAATCAAATAATTTCCTAGAACTTCATTTAGAGAATATATCTACTTTGATTCTTTGTTTCTATGATGCTTTGCAAAGAAAGTTGTGACTTTACCAGATTAGTAGAATGCTAGAGTTTTCTATCTCTTACCTGAAGTGAAAAGGACCTTTTAAGTTTTGTTTTGTTTTTTCTTGCCTTGCTGACAGATTTATTGTGAAGTGAAAGAGCATTGCCAAGAGTTCTCTACTTGGGAAAGCCTAAAATAACAAGTACCTTTGGGAAGCATTGGAGATTGAAGAGAAACCTATTCTCCCCAGAGTCTATCACTTTTTTGTGTGCCAAATCCAAGATGATTA
This sequence comes from Sminthopsis crassicaudata, assembly GCF_048593235.1. Lineage (NCBI taxonomy): Eukaryota > Metazoa > Chordata > Mammalia > Dasyuromorphia > Dasyuridae > Sminthopsis > Sminthopsis crassicaudata. The sequence continues at coordinate 218,477,971 of NC_133618.1, forward strand.
AAAAAAAATCAAGAACCCTCATTTGGGGCTGTATTAATATTCCTAGGAATGTTAATTAGCGGGTTTTGCAATTGCTATTCATCCATGGAGTATAGTTTTGCTCTCTTGCCAATAAAATTTCTTCTATAATATTATGAATAGAATTTTTCTATTGGAAATTAGTCTCAGTTGAGGTAAGGGGAAATATCATGCAGCTATCCTGCTCTCCACATCTTCTAAACTGAAGAAACATAAATTAAGTCATGAAAATAAGAAAATCTCCCTCTCAGATTTATCTGAGCCATTTAATCAATGGAACTTCGGAACAATTATTATATTTATAAAATAATTAACATGATTATAGCTAATTCTATGTGGATGATGTTTCCTATCCCCATCATGCTACTCTGCATCTAACTGCCACAGGCCAATATCTGGCTTTGCATTCCCATTCTCCTTAAAAGTAGAGATACCAGTATAGGCAAACCCCGGGGAGCAAAATCCAGCTACCGCAGCTGCCTGTGATAAGCAATAAATAATACATTTTGCTCAGCCCCCTGAGCTCAGCCAATTACCTTATAAGCCAAAGTTTATGATTGTTAAATTGCTTTCCCTTTTTTCTTTCTTAAAAAACTCCAACAACAAAACAAAAGAAAAAAAAAAAAACTTCACTGGCAGTATAGAGAATGTAATTCAATGTAATTTCATAGGAACTTATATCTACTATTTAGTTGTTTTCTTATATTTGGAAAGATCACTGAGGCCCATAAAAGATAAAACATATGGCATTAAATACTTCCAACAATACTTTCGCAAGAGTGGGGAAAATATATATCCTTAGTGCTGCTTAAGTGCCCTCGGCATATTATTATGTAATTCCTTTGATTTTTCCCTCATTATAGTTATTTCCTGCATGTTATAAATGAAGCCATTGTATCGGTCAGAGACCAATTTCCGTACTGAGGTTGATTAGGCTGTTAGCTGTCCTCTGCTTTTGCAATATCTCCTTGTCTTTACCATGGTTTCCATAATGCCCTTGATTCATGCACATCTCAGAATTTTACCTTTCTCATTAGTGTAAGGGTCCTAATGAACACTTGGTTGCATTTAATCTCTTGTTCTAACAAAATGATCAAAGTTGCTATAGTAATGTGAAATTAAATCATTGTAACACTGTCTCCTCCTTACATGGATGCAATACACTAGCTATTCATGGAGTGGCTTGGTCGGGGCAGTTTGACATAATGACTTGTTTCTAGATTGAATGCTAAGATTCCTCTCAGTTTGACTAGCTGTTGATCTTAATCAGCTACTAAGAAGAATTTTTTAAAGCAACAAAAAAAGATCAAATATAAATATATGTGTATATTCATGTGTACATATGTGCACACACATATATGTGTACATACACATGGGTGTACATGTACACATACTCACAGGGATATATACACACATTATTTTGTTGTTTTTCAGTCACTGCAGTTGGGTCTGACCCCATTTTGGAGAAAATATACTGGACAGGTTTAAAATCTCCTTTCCATAGATAGATATAGAGATGGATAAATGTATATACAGATATATACATAAAAAGTTCTATGTGTATATATTTTTATTTTAATCTAAATTTGTGTTAATATACTTAGATGATGGATATATATATATATATATATATATATATATATATATATAGAGAGAGAGAGAGAGAGAGAGAGAGATACACATAGATATTTCTATGTGTGTGAATATATTTATGTTTTACCTATATTTGTTTTAGTCAATTGATAAAAGATACACATATGCATATATGAGTGTCTATTGCTTTAATGAATGGGATGGATTATTCTTTTAGTAACAAGTCAGAGAATCTTAGAGTTTGAAGAAACTTGAGAGATTAGTCCAACTCTCATAACAGTGACCACTGAAGCCTTAGTTTGCCCATAATAATCTTATGTTATACTTTTAGATCACAGAGATGAGAATATCAGGTGCTGTCTATTTATAATATTGATAATACCAATAATTTTTTGAGATAACATAGAAGGAGAAACTCCTTAGTTCAAGGGAGTGTGGATGAATCAAAAGAATGGCATCTATCAGCATATGGAGTATGTCCAAGAGGTCTTTAGGTAATATAAGTAAGACTGAGTTTGCCCATGCTCTTTTTCATGACAAGCAGTTTCTCTCATACGCAGAATAAAATTCTTAAAGGTGAAAGTACCACACTCTTCAGTATGTATGTGTGCTTACATACTGTATGCACACATATTGGTACATGTATGTACATGTATGTGTTTATAGATAGATAGATAGATAGATCCTGATTTTATATTTAACATTGTCACACCTCAGACCTTTTGAAACTTGTTCATTTGTCTTCCCATTTCCTGATTGAATTGTATTCCTTATCTATATTTGCGATGAAATATTTATGCTTCTATCATCAACAATCTTAGAACAACAGAATATTCTATCAGCACCCCAGACAGTGCTCTACAACAATACTCACTGACTAGCAAAGTTGGATGCATCAATACACTCTTTAGTTTCTTTTCATTCTCCTTTATCATAAATATTATTGGACTTCTTTATGAATCTAAAAATCATCAGCTACCTCTTTATTTCTAAACAAGCTGTTCTACACATCTGATAAGTTCCAGTTGTTCCTCTATTCCATGCCATTTCTATTCATTTTAAGTGATACTCTGAAGTCATATATTCCTAAGTCCTTCTATTACATTTCTCTCTAGGCTCTTCAATTAGTTCAGAGAGCATAAGAATAGTGGTAGATCCTGATCAGACACTTCGGAAATACTAAAATCTGGATAGTACATCTAGGCAAGGAATGCTAAGCGGGGAGGTAGGAAATGTTCTAACTTAAAAAGCAGCAAACAACTTCAGGATATTATCAGAAAATTCACTAGTTTTAAATCATGAAGCACAAAACAAATGTGAGTAAATTATTGTTTTCATTATTATTATTAACCAATATTTTTTAAATAGCTACTGTCATTAATAGTGTTTAGAAAAGTAGAAGAGTTATGGGTTAGCACTCAATTCATATTCAGGCAAAAATGTATAAAAGAGTTGTATGGGGGGGTAGAGTTTGAATTAATCAGAATTATCCATCAAATAAAACAACCAGTTTTCAAAAAGGAAGGGAGGAATCAAAGAGAGAAAGAGTATGGTTAACAATCAGCAGGGGTCAAGAGTAAGGGGCTGTTCACATACGTATCTTTGAAATTCAGGTTTTAAAGAAACAAAAGGGATAAAATTTCTGGTGACAAATATAAAGATGGATATTGATGGAAGAAAAATTTCTATTTCAGTTTATTTTCTTAAAGTCATATATTCTGGAATATGGATTTTTAATCTTTTTTGTGTTATGGAGCTATTTGGCATTCTAGTGAAGCCTATGAACCTCTTACCCAAACAATGTTTATAAATTCACAAAATAAAATAAAAATATGTATCCAAACATAATGCAAAGTTTGTAACAATAGTTAAAAGGAATTCAATTATGTCAAAAATGCAATTATCAAAATATTAAAAAGAAAAAATATGCACTCTAGGTTAATAAGGTATAACACAAGGGGCAGTTAGTTGGTGTATTGACAGAGCTTCAGTCCTGAAGTCAAGAGGACCTGAGTTCAAATGTGGCCTCAGATACTTAACATTTCCTAGCTGTGTGACCCTGAGCAAGTCACTTAACCCCAGCCTCAGGAGAAAAAAAAAAAAAAAAAAAGTCTAACTAGCAAGTAGTGGCATTACACAAATCCACTAAATTAAAAGAATTATACTAAGCATGCATTATAATTGAACAGTTTGTAGCTTTAAAAGTCAGTGAGTTCTATATTTTTCATTTAAGGAAACATTAATAACCCTTTATGAGGGAGACAAGGAAGCTGTCCTTTGGTTCATTAGTATTCATTTGTGGCACCATGCCAATGAACATATATCCTGAATACACAAGTCAGCAATAGTTCAACTTTCCCTGTTTGGAATTGCAGGAAGATTTTTTTAACTTAAAGCAGAAGTTGTGATATCTTTGGTAACTCTAGATTATTTGCTTCAGGTAGAGGGCAGGAAAGTCAAATTTATCAACGTGAAATTTCTTGGTCAGTCCCAACATGATGGGCATGGAAAGAATGATGAAGTGTGAGTGAAAAAATCTGGTTTTGAATCTGGGATCTACTATTTACTTTACTTGTGACCAGTGGCAGGTGCTAAGTTCCTTGGTCTTCAGCTTCCTTCTCTATAAAATGGAAATTAATTAGATGGTTTCTTATAGCCTTTTCATCTCTAACATTTTATACCCAGTCATTCTTTAAACCTTAATGGACTGCATTAAATAAAAGCTAGTTCTGGGATGTTTTCTCTTCTTATATAACAGAAAAATGGATCCTATCTTGGTTAAAGAGAAGAGAAAAGAGATAGGTCTATGATGTATTTTCACTACAAGCATCCGTCCACAGGATAGAAAATCACTTATTGAGAATGATAAGAGTTACATGTAGCTCTAAAGTGATTGCCTGAGCAACTGAACAGGAAACATGCAATAAATAATAATGTAACCATTCAATGTTATGTAAAATTCATTTTTGTTAAAAGCCACTATCAAAGTAGTTCTTTATGTCCTTGTTGAATTACATGTTCCATTTGCCTCAAAGAAATTTTATTTTTAATCTTTCTGTTTTAATATATACTTTCTTGTTGATTTCTTGTTGAAAAGGATTTTTTGTCTGTTTTATTGAGTGGGATGATGTAATTAGAGAAATGTTTTATTTTTTAAATTCCATCCTAAAGAGAAAAAAAAATTAGCAAAAATTTTGTACATCTGGGTAAAGGTCTTTCACCTAATAAACAATCTATAGAAATATTATTGACCACCTTCTTTAGAACCTAGAAGTTAGGATTGTTTTCATAAATGTTCATCAAGAGAAATAAAAGCAAAAACCAGAAGTTCTCAGGAGACAAAATCTAAGAAAAGAGCCAATTATAAAATGCAGGTTCTCAAATGGCAATGAACAAATGCACAAAGTACTGGCAATAAGCACAATCAACTAGATAAAGATCTTAATTCATGAGAAGTAAGAGTTAGCTTCATAGCTATAGGTGACATTTGGTCTGATGAGATTTATGAAGAGAATATGGGTCTAGAAGCATCTTAGAATGAATAAAAAAATAGACATTTAGAAAAAGATGAAGAAACATGCTTGTCACAGAGGCATGGTAAATAAAGATATGGTATTTTTATTATCTCGTTATTTATTACAGTGTTATTTGTCAACAGTAGAGATGCTAAGAGTTTCTTTAATGATAATTTTATTCTTCAAAATACAGAGGAAACAAAACAAAACAAAAACAAAAAAGGCATAAGTCCACTTGGCACCTGATTGTCACCAGAAAAAAAGGAAATTAATATGTAAAGGAAGTTAATATGAAGGAAATTATGGCAATCTTAGAAAATGTCAGAATAAATCACTTGGAAACCACTTGGAAAATGATATGAAAACTGAGTATAGTCTAATCAGTACCATAAGTTTGAATCAAGAAGATAATTCAGTGAAAAGATCAACAACAGACTTGCATTGCCTAAAATTCCAAAAGGAAGTTAGTTCGGTATCTTAAGAAATCCTGAAGAATAAAATGCTAAAAAACAACAACAACAACAACAACAACAACAACAACAACAACAACTCACTGGGAAACAAGACTATTGAGTTTAAACCAGGGAAGTTGCTTAAAGAGATCAATATGAAGGCACAGAGAACTCACCAACCAGATGATATGGGAGGGGGAGTGGGAACAGGGCTGAATTATATATAGATTATAGAAGAAAGATCTATAAGAGAAAACAAGAGTAAAAGTGACATAGTAATGTCAGGGATCCTGAGGTTCAAAATAAGCTGAGGCTCATAAGCAATATGATAGCTAACAAAATGAATATTCATAGGTATTTGGGAGAAAGAGGAGAATTAAAAATGAATTGGAACTCTCCTTAGGGCAAATGGGACCATGAAAGGGAAGTGTTCAACCCTTATTTCTTTCTTTCTTTACTTTTCTCTTTGGAAGAAAATTACTGGATTGTAAACAACAGAATACAACTTGTTTTGTTTTTTTTTTTTAATGTGTTTATATCCAAGATAAATGAATAAAGGAACACTTAGAAGCTATTGGTGTTTGAGTTAATTAGCTTTGGTGAAATGCGATCTTTAATTCTATGAGAAACTGGCAAATCTGATTGCTGCAGGACTATCAGAGACCATCGAAATTCTATAGAAATAAGAAGTAGCAGGTACTTGCAGGAGAGAAAACCAAAGGAAATCATCAATTATAATCAAGTAAGTTTAGACTATGCTTTCTGAAATATGTTAATATGTGTTAATGAAGTTATGGTCTCCATAAATCTAGAAAAAAAAGCAATAATCACAAACTAGCATGACTTTAATGAGAACAGATCATGCAAAACTAGAATTATTTTCACTTTTTCAGTCATTTATTGATTCATTCGTCTACATATTTATTCATCTACTTATCCATTCATTTGTTTATTTGGGTCAATTATTAGAAATAGTTATCTTGGAATTTAGCAAAGCATTTGATAAAATCAATTATACTATTTCTTTTAAAAAAGATGAAGTTTAGAGAGCTTAAGTCTCTAGATTCCAAGTTGGACAGATAAATGAATCCAAAGATTATTTAATAATGACTCAAAGTTAAGTTGGAAGAAAGTCCTCCCATGGATTAAGTGCCTCAGGGTAGTATATTTGGCCTTATGCTGATTAATATTTCATTAATAACATAAAGTTATAAATGTCATTAGAGAAGCATGCCATTGGAAACGTGACTAATCCAATGGATGGTGAAGTTAGGATTTTAAAAGAGTTAGAGCAGGGATTCTCAAACTATGACCTGCAGGCCAGATGCGGCCCACTGAGGACGTTTATGTGACCTGTTGGGTTATGGGAAATGGGCTGAGGGGGGGAGACAGAGTGTGAGTTTTTGTCTTCACTATAGTCCGGCCCTCCAACAGTCTGAGGGATAGTGAATTGGCCCCCTATTTGAAAAGTTTGAGGACCACTGAGTTAGACTTAAGTTGGAAGGAAGGTCAAAATTTAATAGGGGATAAATATAAAATCTTACATTCATTAAAAAAAAAAAATCAACTCAGATATAAGATAAGATAGTACTCCATTTTCTGATTGTCTCTAATGGAAAAAAAATGATTTTAAGCTTTTAGAGACTGCAAATTCAATTTTAAACAGCAGTGTGATATAGCAGCTAAGGGAACTAACACAATCTTAGACTTCACTAAAAGACGTATAAATCTAGCATCAGGATACCCTTCTTACTATGCTCTTGCCAAATGACATCTAGATTATTGTGTCTAGTTATAGAATTCACAGTTTAAGAAAGTCATTAATAACCTGAAAAGTGTTCTGGGTAGGCAATTACAATAGTGAAGAATGCTGAGTAGACTACGTGATTGAGTTTGGTGTGTTATATAAGAATGCTGTCTTTCCACTATGCAAAAAGGACCCATATTTTTCACTTATCTAATTTAGTCTCACTTTCACAGTAAGCTCTAGCACCATATACTACAGAGCCCTTTTCTAACTATATTTGTGAAAGATAGATGCTTTGGGTTTTTTTTTAACTTAGTAAGAGGGAAAACTGCAGAAGGAAGTATAAATGACTAAAATTGGAAGACATGGCATTGATAAATTTGTATAAACTCAATGCACACTTTCCAAGGTGAGTGCTATTTTTTTAGTCTGATTCCCAGCTTTGAAAAGATACTTGTTAGACTAGAATCAACAGTATGTAGAGATCATGAACATACTTTTGTTGTTACTCATTTGTAAAGTCACAACATATTAGTATAAATATTTCTAATATTTGTTACAGAAGAACCTAGTTTCCTTTTCTCCATAGTCTTTAAGTGAGATTCAGAAACAACACGATCAACTAAATAGAATAGGGTACATTTTAGTATGTGGCCCTAGTCAAGTCCCTTGACTTGAATTTATCCTTTGAATTGTGAACAATTAAGATTTTTGAGATAAGCTGTAGTTTTCCCAGGAAAAGGCAACTAAGGCAAACATGAATTTAAATGCCATGCAATATAAGAGTCAATTAAAAGAATGGGGAATATTTAGGCCTATAATATAAAATGCATCATTGATATGATCACTATCTCATAGGATTGTCATGGGAAATAGATTTCTGATAAAGTTATATGATGGAAGATTCCAGCTCAATGTGCAGAAGAATTTCCAAATCATTAAAATTATTTAGCAATGAAATGACCTTCCTTGGAATGTAGCACATCTTCAACCATCAGATGTGGCCAAACAGAAGCTGTATGCCAATTGTCGAAGGTGATATACAGAGAATTCAGACTTTTGGGGGAAAAATTAGAAAAACATTAGAATGTCTTTGTAGTCACATCTTTCTATGATATTCTAAGGTTCTATGAACTCAAAATACCAGTAACAGTGGAAACAAGAGGCAGAGACAAAGTAATAGATATGGACGATAGGAGAAAAGATAAAGGGAGAGACAAACAGACAGAGACAGGGATATAGACACAGAGATAGAGAGACAGAGACATAGAGACTGTAGGAGAAAAGATAAAGGGAGAGAAAAACAGACAGAGACAGGGATATAGACACAGATAGAGAGACAGAGACAGAGAGACGATAGGAGAAAAGATAAAGGGAGAGAAAAACAGACAGAGACAGGGATATAGACACAGAGATAGAGAGACAGAGACATAGAGACGAAACAGAGAGGAAAAAGGAGAGGAGAAAATATAACAAAGAAAAATAGAAATCCTAATTTCCTGCCTATGCAGATAACCCTTTTCAGTAGCATATATGATAACTTCCTTTTCTCCTTTAATAGGTATGTAGATGATTCTCATAAAATGTCAATAAGATGAGCATTAGACACATAGATTGTTGTTGTTTCAGTTATCTTTTGTTCAGTGAATATGGTACCAGTATGAGTGACTACATGACCCAGAACATAAAAGTCTCTGAAGAACTGAAATTGAACAGGAAGCAGAAGGAAATTGAGAACTACCTGGTGCCTGAGAATAGGCTGTCGTATAGAAGAAACAGGGATTTCAAAGATGAGCTGGAAAAAGAGATGTCATAAGGGAAATGCATGGAGAAAGAAATACAGTCTGGTCATGTGAAGGCTAAGAAATGACAAGTAAGTTTTCCACTCCATCTTTGTCATGATAGGCCTCCAGCACTTTGAATAGTCAACTGTGATGAATTTATAGGAGAACCCAGTGTTATGGATTTAGAGATAGAGGGGACTCTGAGAGATCATGCAGTCTAACACACATAGATGAACAAACCAAAGCTCATAAAATTAAAGTGAGTTATTTAAGATCACACACACAATGATAGGATTTGAGCTCAGTTTCCCTGTCTTTCAAGTCTAGGACTTTACTATATCATGCTCTCTCATGGGTAAGCTGGTCCGGCTGAGTTATAATTTGTGTCCTCTAAGGTTTTACCCAAATCAATGAGATCACAGATACACAGATATACAGATGAGCATTATTTTTGCCACTGTTCTATTTTCCTTTCCTCTCACATCCTTCCTGAGGTTCTATTAGAATGACACAGGGGTTACTTATGGGCCTTTTTCACCACTACTTAGCTTCCCATTTTCTTTAAAAGTGAGATTTCTGTGGTAAGTCTGATGCTACATAAGAAAAATGAAGAAAAAAAAAAAAAAAAAACACACACAAGCCATGTTCAAAAGTGATTTATCTGAAGTCAAATTTATGACATATGAGGCCTGAAGTTAGAAGGCTGCAGAAATGATACAACATACACCAAGAGGAAGTGTCTGTGTCCCAGATTGGTGATTTCATTCATTGATGTGGCTTTCCTAATGAGGCTTCTCCATTCTAAAGCCTATGTGATAACATAACTGAGAGTGTTTTGTATATCATAGCATGTTATAGATGCAATCTAGATGTAAGAGACCATGATGAGTATTATTATTATAGTGGGAACAAATGAATGACCCTGAGAGTGGCAAAATGGTAAATGCCATTCATGCTTCATTTGCTTTTTGACTGCCTCCGTGCTCAGATTTGAGTTTGCTTGGAGACCAGGTGTAAGGGCTGCTTCTAGGATTAATCTTGGTTCCCGGCTGTAGTGCCATAGGCAGATTCATTACTCAAGCAATGGAGACATGGGATCTCAGCAGACACTGTGATGAATGCAGTTAACTCCAGCAGATGTAGGCTTCTTGCATATAGCATTAGAAATGTCACGTCACATTACATTTGTTTACACAAGGGCAAAGCAGAAGCTGAAAGTGTTTAAATGTTTTTATTCCACAGCATCATAATATTGGTAATAGTTTGTAATGATCATTTTTGCTAGTGCCAAGCAGTCTCCTAATCTGAAAGTATAAATTACACTTAGTGGCTCATTGAAAAGTGTTTTAGCATGGGTGAAATCAATCTCCTCTATTGGTTATTTTTCTTGCAAGCATTTTCTTTTAGGGGAAGTTTGATATTCAGAGCATGTTCTGATGGGTCTTATTTTACAAGGTGAGAGGTTTCCCAGGAGCACAGTGTAGGACTCATTAGTCCAGTTCAGAATAAATCGTCTAGAGCAATAAGGAGGAAACTGCAAAGATTTGCGGGAGTCTCACTAGTAATGCTGTTGTCCAGGCCAAAGAACTGCATTATAGATTAGAGCTCAGCTCAGTAGATCTGCCCAGTCCTCTCAGGAAATAACCCTCTGACACAGAGTTCAAAATGGTCCTAAGCTATTACAAATTCCATGTCATAAAAGATGATTAGATTTTAGATGTCAGGGAAGTTGAATATAGTGTTAGAGACTTGAAAGTGAAAGGGACATCAAGAAATAATGTTATCCAACTACTTCATTTTATAGACAGAGAAACTAAGGCACATAGATAGAGGTTATTAGATTTGCCCAGTCATGCAGATGGTGGTTGAGTCAATGCTAGAAGAAATCTCTTGATTACTAACTTGGGCTTTCCCCCCATCTACATAGAAATGCACAAATGGGGAGGGAACTCCTATCTCTTCCTTTCATGTTTCCATAGGGCAGCTTGATTTAATAGTTAGGGTCCTGGAATTAGAATTAGAAAGGCAAAGATCTAAATCCAGCCCCTAGCATGTATCTGTTACATGACAATGTTCAAGTTACATAACTTTTCTGTGATTCAAGCAATTAGCTGGGCTTAGTTATAGGTGATTATTTGCATTGATGAAGGAACAAATTAATTGCTTCTTCTAGAGAAGATTCTTGAGTCATAAGTCCCTCCTGTACTCAGGTACCATGGTATAACTGAATTTCGCTGATACTAGAGGACATGCACATCATATCTTTATCCTCATCCTCAGGAAACTTTGAAAACCAGAAATCCTAGAAGTCTCCTGAATTTGTAATTTCTATTTGGTAGTCAGGCAGAAATGGAAAATAAGATTAATCACTTCAGGTATTATTCTGCCATTTTTCAGAATCCAACAGGGCCCAATAGTCAAGAGTAAAAATTACAACTATAGTAAATATGACCTATGGCATCTAAAGATTATCAAAGAAATTGGTGAAAATAAAAAGGACGTTGAGTATAAATGCCTTAACTTGTTGTATTTGCCCCACAGTGACATAACTGATAGTCTTGAATTATGCTTTACATTTTCTTTCTCCCTTCATATGTATTAATTTTGATTTTAAAGCAATCTGAGGCTTTTTTGTCAGTGAAGATTTGATTTGAGAGCTATGTAAGAGTATCAACATTCAAACTGATCTATGTTTTAGTACTTAATCTTTCTTTGAAGGTAGAAATGTCTTTGAATGACATTAAAATAGAGTAACTTTTATATTCCATACAGAAATTGTCAAGTAAAAGGAAAATATGTGAAAATTTCAGTTCCTTTCACTGGATCCAGCTGGAACATCTTCTAGACAATTTTCAAGGTCTGGCAGGGATATATGATTTAAACAACCATTTTTCAAATGTGACATTTAATCCATGGATAAAATTTTTTGCACACCATTTGTGTTTCTCTCTGAATAAACAATCCTAAACTCAACATGTTCAAAACACCATCAAAAAATTACTTTTTTTTTTTTTTTTTTAAGAAAAATGACTATGGTAAAACTTTCTTGGCAACATTCACTCCTGCCAATTGGAAAGACAAAAGACAAAGAACCAGGGTCTACTTCATCTTCAACTAAGATGTAGAAGGTATTTTCACTATTTAAATGGTACAGCCTAAAATGTTTAGAAACAGAAAAATCCTTGAGTGTAAGCTATTTCACTAATGGCTTACTTTTTCTCCATAGAATCTCACTTTCTACAAGGCTCTTCTATTTCTTCAGATCAAATCAGGGAGGAAGTCCCAGTTAGAGGCTAAGAGTTTTACAAATTAATAATCATTCTTTGAATAAGGAAAATATCAACCAATCTTAAAATAGGTTTTCAAGCAGCATCGTAGTCAACAACCAACAAAAGGCAGAGACCATGATTGTAGTGACAAAGGATGCTCTAGGTATAAAGAATACTCAAATCCTGAGAATCGGGAGGGCTTTTTTTTGAAGTTATCCTTCTATTAATTAATGCTTATGAGAATCCTCATGTGTCCATAATATTTGTCTAAAAATTATATTTGACTCAGTAAGATTTCCCCAAGTCACTAAAAGTTCCGCCTCTATTCATAGAAATAGTCCCTCATGGCAAACAACTCAGTATTTTATTCCTATTCAATTCCACCAAATATGCATTGTTAATGTTCTTCTTTTTAGCTATCTTAAGACTTTAAAACTATATTGGATCATAATGGTTAGAGTCTCAGAAAATGAAATCAATAACATTTGGTTTCAAGTTCTATTTCTGACCTGTAGTGTCTTTCTAACAGTTGCAGTTACTTAACCTCCCAGACCATTGTCTAAGACTTTTAAGTTACAGAGATGTTGTCAATTTGTTTGGATGGAGTGACTTTCCACACTGAGTTTTCTTCTACACAGTTGAAATTACAGGACACTATCACCACCAACAACAACCAAAATAAAAAAAAAAAAAGAAAATAAATTAAAAAACAAACTATGAACATATATTTTCATCAATTACTATATAAAAGGCTTTTGGCTTTATGATAGAACTCTCTAATATTCACATTCCCAAAGAAGATTACAAATAAAGTAAATGAGCAAGGTAGATCACAAAAATACATAAAGAAAAATACAATAAGAATTAAAACTTCCTCATAAACTGAGCCAAACATCTATTAACTTTTCAAGTCTACCTTGTTATATCCCAGGATCTTGTATTTCTCTTAATTCATTATTCATTCTACATCTGTATCAAAAAGGGAAATTCCCCAAAGTATACCAAAATAACAATATTTATCTTTATACTTAACAGTCTATATATCTAGATGGTGCCAGAAATTCTACATTGCTAGAAAGCTGAAAGGTAAAGCAGAAATCTAAAATGCAAATAAACCTTGGGACTTGAAAAGCTAGAATTACTATTAGCAATTTTAATCATTTAAATGAGGGAAACATTCAAAGTAAAACAATTATCATATTTATCTTCATTCTTGGCTTAGTGCTCTTTGAACATTTTGCAGCTGAAAACAAAATAAAACAGCATTTTGCATGTAAGTTATTCATTGTGATTTTGTATATTGTGATACCTTTATGTTCTTTGCAAACAGAATTATAGGACAGAATGTTAAAGGGGGTATAGTGTTTAGATATCATTGGTCTAACTTTAGTTTTATAAATTATGAAGCTTAAGTTAAGGAATGAGAAATGATTGATACAAGGCTATATAGTATCATACAGTAAGCAAATCAATAAAAAGGTCCAAACCCCATAAGTGCAAAATAGCGCATCAAACCTCAATGTCTTAGGAGACAGAAACAGATGACTCCCTATGTAGGAGAGCCCTCATCCCCTCCTTTATCTGAGTTATTCTGTGTTATTTATAAGGACTTTAAATGTGAAAGAACTGAAAAAGACTTTAGAAGTCATTTATTCAATCCCTTAATCCAAATTATTAACAAATATCCCTTCAGACAATAATAAAACTTTACCAAAAACTCTAGTAAGTGATAGTTCACTTTCTTTCATTTCCTTTATTAAGTATTTTATTTTCTCCAGTTACATATAAAATAATTTTAACTATTTTTAAAGCTTGAGTTCCAGATTTTCTATCCTATTCCTCATTGAGAAGGCAAGCAGTTGAATAAAAGTCATACATATGTGATCATGTAAAACATTTCCATCATAGTCATATTGTATTAAAAAAAAAAGAAACATAGATCAAAAATGAACAAACCAAACCAAATCAAACAGAATAAAACAAAACAAACAAAAGAGATCTCAGAATAATAAAGTTTAAAAAGTATGCTTCAATTTTTACTAATTCACCATCAGATCTTCCTGTGGGGGTGGATAGCATTTTTCATCATAACTCTTTCAGAGTTTTGGTTATTTTAGAAATTGCTGTGCACAGTACATTTCACTTTGCATCACATCATGAAAGTCTTCCCAGGTTTGTTTGTTTGTTTGAGCACATCATGGCCATCAGCTTTTGTAACACAATAGTATGTGGAACCGGTTGGGTGCAAGACCCCCTTCCCAATCCAATTAATTAATCAGAGACATCATCAGGTACAAGAAGAAAACATTTATTTAATCCCTTCAGGGAGAGGTCCAGACACACACCTGGGAGCCATCATAACTCTACCATGTGCTCCTGGAAACTGGCCAGCTTCCTGCTTGTCCAAGATTTAAAAGCAAAAGACTCATGTCTTCTCATTGGATAACTGACAGGATGTAACCATCCTTGACCAATGATCACTAATGCTGGCTAACTCCCACAGGTAATGTCACTTCCTGCAACTGCCTGCATCTCAGTTTCAAAGTCCATTCCTCCAGAGAGTAAATGACCTCCCCCAAGGTCCCAGTTCTGGAAACCGGGAACACGTGACTCAATACTGAGAAATACTTCAAACAATCAATCCCATTCAATAGTATTCCATCATAATCACATAGCACAATTTGTTCATCTATTCCACAATTGATGGGCATCCCTTCAATTTCCAATTCTTTGCTACCAGAAAAGAGTTGCTAAAATATTTTAGCATTTATAGACCTTTTCCCTTTTTGTAACCTTTTTTTGGGATACTTGCCTGGTAGTAGTATTGCTGGGCCAAAGGATATGAATGTTTTTATAGCTCCTTGGGCATATTTCCATATTGTTCGGAAGAATAGTTGAATCAGTTCATAACTCCACCAATAGTTCATTAATATTTCATATTCCCCACCTCCTCTCCAACATTTGTCATTTTCCTTTTCTGTATTGTTAGCCAATCTAACAAATATGAGGTAGTACTTCAGAATTGTTTTACTTTGCATTTTTTAAGCCAATAATAAGTTAGAACATTTTTTTAATATATGGCTATAGATAAGTTTAATTAGTTCATCTGAAAACTGTCCATATCATTTAATCATTTATCAACTGAGGAACAGCTCTTATTTTTTATAAATTCAACTCAGTTTCCTATATTTTTGAGAAATAAGGCTTTTATTAGATAAATTTGCTTCAATTTTCTTTATTTTCACAATTACTGTTGATGTTTTCATTCTTTTACTCTACTGCATTTATTTTCTTCTCTCTCTCTCTTTCTCTCTCTCTCTCTCTCTCTCTCTCTCTCTCTCTCTCTCTCTCTCTCTCTCTCTCTCTCTCTCTCTCTCTCTCTTTCTCTCTTTCTCCTGTCTCTCCTCTCTCTCTCTCTTTCTCTTTCTCCCCTATTACTCCTTAAAAATGTCTTACTTCTGACTATCCATTCTTTCAATCTGCTCTTCCTCATATCACACCATCCTCTTTTTTAATCCCTTTTGCCTCTCATCTCCAGAAGAGTGAAGTAGATTTCTATATCCATTTGAGTGTGTATGTTATTCCCTCATTGAGCCAATTCAGATGAGAATAAGTTTATTTATTCCCCTTTAGCTCTCCCCCCTTTCCTTTACTATAAAAAGTTTTTTCTTGCCTCCTTTAACCTCATTCTATCTCTTTCTTTATCCCAATACATTCTTCTCTCACTCTTTAGTTTTATTTTTTTAGATGTCATCTCTTTAGATTCAACTCACACCTGTGCCCTCTACCTGTAAATAAACCTTCTAACTGTCCTACAAATATCATCTTCCACATGGTTTTGTAAACCATTTAACCTTATTAAGTCCTTTATGATTTACCTTTCCTGTTTATGCTTTATGCAACCTGGATCTGAACATGGGTAAAACAATGCAATTCTTCCTCAGTGCTAGCTACCAAAGAGACACCTGTAATCTCTTTCTAACCAGTTTCCATCACCATAGTCTGTAAGCTATGAGCTCTGGAAGTAATAACTGCCACTGGTGATTCATTGACTCCCAATGCTTGCTCCTGGTTTGCTGGACTATGCTTTTCTCTCACCCAAATGCAGCAGACTTTTCTGCTGACCTTTTAAGTTCTTTTGACTGTATAGGGGCTGAGATGTCTAGAAACCACAATTGCTGTCAGGAATCTGGTTGCTTGGAGGCCTGCTCCTAGTTTTCTGGGGCCAGGTCTGCTCTGTTGTTTTCTGTGCTGGCCTGTGCAACAAACCTCTCCTCCTGACCTTCTAAATTGTCTTTGGCTGAAAAATTGTTTCACTCCATCTTTGTGAGGCCTCTGCCACTGTAGAATGTGTTTACATTCATTATTTAAAGATATTTGGGGGATCTTGGGGTAGAGCTTAGGTAAGTCCCTGATTTTATTTTACCATCTTGGATCAGCCTCCTAATACCTCATTTTCTATATACTCATTTCATTTTTGGACAATTACATTGGGTTGGCATTTGTTATTTTAAGTGATAAGTGACTAAACACTGATCAATGGTATATGAACTACTGTAAAGCACTATACCAATTTCCTCTCAGACACTAGCCTGATCTCAATTTATTTTTTTTAAACAGGCCACACATATCTGTTACCATATAATAAAAATATCAATGACAGTTTCAACTGTTAAGAAATTACATGTTTAGGTACTTTATACCAACCATTCTGCACTTATATCACCTGGAAAAAAATAACAAACACCTAAAAGAAGTTGGTTGATGAGCAAAAAAAGCATGTGCTTTAAATGTCCCACATAATAAATTACTAAACAAGCTACCTCAAAACATTGCAAGATTATACTGCAAAACCTTTGACTCCATTCCACACTCCTGGTTAATTTGTGTATTACAAATATATAAATTAGATACAGATACACTGAATATATTAGTATATTTGATATCCACATGGAAAAGTGTACACTGTTTAATAAATGTGGCTAATACAATAATGTCAAGAATACTTCAAATAAAATGACATCTTTCAATAAGTGAATACAAGTTAGTGCTGTTCTGCCTAGCATTAAATATCCATTGTTAAATTTCCCAACGAGAATTGATTATAGGTTCCAAATAAGAAATGACAAGAATACCAAAACATCATATAAAGCTTGAATATGCATATGGATAATATTACATAATATGATAGCACTGGAAAACACATTAAACTGATTTTTCCTCTCATGGAAACTTCCTCTAGTGACAGCAAAATGTCATTGAAAAATATAGCTGTTTCAATATAAACTAAAGACAAAATGGAGGTAGGAATCAAAACTTGAATTGAGTGGTCATTTTTCCCCCCCTGCGGCTGTGGTTAAGTGACTTGCCCAGGGTGACACAGCTAGGAAAGCCTCCTGAATTCAAGGCTGGTGCTCTATCCACTACACCACCTAGCTACCCCTGAGTGGTCACTTTTAATCAACAAATAAAGATATCTTTGAA
This sequence comes from Sminthopsis crassicaudata, assembly GCF_048593235.1. Classification (NCBI taxonomy): domain Eukaryota; kingdom Metazoa; phylum Chordata; class Mammalia; order Dasyuromorphia; family Dasyuridae; genus Sminthopsis; species Sminthopsis crassicaudata. Next base: position 218,495,833 of record NC_133618.1, read on the forward strand.
TCCTTTAGTAAATACATCAAAACTATGAAGGGTAAAGTTGTGATTATGTAATTTAAATGACATTCTGGGAACTCAATAAAATGATATTCTATTGAACAATTAACATCTGATAAAAATCAATCTTAACATTTACTTCTGAAACAATAAAATGAAGAATTAAAAACTTATATTTTATCCATGAGGTACAGAATTCATCATGACAACACAGATAAGGAAAGAAGAATATTTATTCTTCTGATGGAAGATAATTGAAAATAAGCAGATTAAAAACTTAAAGAACTTATTCTGGAACTTCATAGCACAATAGAAAATACTAATAGTAGAAACCTATCACTATGTTTATTGAATACAACTAAAAATATGGAGCACATATGAAATCAAGATACTATATGAACAACATACATATGGCCTTCATTAATCTTATGTTGACAAAGAAACATCTAACATGGCAGAATTATGATATCAATACAAAATTATATATTTCTACTAGAAATTTTAAAAGATTATTCTGAAGGTCTCAAACTTAGTCATAGACACAAATTATTCCAGAAAATAGTACAAAAACATAATAACTATGCAATTCTTAGGAAGGTATTGGTCACAAATCAGACAATTGCTTCTTCATAAACTAACATTTTTATTAATTTTACTATTCAGACATCGTAGAAAATTCAATAAATAAAGTATATTGATACTAGAGTATTATAACAGAAAAATTATTTCCCACAAGTGATACATAAAAATTTGAGAACAACATGTTTAATAGGTACCACCATATTATATACTTATAAACTCTAAAGTATGTGGGATATAAAGCCTTCAGAATATAGAAAACTAATAGCATAAATAAAACCATGAGAGAACAGGATATGAACAGGATATAATAAATATCACCTCTATCATCCTGTCTAGAAATAGATTTTCTCCACAAAGATGTTTTCAGTTAATATTCAGTAATTCAGCTATAAAACAACAACAAAACCCCAACAATCATTTCTTCTATTTGCCCAATGTATTTTAGAATAGTATAGTATAGTTTGTCCTGGGCCTTTTCTATCTGAACATGATAAAATGAGATCAGAAGAACAAAATAGTAATATTAGCAACAACCCAGTTAATGTTCATGTCAAAGTCCATATCTATTGGGAGAGATAATTTCAAAGTCAGTGACTGCCAGTCAAGACATTATATATTAGTGACTCTGGGTACCCATAGATCACCAGAATAGTAATTATGAAGTCTTCCTAGACTCCTTAAATGCTATTGAGTAGATTGGGGTCTCAACAAGGGTGTTATTCCTATGAATCTAAAAAATAATAGGGATACCATAATGTTTCAATCTGGTTCTACTGGAAACCATGATAATTATCACTTTGACACAGAGAGTAGCAAAGCAAGATGTATTTCATGTTCCGGACCACAAGAAGGCAATGATAGATAGATAGATAGATAGATAGATAGATAGATAGATAGATAGATAGATATGTGTATATATGTATATATGTATATATGTTTGTAGATGTATATTTAAATACATAAGAATTTTTTTCTTAATTTCTACTAGAAATAATCTAAATTTTCATTGATATCATAAATCTGACATGTTCAATGGTGCTAACCTTAAGATAGGCATACTAAGAGAAAGGTACAAAATGTATTGAAAATTTGGATACTTTCATCATGTAGCAGAAATATCTTGTCATAAAATTGGAAACAGATCTCATTGATTAGCGGGCAAAAATTACATATTGTTTTTTATCAATGATATTTTCAGCTTCAAGTCACATAAAAGCATTTTGCTTACCCATTCAAAGAAATTATCTCTCTCTTTGCCTCTCTCCCTCTTTCTCCCTTTCCTTTTCTCTCCCTCCCTGCCCCACCTCTTTCTCTGTCCCCTCTTTTTTCTGTCTGTATTTTCTCTACTTGTTTAAATTTAAAAAAAAGATTAGGAATCAATGAGCTATTAAAATAAGAAAAGGGAAAGTTCAAGACAGTGCTGACATTACAAAGCTTAATGTAAAAGCAAGAAGTAACAAAAGAAATGACAAAAACATCATTGATAAGCCATTTTTCTGGAGGGGAGGAGAAGAAAGAAGGAAATACAGAACAATTAGACTTGAATTCTGAAAAATCCACTTTCAGATTGATAGTAGAATAAATTCAATTTGTAGACTAATTAAACCAAAACAGTAATCCATAAATCCTTCTGCTCTAACCATGATGAATGAATATATTCTCCCACATTATGACATATCATATGAAAACACATCAAAACCTATGAAATATATATAGTATCTCTTTCCATGATAAAATCTAATCAGAGGAACACTACATATATCAGAAATATCTGGAAAAGCAGTCATCAAAATTTTAGCATAAGGAATTTGAAAGAGCTATTAAATATCTACAAAAAGGCATTGAAATTTTTTGTCAAAATCTAATTGGTAGCTAAAGTACATAACTTGAATGCTATATTGTCTAATATAAGAATATGGAAAATAAAAACTTAACAGAAATCCTAGATTCTCTAAGTCAGCAATAGAGGAAAAAGCAAAAGTTTAAGATGCCATAAGAGATTAATGAAGTATGAAAAATAAAACAAACTATTATACATCATTGAAATTTTAGGAAACAAAAATACTGGGGACTAAAATAAGGAATATGTGGAATATTACTCATCATCTCTATGGTTTTGAAGTCCACACAAGGAAGTTACAAGTTGGTGAAAGCAGAGAGAGCAAGGACACTGTATTTTAAAAATGGAGGTAGAACCATTATATCAAAGATGGTGACTAAAAATCTAGCTTCTTTGTGCAACAAGAAAATAACGGCTGGATAAAATCCATAATTATTGGCTTAAGGTCTGCATAGTGATTCATGAGTTGCTAGCAGAGTCCTTTATCAGCTTTTTTTTTTTTTTTCCATCAAATGCAAGCCTGATCTTGCCTTTCATAACAGAAGGCAGTACTTATCTATTACCAAAAGATGAGAATATCATTGACCTCCTCAATTAAAGGCCAATAAGCACTTTATTCAAAGAAGTCATAGTTTTAAAAATAATCTATGAACACTTATAGGAAAACAATACATTGACAGAAAAAAAAATGGGTGTGCTAAAAATTCTTAAGAATGAAAAGAGCAACTTATTATTGATTTGGTCATTATTGAACATGCTGTCCAAAAGTGCTATGACATTTATTCTGCCTTTGTTGATTATCATGGAACCTTTGACAAAGATTTGTTCTCATAGATTATTCATGTACTGAAAATACATAAAAAGTTCTCAAGTATAGGGAAAATTTTAGTGTATTTTATATCTACATGCAAAATTGTTCTCTACTTTTAAAACACGCTAACACAATGATGATCATAATAATTGGCACAAAAGTTTTGTTGTTTTTGTTTTTGTTTTTTTCCACAGAACATTGTAAGCTTATTATTATCATCTCTTTTTAACATACCCCCGATAGCTTCTAAATTAAGGAAATATTTTTCTTCTTGTTTTTGTAATTATTTTTGGGTATTTATACATCAATTCTGAGTGCCTGAGTAAAACTTTTTCAACCAATTATCACCTCCTAATAACTTGACAATCCCACTTATAATATCTTTCTTTAATCTGAATCATTCCATAGCCACAGCCACAAACCTCTTTCAATATGTTATCAGCTTTTAGATGTGTTTCGACAATTTTCCCCCAGGGATCTTTAAATTCTAATTATCTTGCCAGCCACTTTCTCCTTTTCCTTCTTATATTTACTCTTTAGCTTCTACTCCATAATCCCACTCAATTGTCCTTAATCCCTTATATTTTCCTTGAAGATGATATGTTATGCTATTTATTTTACATATTATACTATATACTATTTTATGCCCCTACTATTCCCTTTATGGAAAATTCACCTGGAAATTTGTTTGGCTATCAGAAAATGGAATGGCCTCAAGAAAATATCTCCAAGCAAAGGGCTGTACAACCATTTATAACATATAATTAGTGACATCCTAGCTTAACAATAATTTATCTTTGAACTTGAAAAATTTGAGATTTCATGATGAAATTAAGGTGTCATATTAGTACTAATGGAAAGAAAATGAGTGAGATAGATGGCTCACTCAAAAACATATTCAGCAGCTTACTTACCTTATAGACTCTTTCTCCATTGAGATCAAAATGTTATTTGGAATTGACAAGTGTAAAATTCTTAATGGATGCTGAAGAAAAATATTAATGGATTTTATCTCAAACCTGTAGGTCAAGTTGAATGGCTGAAAATAATATTAATACCATGATATTTTAGGCAATATTCACTGAGCCTAAAAATATCAAAGACAAGTTTCTGGATAAATATTTTGAGGCAGACTCAAATTGTAGTTGAATGGGAAAAACACATTGGAGCAATTAATATCTGTTCAAAACTACTTAAAAATAACTTCCAGAACTACAAAATGAATCATAAAAAATTTGGAAAGTAATATTCCAATTATCCATACAGAATTAATAAAGCAGGGCCCACCATTCAAAGACAAATGTGGAAAAATTAATGCTTTTACAAGAAAAAGGAGGATGAGAGTTCATTGGTATATGAACATGAAAAACAGATTTAAACCTATAGAAATATTTGTATTTTCCCCAGTTACATATAAAACACTTTTTCATTTCTCTCCCTTCCTCCCCATCCTTAACCCCTTTAAGAAAGACATGTGATGTCATGCAAAATATTTCCAATAAATTCATGTTGTGAAAGAAAACAGATCTCTTCCTTACCACAAAAATCAAGAACAATAAAGTAAAAAAAAATCAATATACTTCAATCTGTGTTCAGACAATCACTTGACAGTTCTTTTTTCTGGGTAGCATTTTCATCATAAGTCCTTAAGAGTAGTTATGAATCATTGCATTGCTTAGAATTGCAAAATCATTCCCAAATGATCATCCTACAACATTTCTATTACTTTCAAAATACATTTAACTTTGCTTGAGTTTATGGGGCACTTTCCAGATTTTTTTTTCCTGAGAGCATCTTGCTCATCTTTTCCCACAGAACAAAAGTATGCCATCATAGTCATATCATTCCCTAATTTATAGGCATCTCCCAGTTTCCATTTCTTTGCTCTAAAAAGAGTGCATGAATTTATTGTAGTTCTTTGAGCAGAGTTCATCTTTCGGTCATATGAATTTGGAAATGGATCTAATTTTTTTATAATTTGATTCAGTTCCCTATACATTTGAGAAATGAAGCCTTCATCAAAAAAACTTGCTTCAATGTTCTTTTCCCAGTTACTATCTGTTTATTTTATTCTCTCTCTCTACTATTACCCTGATCCTCCTCAGTTTTGCTATTGACCACCCTCTTCCCCAACATGCCCTCTTTTTATCACCTTCACTGCTTCCTATAGTCCCTTCCCTTCTTACTTTCCTGAAGGATAAGATAGATTTCTATACCTATATTGAGTCAATTTTGATGAGAATAAGGTTCACTCACATACTCTTGCTCTCTCCCCTTCTTACTCTCCATTGTAAAAGCTTTTCCTTGCCTTTTTTTTATGGCAGATTATTTATGCCATTCCACCGCTCCATTTCCCATTCTCCCAGTACATTCCTCTTTCTCTTCTTAATTTTATTTTTTTTAGATATTTGTAGCGAGCTGTCGTCTCTAGAAGCTGCTGGATCGCTCTCTGGGAAGAGATCTGCTGTGTCTACTCAAATCTCTCAGACAGATTCTTCTTCCTGTAGCGAACCGTTGTCTCCAGGCAGTTGCTGTTAACTCTTGTCCAGAGAAGTGACTTCCCTTCCTGCAGAGAGCCCCGTCAAGCCTGATGCAATGCAGAGTCCTCTTCTTGAATCCTGGCTCTGAATCTCCTCCAGCTCTTATCCTTCTCCAGGCTGATCTGCTCTCTGCGCCCAGTGCTGTCTCTTTTATCCTCCCAGAGAATGGGTGTGGGATAATGCAAGGGCTTCTGGGAAGAACCACCCTAGCCAATGAGCTTGCCCCCTCTATCAAGTCAACCTGAGTTCTCACCTTGTAATTGTCCAGAAAACCTGAATTCTCACCTTGTCACTATCCAGACAACCTCAGTTCTCACTTAGTAATCCTAACAGATATTATCCTTTTATATTCTATTCACCCCTGTGCCCTCCCTCTACATATACTACTCCTAACCTCCACAATAATGGGGAAGTTCCAATAAATTACAATTATCATTCTCCCATGTAGAAATGTAAAAAGATAAACTTTATTAAGTTCCTTAGGATAGTCTTGATTACCTCCTTATGCTTCTCCTGAGTCCTGTATTTAAAAATCAAATTTTCTATTCAGCTCTTGTCTTTTTATCATGAATGATTGAAAGCCCTCTATTTCATTGAATTTCGACCCCTTCCCCTAAAGGGTTATATTCTGTTTTTCTGGATAGCTTATAATTCTTGGCTGTAATACTAGCTCCATTGCACTCTGCAATATCATACTCCAAGCTCACTGATCCTTTAAAGTAGAAGCTGCTAAATCGTGTGTTATCCTAACTATGGCTCCAGTATACTTGAGTTGTTTCTTTCTGAATGCCTGAAATATTTTCTTTTTAACCTGATAATTCTGGAATTTGGCTATAATATTCCTGGAAGTTTTCATTTTGGTATCTTTTTTTCATTTTTGATTGTTATCTTTACTAAGTTATCTTTATTTATTAAATTACTTTATTTACTTTATATTTACTAAGTTATCTTTACTAAGTCTCTTCTTCACCAATATCTGATCTTTAACCATTCCTTAGATTACATACTTAAATCTTTTACCATTCTGGTCATATCCCTAGTACTTATTGTAATGCATAGGTAATAAGTAAATATAGAATAAATGTTTTTATTCTTTAATTCACTCAATTTATTTACTCACTTCTGAAAATTATATATGAATATGCATATGTAGCATTATATTAACCATTTATAATATATAAAATATAACTATTTTATAAATATATCTATATCATATATTAATATATAATAATCAAAGGAGAGTAAATAAGTACATATAGACATACATAGACTCACATATTCACATACACATTTGATCCTCACAACAACCAAAGGAAGTGGGTTCTATTATTATTATTACCCCCATTTTACAGATGAGGAAATTGAAATAGATTTTAAGGGCTTTATCCATAGATTCATAATTAGGGTCTTAGGTCAAATTTCTTGTTTCTTGTTTCTTCCTGATTCCAGAGCCAGCATTCTATCTACTGTACCACCTCATTATCCTATCATTGTCTTTATTAAAATCTGGTCCCCAGAGGTGTATACAATACTCTATAATACTCTTATGTGTACTTTGTCTAACTATCATTCTGTTAAGCAGAACTCTAATGTCTTAATATGGGAATAACATAGCTAATGAATTATTCATTCTTTCATTCATTAAACAAACATTAAATATTTTAGCTATGTAAAAAACTCTGTATTAGGCTTTAGGGAAGACAGAAGAAAATAGATATGATCTTTGCTATTACAAATTTAAGAAAACATTCCGTTAACTGTGACCATCTGACTGGATTTACGAAAGATGCAGTTCCCACTCTCAGGGAAATTAATCTGTTTAGAATTTATTAAAATGAAAATTAAGGATAGAGTGAAGACATGTCAAGCTACTGTAGACTCTTTTGTTCTAATCCAGTACTTGTCACAGTGCAGGAAGTCCACAGAAGAGTAGTCAGTTATGCCAGATCAGCCTAGGAATCTGAGTGGCTTCTGAAAAAAAGGGTTTACACTGATTTATAGTCAAGAATACAAAAGAACTGATGTTCCTTTCAAATGCACTAATTTAGTGTTAGTTTAGCAATAGCATATACTTTTGAATGCACTAATTCTAAGATATTTAAATAAGGAAGAAGACAGCATGAATAATTCCTTTATTACCTGTGTTAGAACAAAATACTCAATCTGTGGCTTTATTTCCTTGACTGCTAAATTCTGGTTAAAATTACTTTTAAGTCCTCCCCAGACTTAAAATACACTTCGTCTTTACTTCCACATCATGAAGTCCCTTTTTTTCCTTTAAAGATGTAGTTTAAGCAACATCTCCTACTTCTGAAACCTTTTCTGATCCCTTCAAGTGCTAGCATTCTCCCTCCCAAAACATTTGGAACTGAACTATTGGGATATATTTATACTTATTTTAATGAACAACTATGCTATTTGTACTCAGATATGAGAATATGAACATAATCTCTGTAAATAGATATTACTACATTTTTATTATTTTTATCCCCATCGCTTAACACTATGATGGGCTAATTGTACACTATTTCAAAGTCTGATTCTTTTTGTACAGCAAAATAACTGTATGGACATGTATACATATATTTTATTTAACTTATATTTTAACATATTTAACATGTATTGATCAACACATGGTCAACCTGCCATCAGGGGAAAGGGATGGGGGGAAGGAGGGCAAAAGTTGGAACAAAAGGTTTTCCAATTGTCAATGCTGAAAAATAATCTATGTATATATCTTGCAAATAAAAAGCTATAATAAAAAAACACCATGTCTGATGCATAGTAGGTACTTTATAAATATGTATTGATTGATTCATGATTCTATGATCTGTGATTTTGTCGTTCACTTTTACTAATTTTAACATGTACTCCCTCTACTCTGGGATGGAGATTCTTAGTCCAGAATCTAACTACAGATACTTAGGTAGATGGATAGATAGATTTATTTAAGTGTAATTGGTTTCCTTTGTAATTATATATATTTTATTTTTTGCACTTAAAAATATCATTCTAAGAAGCCATGGCCTTCAACATCCTGACAAAAGTATCCCTAATACAATAAAAATTATAAATTCCTTCTTGTTTTTTTATAATCCTTAAAATGCAATGTAAATATTTTATAATAAATCAATATAAAAATGCAAATATTAATACAATATAAAATTCCACTACAAAAATTTATATGACATCATACAATACATACCAAAAATGTTATCACTATGCAATGGCTACACCAAAAAATAGAATCAGTGTTTGAGGAAAGCATTTATTTATTTATTAAAAATTTTTTTGTACTACACAGATTAGAAGAATCTTTACTTTAATTGCTACCCAGCCTTAATCACTGAATAGGTATGGCCTTGGACAAACTGAGACCTATTGAAGACCTTAGCTTCAAAAGGCCAGGGTCTCCCATTCCATCCAGGGCCATCTCCAGATGGCTCTCCAATGGGAAAGAGAGGCAGGGGACCTTACACAGCCCTCTTAATTCCAGTTCATTTGCATATCATGGCATCCCTTCCCTGAAGTCATAGTCACTTGGAGAATAAAGGACAATCAGAAACCTCAAGAAAGATCAGATTAGCCATGGAAGGCTGGGCAGAATTTCAAAATTAGGGAGTAGGATGATATGCTTAGAGGAGTGAGGAATATAGTGAGTAATTTAGTTTCTCTAGGACCAAATGTAGGTAATATGAGCTAAGATTGAAAAGGGAAAATGCTTGTGGAGGACAATGAATGCTCTCTTGATAATTCTTGGCTTTACTCATAAGCCAGTGGAGAGTCATTAAAAAATATCCATATTCATACAAAAGGAGGATTCATCTAGCAATGGCATAGGAGAAAGATTAGAAAAGAAAGATAGCGGAGGTCAAAAGAAGATAATGATGTTTTCACTATTGTACAGGAAAAAAATAACAGAGGCCAGGTCTGTCATTTAATGGTATTGGTCTGGATTTTGAAGAGGCAACAGATATGTGAATCACTTTGGATGGGTCTAGAGTCTGTAGGACTTCATAAATGATTGGATGTGAGAGATAAAAGAAAGAAGAATAAATGATAACTTTGAACAAAAGATGATAGTGAGGTTTTGAATGAGGGAAACTGGTTAGTAAATTGTGGTATCTCACATAGAAACACGTAGAAGGAGAAGCAAATTTTGGAGAGAAATACATGGAATTGTAAGGTGATATGGTGGATAGAGGACCAGGGCTGAAGTCAAGAAAGCTCATCTTCCTGTGTTCAAATCTTCCCCTATACACTGATTAGCTATGTGACCCTGGGCAAGCCACTTAACCCTGTTTGCCTCAGGGAAAAGAAATTAGCAAACTACTCACAGTTATCTTTGCCAAGAAACCAAATGGAGTCATGAAAACTCCTGATATACCTGAAAAGACTGAATGGCAATAACAAAATTTGGAAGTGTTCTATTAATTATTCTATTGGTACATTCAGAGGTTGTTGGGAGGCTCAGCTTCATCATTAATCCTGAAATCAAAATATTCTACCATGAATAAGTAAAGGATATGTTTGAGGTTTAAAAAAAAAAAGAAAAAGAAAAAGAAAATTCAGCATTTTATACTGGGTAATTCTACTTGCAATATACCTAAGGGATTCTAATAAGAAAAATGTGTTTGCCAAACTTTATTCATTAAAAAATTACAACCTATATTCTTGACCTTCAAGGACTTATTCTAAAATCATATAGCTTTTCCTAAACAGCTGAATTATTTAGTGAGATTGAACTGTGGGAGACTTTTTTAAAAATCCACTAAACTACCAGGAGAGCTTGAGCTCTGCAGCTGTTTAGACCTTAATCTGCATATTTTACTTGAGTAAAACAAACTCTAGCAACTGAGAAATAGCCCAGAAAACATCTACTTTGCATATTAAAACCAAAAAAGTAGTCTAGCCATTGTTATGAAGATGATAAAGAGTGACCTTTTCTGCCTAGATATGGCCCGAATAACTGATGTTTTCTCTGAGCCTTTTTCCATGACTTCTTTCTATGTATCTTTTGTCCATATTTGGTGATATTCATATAAATGGCTTCTTGGTATGATCTGAGGAAATAGTAAGGCCATGTAGCAAGAAGGCTACAAATAAATAATCCAGAAAATTTCAGTTGTCAGTCCTACTGGAAATTTTAGGAGCTGATTCATGCATGGACTTATTACATTAATACATTGAAAATTTATATTCCTGCAAATGGAATCTCCTATCTCCACAAATGTGCTGCTATAAAACTTTGCTGTAGTATTGAGGTGGCCCTAGATTTTTGAAGAATATACCATTGGAGGGAAAACTCTAAGTTGGAAAGGATTCAAATACGGCCTCAATGATGAGTTGTCAACTTTGAATCAGGCTAACTAAATTTGGAGAGCACTTTCCCCTGAATATTGGTTTCAAACTTTTTAGCTTTTTTTAGCCACAACTCACAAAGATTCTCTAGTAAAGAATGGAGCGTTTGTCAAAATAAAGAAACTTATATTTCAAAGGATCTCACAGCTATAGTATATTCCAAACTATCTATCCATCTTTCAGCTAAACAACTCTATTGAAAAAGAATCGATTTAGACAATGCACTTTACTTTTAGCAGCTCTAATCATCAGAAAATAAATTTCTCTTTATGCCAAATCTAAATTTATCTCTAGGCAATTTCTATTCAGATTCTTGTTCTGCCTTCTGGTACCAGGTAAATCAAATATAATCCCTTTTTCTATAAAATAGTCTTTCAATACTCAAAGACAGATATGATATCCCCTCTTTGGGTCCTTTGTTCTGCAGGCAAAACAAATTAGCTTTCTTCTGCAAAGCCCCTTGACAGGTAGATGGCCTAATAGATAGAATAATATACTTGTACTCAGAATTACTTGACCTAAAATCTTGTCTCAAACACATACTTGCTATATGACCCAGAACAAATCAGTTGACCCCTCTCCCCTAGCTTCCTCTTTAGAATTGTGAATAACAATATCTCCTTCATAGGGTTGTTTTGAGATTCAAATGTGATCTATTATATGTAAAGTGCTATGTTAATCTTAAAGTACAATATGAATGCTAATTCTGCTTCTCATTCATCCTCATCTTCATCTTCCTACTACTATTACTTCTACTACTAATACTGAATATTGAGAGATTCTCTCCCATTCTGAATGATTTTTAAGAATGATGTTCCTAAAATGTAATAGGATAGTAACAATTTGGAATGGAAAAGAAAGGATGATGTGAGAATTATTATGGATATATCATTAATGAGACCTAGTGACTGAATAGATCTATAAGTTATGCAAAGTGACAACCTTTAGGAAGAATAGAAATCCCATTAACAAGAATGTAAATAGGGAGAAATAGAGAAAGGGTTTATCATGATTAAAATTTGCTTTGGGATTCAATAATAATGAATTCAGATTTAACCAAAAATGAGTCTGATGTACTGCTTTAAATCTGAGGGGAGGGGGGGTATCTAGGTGGCACCAGCCCTGAAGTCAAGAGGACCTGAGTTCAAAAGTGGTCTCAGACACTTAACACATAAGTGACTCTGGGCAAGTCACTTAACCCCAATTGCCTCAGGGGAAAAAAAATCTGAGGGGAGTGGTTCAGTCTTTTCTCAGGGCAGGTGGGAAATGCCTAATACATATTTGGGTGGCATCCATTGCATGAAAATATGAATATGGGTGACATCTGCTTAAATGATACCCTAAGTGCTAAGAGTAGATAATCTTTCCAGAAGAAAGTAAAGAAGAAGAAAGTAAACACAAAATCATTAACACCTGCACTTGGAGAGGAGGAAAATAAACCTTTATAGAATAAGAAAAAAGATAGTCAAGAGAAAATAACATCATAGATGTCAAAGGGGGAGAAGACATTAAAGAGAGGCTAGTTACTTTGAAAACGTTGCAATAGGGTCAATTTAGAGGACACTGAATGGAATTTTTGTTGAATGGCAGCATTTTGCTGCTAAGTATTTATAGCTTTTTTGTACTATTTTAGGAAGAGCTTAAGAAATGAATGGTTTCTGAGTAAAGTAAGTCATCAAATACAAATTTAAAGAAGTCTGCAATGTTAGGAGATAGAGACAGTGAGAGAGAGAAATAGAAACTGACAGTGATAGAAAAAGAGACACAGAAGATAAAAAATTGATGATAGTTTTGGAAAATAAAAAATTGAGGGTTTATTTTTTACTTTATGACATGTTAGATCTGAAAATGGTTTTAAGGTAATAGAGAATGAGCAACTTATGATGCAATAGGGGGAAAGAATGGGTAATTACTAGGAATTATCTCTAATCTTATGACAATCCCATAAGGTAGATAATATAAATATCCCCATTTTATTAACAAGTTGTTATTGTCAATGCAGCTGGAGTCCAGCTAGTTATCTAATTCTAAGCTTATTTTTTGTTTGTTTTAGTTTTTTTTCATACTTGTATTGATGAGATTTGAAAAGGAGATAGCTTAAGATCAAAAATACCAACAGGAAATTCCTTTTATGGGAGAAACTGAAGGAGATAAAAGAGAATTTTTGTCTTATTTACAACAGAGAATTCTTGTATTATTGACAAATATCTCCAGAATCTCTTGATAACATCTCTGTGCAAACATTGTTTTGATGACTCCAGTCATCATGTATGTATATAAGGAAGGCTGAAAAATGAAATCTTTGCATTTGGTATATACCAGCCAAATGCCCGTCAACTGACGTCTCCCTTTTCAGGCATTTTGGGTCTTCCTGAAGGCCAAATGCCTGTCTATCCCTTTACTATCAATAAAGACTTTGTTTCCATACAGCATTAAGTAGCAAATTCCTTTGCTGCTGAACCCGCCATTGGTTACTTTGGGGAAGGAAAGAGAGAGAGAAAAGGAACTGACCCATCTCGGTTTAGAACCTCAGTTTACTCCTCATCAATATCAGTGGAATCAATATTTCCAGTAATGAAAAAACAATTCATTTTGTGAATGAGTATTTTGAGTATCTTTTTGATATGGATTTACCCATCCTTGTATACCAACTTTTCATCTGTCTAAACTCTTATCTGTTGGTATCTCCCAAAACATTTTTTCATTGTTTTAAAGTTTGTTGTTTTTCTCTATTTAGAGATAAGGGGTGTTACTATAGAGATCTATGGACAGACTATATATTTATTAGTAGAAGACTAGTCTAGCTAAATTCTGTTTTATCATTAGGCTGGCTAGGTGATAGTCAAAGATTGTCTCCCAAGTCTTGAAAGGGAAGAAATTGGTAACAAGAGAGAGCATATCCATCTATTGGTTTTTGCTCTTTCCTTACTCTTCTTGATGTTTTCAATAGTTGACAATATTCACAAGCTTCACCATCTGCAGTCTTCTCCTCTGGATTTCCCTGAGCTTATTGATGCTTAGCTCTATTACCTGGTTGATTGGTTCTTCTTGGTTGTATCATCATTCATATCTATGTTTGAATACACCACAAGACTCAGGCCAGAGTTTCCATGTCTTTTCTCTCTATTCTTTGTCACTTGGTGACTTTGACTGCTCCTTTCATTTTAATTATATCTCCAATCCCATAAATCATAGAACTATATATACAACCCTAGACTCTCTCCTGAACTCGTCTAGCATCATTAATTTCCTATTGATGATATCAAACTGTATGACTCTCAGCAAATTTAAGCTGTATATATCCAAAAGATAGTTATTATACTCCCCTACCCCCATGAAAAATACCTTTCTTTTTAAATGTCCCTATTTCTGTTTAAAAAGCACAGTTATCTTTACATTTGCTTAAATATGTGAAACAGATGTCATTCTCAATTCCTCACTCTTAAGACATACCAAATAACTTGTCAATTCTTGTCATATCTACCCTCACAATATTTCTTTTAAAAATTTTTATGGAAGCTTTTTAATTTTTAAAAGATATGCATGTGTTCCAGTTTTCCCCCCTTCTCCCTGCCACCTCCCCTAGGTAGCAAGTAATCCGATATATGTTAAACATGGTAAAATATATGTTAAGTCCAATATATGCATACATATTTATACAATTATTTTGCTACATAAGAAAAATCAAATCAAAAAGGAAAAAAATAAGAAAGAAAATAAAACACAAGCAAACAATAACAAAAAGAATGAAAATGCTATGCTGTGATCCACACTCAGTTCCCACAGTTCTCTCTGTGGGTGTAGATGGCTCTTTGGATCATCACAAGATCATTAGAGCTAGTACGAATCATTTCATTGTTGAAGAGAGCCATGTCCATCAGAATTGATCATTATAAAATCTTCTTGTTGCCATGTTCAATGATTTCCTGATTCCGCTCACATTACTCAGCATCAGTTCATATAAATTCAGGTTTTTCTCTAATCTGCCTGCTCATCATTTCTTACAGAACAATAATATTCTATAACATTTATGTAACATAACCATTCTCCAATTGATGGGCATCCATTCAGTTTCCAATTTCTTGCCACTACAAAAAGGGCTGCCACAAACATTTTTTTGCACATGACTCACAATATTTCTTGAATAGGCTCTCTTCTCTGCTTTTATAAATACAATCATTTTACTTCAGATCTCAGCATCTCTTGCCTGGGTTATTGATATTCTTTCTTAATGTTCTCTCTGCCTCAAGTCTCTCTCCTCAATTACCAAAGTGATTTTCCAGTAGTGGAACTTGGACCAACCCCCCATACCCACCTATTTCTGCCCCCTCACAAATTTATAGCCATTCACAAACTCCAATGATTTGTCATCTTTAGAAGTAAATATAAATTTCTTTGTTTGATATTTAAACTCTTTGTAAACTTATCCAATCCTTGCAACCTTATCATACATTTTTCCTTCTAGTATACTTTGTAATTCAGCAAAACTGCCCTAGTTGTTACTTTGAAATAACAATAACAATCCATTTCCAATCTCTGCTCCTTTTAATGGTCTCATATTTTTTTTTCTTACCCCGAATATGCACTCCTTATTCATATCCACTTCTGGGAACCCCTGATATTTCAAAAAACTGAAAACAAGTTTCTCCTTTGGCAGGTGGCCTTTTCTAGACTTCTTTCCCAATTCATAGCCTTTCATTAGAATATTCTTTGCTCAACATTTTTAGTTCTTCTCCATTAGCTGAGCTATTTCAGGTCTTCATCATTCAAATCTCTTTACAACCTGACTGAGTCTACCTTACTTAGCCACAGTTATTTCTACTCCCAAATAAATTCACATTTCATTCTTTTCATTGCCTGCAGGTATGCTACCTGAAATGTTCTAGATTTATTCTGTCTAGTGAAAATCCAGTATCTCTTTATGGTCAAGGTCAAGTTTCACTTGATCTGTGTAAAATCTCCTTTTAAAACCAGAGATTTTGGTGATCTTTCTCTTCTCTAAATGGCTATTATTGAGGTTGTGTTATATGGTATGGTTAGACTTAGATTCTCCCTTATTATGCCCTCGAATTATTCCATATATTAGTCTTAACTCTCCAAAGAGTTTCTGAGATTCATGGTGACAGAGTCCATATATTTTGATTTTTTTTTCTCCATGTAGGCTAGGCACATAGTAGATGCTATTCATTGAATTTATTTGAGAATTTTATTCTATTGTTTGTGGTTTTCTTTAACTGTTAGTGATAACAGCCTTTTATTGTTGTTGTTTTTTTTTACTTCTACCACTTTTGTATTCAATCCTCAGCAGCAAATAGATTTCAAACTATTGATCTGATAGTTTCCTAAACAGTAAAATGAAAGGGTTAGAATGGATACTGACTTCCATCTCTACATCTAGGATCTTTATGCAAAATGAATGAATAATGTGATAAAAAAAAAAAACTATCATGAAAGAGATGGAAACAGAGAATTTTGGTCTTACAGGACAGTACCTATGCATAAAGTATATGTAATATTTGTAGTTTATAATTTTTATAAGTAATATAGCCAAAATCTCTCTCAGGAGAAGGAACCAGTTTCAGATAGAAATTGAAGTTTCCAAAGGAGAAATAAATATTGAAGCAAATTTTCCTAGAAGCTACAGGAAAAAATTAGATCTAGATTATAGATAAGTATATATATGTGTGTATATAATGTTATTTTTATCTAATTCTTATTTTAATTCTAGTTTTTAGAAAGTCCTTATTTCTTCAAAAATAGTAAATTGTTGGTACAATTTTGCCATGATTGTAGTCTGGGAAATTTTGTTTTCTAGCTCCCCTAGAATGTTAAGCCTCAGGGTTGGGTATCATGTATCAATGGCCCCAAAGACTTGTAAGCATGGCATTCAATAAAGTTAATTGATTACCAAAATTTTAAATACCCGATTCTCTCACAAGAAAAATCTAAGCAATATTTTTCATTTTGTGCATACAAGAGAAAGCATTTTCCCTCCCTCCTTCTCAACCAATGGAATAATATGATAACCTCCAAACATAATGCCTTTAAGAAGTGTGAATGCATTTAATTTTCTGTAAGATGACAGCTCCAGAAACATCATTCACTGCATCAGAACAGAAAGGGTTTCTTTTATTTATTCCTCATAGAGATGAATTTCCAGCCTTTTGAATTTCAGTGCTGCTGAGACTCCTTTCAACCTTTAGCCTCTCTTCCCAGCCTCTCTCATGGTTCAGGATTTATAGTATCTACCTCCCACAACTTTCTGAGGCTAAAAGGGACATGAGGTCACTCGTCTAACTTACACCCTGGGCAATCCCTGAGTCCAAAATTGTATAAGAAAACCGGATAGAGGTCAGGGAGAGCAAAACTTCATAGAACCATCAAAATAGAAATATGAAATATCTACTAAGGAGTCAAGCCCATCACTGGTGTCCCTAGGGGGAAAATGTGCTACTTCCTCAGTGTTGCTTAGTATAGTTATAAATGTCTCAGACAAAGCTATCTCTGTATGAACTGTGCTGCCAATCATGCTGCCAATCTCTATAGCTCTTTGGTGTGAGATTGTCTAGCAGAGCCACCTGCAGATCTTCCATTGAAACTCTGCCACCAATATAGCTCCAATTTTGCAGATTCTCTCCTCTTAATTTCTCTGAATTTAACAGGATGATTTTTAGGAAGCTGAGCAGATGCAGGACTTGCTGTGCATCCTGGACATAAGATAAGAGAAAATACTACTTAATCTTGAATTCACCTGTAAAGATTTGTTTTTTAATAAAATGCTTCATGGGATGGCCAACAAGGTGTGACCAGATTTATAAATGAACTGCTAACTTTTTTTTAATTGAATCACGTTTTAGAGAAATTGTTAGGGAAATTACTTAAACAAATTATTTTTCCCTTTTTACATAACATAAATGTCATTATATTCAAATAATCACCCTAATTAAAAAAAGTTTGTTTTTTTATTCATTTGCTGTTCAGAATGAGAGATATCAGTCCAAGAAGAGCTGAAAAATTATAAGACTATTGCTTCAAAGGAAGCAAAAGGCAGAATCTTTATAATGGATTTACATACTCTGTCATATGTGATAGATTTTATTCACATTTACTTCCTTTCTTCACAATTTGTACCTTTAATGAAATTGAAATTAATCTCTAAACTATAATGACTAGAAAAGTTTCATAACATTTTCCATATATTTTATATTTTGAGATAGATATGAAGCAAAGGTTCTTAACAAGATTAGAGTTCTTCCAAATTAGAATGGACTACTAGTCCCCCCATCAATGGAAATTTTCAAGTAGAAACTTAATGATCACATGGTGGGTATATTTAAATGTTACTATGTCTGCATCAGAAGGGGGTCTTTGTTCAAGCATTTAGGTTACCCTGCAAAGCCTTCACTCCTTTTGAAAGTCTACTTTAATTTGATTGGGAGAAGGGGGGATAAAAAAGACAAAATCCAAATTGTTTCTTAAAAAATTAATCTTAGTTCATTCCTATGTCCCCATGAGTGACCTGACTGTCATTTCTGTTTCTTTATGATGTCAGTCTAAGTCATAAAGAAACTAAATTATTGGGTAAGTGAATTACTTGATTTTGCTTTCAATTTCCTTTGCATAACTATTTTAATTTAGAGGAAGAAATGTTATTTTTTTTTGAAAATTAACTTATTTTAACCTTAAGTTAAGCAACTTTCTTTCCATTACTCAATATAATTTTATTTATACCATTCCTGTTTTTATGATTTATTCCCTTTAGCTATTTGCAAACAGTTATTTGCAGAAAGGCTCACCCCTGGATAGGATTATTCATGCTATAAAGTTTTAGTTCTTTCAATACCCTTCTTAAATTAATCCCTTCTGTCCCTGGGGCCACATTTACATTGGTATTTCTATAACACAGCATTTTTATTGCACAATTTCTGGTGCTTTAATGGTCTGTATTGTTTCAGGAGTATCTAAAAATAGGGCCAAGGAATCACTATCACAGGGCAGGTATCTGAGGCCAGAGAAATAGTCAGACTGCAGACATAACCCTCAATCCTTAATGAAGTCTCTGTCTCTGAATTTGGTTATTTTCTCCACCCCTTTGCTAGGATAACTATGATCTAGAAAAATAAATGCTCTTGTCTGGTCTTTGCCTGCTTATATCTATGAAACAGAAAAATAAAATCTGTATTTTTTTTAATAAAAGTGTACAATACAGCATTTTTATTACACAATTCCTGATATTTTAGTAATACCTATTGTTTCAAGGGTGCTTAAAAGAAGATCATGGAATAATTTTCAATTCTAGAGAAAATATCTTAAAAGAATCAGTCAGATTTCAGAAATATCTCTCCATCTCTCAAGAATTCTATTTGTTTTTGTCTTTGAAGATAGTAGGTCCCACTCTCTCCTTCTTTGATATGAGGCATGGTAGCATTTGGGACTAGTCTAAAAATCTAGATGTTTCTCTGTACTTTGCCTACTGTCTGTCAATAAAACTGAGGGAAAATATTAGATTTATGAAATAAATATATCAGCATGTTACTATTTTAGAAGAGGATTCACCACAGGATGCCTAATGAGATCACTAACACATTTTAAAAGATTTGATTTACCAAATTTGATTTGCATGCACTTTTATTTTAAGAAAATAACTGAAACAAATTTGACATAACACAAACATCTTTTTAAAGAATGATTCACTTCAAGTCACATGTCTGTGCATTTGAGAGGTGAGAATAGGAAATGTATTTCTGGAAGGGAAAGAAGGTAGAAATAATATAGTGTCTGATAGCAAGTTTGAGTAATGTAATCTATAGAACTTATTTACTTGTATTCACATCAAGCCATAGCATCACCAGATTGTTTTCCCAGTGCCTATTTTCTGATGTTGATTTAAATTTTACTCCATTTCATCTCAGATTTGATTCTTATTTATTGCCCCAGCAGTCTCATATATTTGTTTTATGGTCTTAAGTTGTATGTCATCATATTTTTAGCATCAGTATCTTTCTTATTAAAATAATTAGAGTCATAAATATGGTTTCCTTAGATTCATTTATTCTTATGACTTCCAGTGAGCTCATAGTTACCCATGATGTTTTTTGGGTTTGGTTTGATTTGGTTTTGTTTTGTTTTGTTTTGTTTTGTTTTGTTTTGTTTTGTTTTGTTTTGATGGGATTTTCCCTGCCACTTCATCTATAATGTAAGAATAGCATTTCTTTTAACTACCCTTAACTTTTGAACAATGTTTTCTCTGGAGACAAACTCTCCTTTTTTCCCCTCTGTACTTTGTTAGGGAAATAACGAAATTTCATCTTTCATGTGTCCCTTACCTTGTGATAGAATGAAATTTTCAATGAATTCATCAGAATCCAAAAAATAACATGTTTTTACATGAGAATTTACAAAAAGTTATGTAGAAAAGAAACTCCATTGTATTTCTTCCATTCCTCAAAATTGGTTGACTTAGGTAGGAACTTCCCTTTATTCTTCTCTACAGTTTATTTCCAATATAGTATTCCAGAGAAAGCCCTCTAAAGGCTACTCAACAAGTAGCAGCAGACATGTTTGAAGAGTTTGGCCAGTTCAATGTACTAAGTCTTTATCCATATTGTGGGTACACCCCCCAAAATAAATTACAGAACAGTTTATTGCTTATAGATCAATTATCATGAGTCAAAACCAATCAGCTCCACCTACCTTTGGTTTGCTTTCAAAAGCTGCAGACAAACTTCCCATGTCCTCCTGAAGTGGAAAACACTTAAATAATTTAAGTACTTCCGTAAAAAAATAAAAATAAAAAAGAACTTCCTTTTTGAACAAATAACCTAATTGTGTTCCAGTTAAAAACATGTCAATTTAGTAATGTGAGTGTGTGCAGCTCCATTGTGAGAAGTGATTCTAAACTTTAATCCACAATATAAAGTTATATCATTTTTAAAATATTTTAAATGTATCCATTTAAATAATTGCCACCTATTCTAGAATACAAGCATGTCCCTAAAGGACGGAGCTCAAGGCAAAACTCAAGACATGTAGCAATCATAAAACACACTTGTGTCTACTCATTCCTAACGAAAAGATAAAAATTAAGCTAGAGAAGTATACTCTAACTCTAAATATACTTCTATGTATTCCTCTTCTTGTTGTCATAGATGATCTTCAGGGACTTCTTGGGTTCAAATTCCTTGCTAGTCTTTAACTTTGAAGTTAAATTTCTCATTGTAACCTTTTTTTTTAAATTGCTAAATTCCGGGATCCCTAGCATCCAATATAAATATATTAAGCTCACTGTCATGCTTTGGTAGCTCTGGATTCAAATAATAAGAGAGTGAGTTCACATTGTACCTCCAGTGCTCACTCTCAAGATGGCCTTGGTCATCTGGTGCCCTATTCTCTCATCTGTAAAATCTGGAAGGTTTTGAACTAGATGGAATTGGTGATCTCTTCCAACCTATTCATCATTCATGAGCAAATCCTATAATGCTGCTACCCACATCCTAATGTCATTAGATTATGTCAGGCTTCCACTGTGTTTATCAATAACCAGGAAAATGGAATTCTAAAAAAGGTAAAGAATTAATCAACATTTGGTGGGTGGACATTTTTATTCAAATTATTTATGTTTTGTCATTTTTTTTTAAATCATGATGAGTCTGTTGCCATCTTAGTGACTAGGTGTATATGAATGTGGTTTCAATCTGTATTGAACCCAAGTATTGTTAAAAAAATAATAATAATTGTTCAAGAACAGGGACTCAGAAAAGTTAAATGATCCAACCATTTTCACATAGCTAGAATATATCAGGGATCATATTGAAGCCTAGGGTATATTAATATTAAGTCAAATGCTATAGTCACTGTACGATCCTATCTTTCATATTAATATGGCCAACACAATCAACTATTTAAAGGAATTCTGTGCATGCCTTGTAAAAACTGACAAATTTTATCAAGAGACATATTTCAAACTGTTTACTTGACTTTCACTTTTCACCATAGAATTCATTATTTAGATAAAAAAATAAAATAGCTAAGAAAATGTGATGGCATCCTTCTCTGCAAATATTATGTTAGAATTGGAATGGGGAACTTGTATTGATAAGAAATCCATCCTAGTCACCTCTTGTTCATCCCATGAATAACTGAGCTTTAAATATATATATATATATATATATATATATATATATATATATATATATATATATATACACACACACCTTTTTCCCTCTTTCTTTTTCTTTTCCCAAGTATGAATTTGAATGAGGAAGAGAGAAGAATGGTGTAAATGTGATTAAATTATCGGACAGAAACACACGACTAAAAATAATTGACTCTCTCATGTTTCATGAGCTCTAACTTAATTCTTCATAATGTTGATTTCTTTTATTTCCCAATATTTATTTCCTTTTCTACCTTGACTTTAATTAATTTTGCCCTTGGCTCACAAACAGGTGAAACTGGAAACTTTGTATTTGCTTTTTTTTTTGTTTCTCTTGAAGCAAGTTAACTAATTAAAATTGGAATTTGGTTACATGTATTATATATCAGGAGTCATCCTGATATAAAATGCCCAGCAGTGTCACATAGTGGTGGCGAATTTTTTCTAAGGCAGATGAAAAAAGAATATGTGGAAGTCAGGAGACGACAGTGTGAAAGAGACAGAGTAAAATAACTAAAGAAAAGTTGTGGGAGAAAAAAAGCAACCACCAATATTTTGGTTAGTTTTGCCAAAGAACACAGGATAAAACACCACAGTTATTAGGTCTTAACACTTCTAGGCTTCTGCCCATTCAGCCATTTTGTGTGATTGTTGGGTAGAGTGTAAAATGAGGTAGCAAGTTATTCATGAGTTTGATTCTACTTGACTGTGAAGCAAATGTTATTACTTTATTACCCATTTGATTTACAATTGCCTCTTTTTTTATTTCTTTTAAAATGACTGAATAAAAATTTTAATTCTTCAGGAATTGTGGTATTTTTCACTTTATGGTTATATAATATCATGAAAGAATATTTTAATACCAATATTCTTCTTCTATTAAGTCAAATTGTTTTATAATAATTTCATTTGTATATTTTTGAAAGAAAATGTAAAATTATAAGCATTATGATTGCCTATTTGAAATCTTGTGAATGTTTTGGTTCATCCATTTCATGTTTAACATATATAATTAATTCTGAGATAATATTAGTAATATCAGCTGTCAGATTTTAAAGATTGTTCTTCTCAATAATTATATGAGGTGGATACTACTGTTATTATTTTCTCATTTTATAAATTAATTTACCAAAACTTGAGGCTGAGAGTGTTTAAATGATTAATATCCAAGGTTATACAGCAAGAAAGTGCTAAAAGTAAGATTCAAACTCACATTAATCAACCAGTATTTATTAAGCAACTATTATGAACCAAATACCAATATTGAATTACAAAAAAAAAAAAAAGAAAGAAAATGTAGGAATTTATTTCCTATTTTAGAAAATAATATCCACCCATCTAAATATATGTAAATATATATACTTTCTTCTCTCCTCCTCCTTTTCTTTTTCCCTCCTCTCCCTCCCTCTCTCTCCCTCCCTCCTTGTCTCTCTCTCTTTCTCTCTTTCTCTCTCTCTCTCTCTCTCTCTCTCCCTCTCTCTGTATCTCTGTATCTCTCTGTCTCTGTCTCTCTGTTTCTCTGTCTCTCTGTCTCTTTGTCTCCAACTCCCCAAACTGTAGCATGTGCTTTTCAATCTGAGCTTTGAAAGAACTTAAAGCTTCAAAGATAAATTTAATTTTATCAATCGATATTTTTGTTATTGATTCTTTTCTCAGTCATGTATGACTCTGACCCCATTTGGGGATTTTTGACAAAGATATTGGAGTAGTTTACCACTTCCTTTTCCAACTTATTTACAGATGAAGAAACTGAGGCAAACAGGGTTAAGTGACTTGCCCAGGATGACAAAACTAGTAAGTGTCTGAGGTCAGATTTGAATTCATGAACAAGAATCTTTCTAACTCCAGGTCTAGCACTCTATCTACAATGCCACCTAGTTGGCACTGCCCTGACACCAGGGATGAAAAGTAAAAGAAGCAAGAGATAGTTGCTGCCCTCAAGATAATTACAATTTAATTCTAGGCATCAGAATCAGCCTAAATGTATGGATAGAGCACATGGAATGACATTTGCAAGGAATAACAAGAAGGTCAGATTGGATAGATCCAGAGATTTCAAAAATGGGAGAAATATAATAAGGTTGTAAGGATAAGTTGGACCCAGGTTGTGAAGAGCTTTAAAAGCTAAGAGGCAAATTTTTTTTCTTTGATCCTAGAGATAACTGGGAGCTACAGGAGCTTTTAATTCTGGGGAATGACATGGTCAGTGTCACAATTGTGCTTTAGGGTTATCGCTTTGGCAATTGTGAGGAGAATGGACTGTAGTGGGAAGATTTGAGGGAGGAAGATCAATGAGAAGGTTATTGAAGTCAGACTGGTGAAAGCTGATAAGGGCCTGAATGATGATAGTACCCACATTAATGGAGAGAAGTGGGACAGATGCAGAAGTTGTGGAGAGAGAATAAATAAGGCATAGTAATGGACTGAAAATATGAAGTATTGAATAAGAGCTGAAGATTATAATAGTGGTTAGCATTTATATTACATCTTAATTAAGGTTTGCAAAGCACTTTACAAATATCTCATTTTATCCTCACAACAACCCTGAGAACTCTATACAAGTATTATCTCTATTTTACAGATGAAAGAGGGGCAGCTAGGGATCACAGGGGATATATATCAGAACCAGGAGTCAGAAAAGTCAGGAAGGCTCATCTTAATGAGTTCAAATCTGGCCACAGACTTTTATTAGCTGTATGATTCTGTGTGACTCAATTGCCTCAGTAAGTTTATATTTGATCTCTTCTCCCTCCATCCCCCTTCTCTTGCACAACACACATTTATAATCTAATACTTGCTAAGCTTTTCTTGGTTTCTATTTCTCTGACAATTATTTAAAAAACAAACAAACAAACAAAAAAAAAAAAAACTAATCCTTTCAGAAACATAAAAATTAGCTGGAGAAGGAAATGGCAAACTATTCCAGTACCTTTGCTGAGAAAACTACAAATAGGATCACAAAGAGTCAGACAAGACTGAAACTGATGAACAACAAAAATAAATACAGATAAGGAAACTGAAAGAGGCAGGAGTTTGTGCTTGTCAGGGTTACACAGCTACTAAGTATCTGAGGCAAAATTTGAACTAAATTCTTCCTGAATCTGATATTCTATTCATTATAGCACCTGGTTGCCTCATAGAATGACCATGAGGTTATCAAAATGAGTGTCTGGAAATATGATGGTATTTTTTTGTCAGTTGCATTTTATTTTCCCAAATACATGTAAAAATAATTTTCAACATTCACTTTTGTAAGATTTTGTATTCCAAAATTTCTCCTTCCCTCTCTTCTCTCCCATCCCCAAGATAGCAACCAATCTAATATAGGCTAAATATGTACATTCCTTTTAAATGTATTTCCATATTTGCCATGTTGTGCAAGAAAAATCAGACTAAAAGGAAAAAAAATGAGAAAGAACAAACAAACAAAAAAGGTGAAAATACCATGCTTCCATCCACATTCAGTCTCCATAGTTCTCTCTTTGGACATGATTAGCATTTTTAGATGGTGGAATTCTTGTCAGAAATCAGGAAATATGAATTTTTGGGGGGAGCTGTAATAAAAGAAAATGGATTTTGTTTTATATATATATATGTACATATGTGTGTGTGCGTGATTTTTAGGTGTGTTCAGGAAATCTAATAGTCAATTGTTGATTATTGAGGAGCACAGCAAAAGGGAGAGAAAGGCTGAATTTATAGACCTGAGAATCTTCTAGACTATACTTCCAGTGGAGCAGCTCAGTGGTAGCGTGGACAGAGCATGGGGCCTGGAGTTAGGAAGATCTTACCTTAAATCCAATCTCAGACATTTACTAGCAATGTTACACTGTAAAGACACATAATTGCTATTTGCTACAGTAGGTCACACTGAAGAAGAACATGGCAAACCTCCCAAGCATCCTTGCCAAGAAAATCCTGTGGATAATTCTACTTGGTCATGTAGAGTCAGGACTGAACAGTTGAACAATAACAAATACTTTTAGTGCTCTATCTTCCATACCATGCTTTCTGCTAGTAGGTGAAACTAATAGGAAAGTTCATAGGAGCCCAGATACCTGTGATGTTAAAATACCACACAATTGGTTTGTTAATTCAAGATACTTCCTTTGCTCATCATGTAGTGAAAGAGTGACTTGTAAATGTATTGCTTTGGGATGAAAGAGGAAGTCTAAAACTAACAAAACTTTTCATTTTTTCTATTAAATCTGTACTCTAAAGGTTATCAGGTAATTGAGACAATTCAGAAGTTACTTAGCTGGGAAATGCTCTGCATTTCTCACCTAAATAATAAGCTATCATATACAATATTCATAGAATTGCAGAGGTTGAAGGGACTTCAGATGTATCCATATTTAACTCATACTTGAATAGAATTATTCTCTGCAATATCAAGTGAAGGGAAACTCACTACCTTCTGAGGCAACTCCATTCCACTTTTGGACAGCATATAGATTTTTATATAGTTTTTTTTTTTTCCCCTTCAAGTTGAAGCCTAACTCCCTGCAACTTGATACCTTTAAATGTTTGAATTATCTTCAATAAATCAACAAGCTTCTATGCATTGTTCTTAAAGTCTTAAAGCTCTCTAGAAATGTGAGTTGTTGCTGCTGTCCCAGTTTTTGTGTTTCTTAGAACAGTCTTTAGGTAGCAGGGTCCAAAGAGATGACTGTAGACCAATTATCTTCAGAGCTCAAGAATAATGAAAGAATTCTACAGTGTATCCTGAGCTGTCCACAGGAAATGGAGCAAAGACTCTGAGTAGTGAGCTATGATTGTAGTCATGATCAATGATGTGGTCATGATCAAAATTTATGCCAATAGTTTTTGTTGTTTTTGTTCTTTTCCCTATATTTCCTCCCTAAGACAATTGCGGTTAAATAAATTGCCTTGGGTCAAACAGATAGGAAGTATTAAATGTCTAGAAGTTGGATTTCAGTTCAGGTCCTACTGGCTTCAGGGCTAAGTGCAATATCCATTGAGCCATCCTTCCCTTTTTCTCTGTATTTTCTATCTGCACAGATAATAGACTCAGATGAGAGCAGTATACTTTTAGAATACGCCTAATTATCTTCTAATGAGGATGTTTAGTACTAAAAGTACATTTCAGTTTATCAGGAGTAGATGGGAGTTTTCCTTTTGTCCTTTATTATTAAAACCCAAGGATTATTGGCTCATAGTAGATTTTAATAAAGGTTTGTTGATTGACCAACTTCAAATCTTCAAGCTTCACAGAGAGATTATTGCAAAACAGGATCCTAACGAGGAGAAGAGGCTGTTACAGTAGAAAGATCCAGTAGAATTTCAAATAACTCCCTATATCCCAAGTATGAGAAGACTGGATTTCATACCTGTGACACCCCCATTAGCTAACAATAATTACCAGGCCAAGTTCCAATTGATCATTTTTTAGATACAGATTGACTGAGAGTGAATGTGAATAGTACTCATTTCTCTTGCCTCCAGAAACCCTGAGGGTTTTCCCCTCCCAGATTTATTTATTTATTCATTTAGATTTTTTTTTTAATTAAATGAAAAAAGGCCATTCTTTGCCTCAATTTCTACTTAGCTTTAATCACTGAGTGGATTTGACCTCAAACTGAGATTTATTGAAGACCTTAGTTTAAAAATATCAAGGTCTCCCATTGCATCCAGGGCTACCTCTAGTTATCCTGATTTATATATGGCCAGTTAACCCAGATGATTTTGGAGGGGGAAGTGAGGCAGGTGACCTTGCCTAACCCTCCCTCACTTAAATCCAATCTATATGCATATCATGTCATAACCTCCCTGATGTCATGGTCCTCTTTGAAAACAAAGGACAAACAACAACCTTTATCCTAAGGAGCTTTATTAATTTAGTCTTAGAGAAGTCACTGATCTTTATGAATGGTAGATATTTCCTCATTGGGAATACTCTAATTAAATAAAACATATACAAATTCCTCTATAATAAAACACACACATACACACATATTCATACACACACATACTCTCAAATGAAAGTCCGCAGTGCATGCAGAAATCTAGCTTTATTGTGAACTCTGAACCATGTAATATAAACTCCTATTTAAAAAAAAAAAAATCCTTCTTCAAATAATTCACAAAACCCCCAATTTACTTCCTAGCCATGTAATTACTATTTTCAAAGATGCAACATGAAATAATAGCAAAAAACCTAGATTTTTTCATAAGCCTTCAAGTCTTGGCTCCCCTTTTGCCATATAATCATTAGCTGAATGAGCTTAGGTATTTAACTTCCTTGAGTTTCAGTTTTCTCATTTTGCATAATGAGGAAAATTACCTCTGCCCTGCACCCTTCAAGGGATTGTTCAGAACCTAATTCAATAATGGACATAGCAGTGCTTTTTAAAGTGTTTTCATGATTTGCATATCTACAAGATAGAATTATAACCCATTGCTAGAGATATTCTTCCTCTTTGAGGGAGAGTTTGTTAATGGAATTTGTCTTTGGATAGAAAAAATATTTTGGGGAAACTGGCAGAATACTTTTGTATATTAAATCTCAAAATATCTATTAGGTTCTCTTTCTCTCCTTTCCCTTTAGCATGGTAAAGACATGACAAAAAAGACCTGTCATATTTACTTTCCATAAAAAATGGACCATTTGTCTTCTCATCCAAATCCAGCATAACTATGCTTTCACATGAATTGAAAATCATCTTATAAGTACTCTCAGTTTCTTGTGTTCTGCTGAATGGAGAGCTCAGGATGGAATGGAAAAACCCCTAGAATTCCCATTTTATGGGAAATAAAGTGTCAACTTTTTATTTTCTATCCATTGTAAGGTACATGATTTTGTTAAAGAAGTTGCACTATTGTAACATCATCATGTACTTTGCAATGGATTCTGCCTTTCTTTTCTCAGCCTTTTGGCATCTTTTTAATCTGATCTTCCTGTAATGTGGAGAAACTGAGGCAAAATGGAGATTAGAGGTATTTAATATTTTATTAGAGGGAGAATTTGGACTGGGGGCAAAACAGGATCCATGTTTACCCCAGGCAGCTGGATCAGACTCTTGTCTCAAAGTATCCAGCCCTGAGCAAGGGATTCCAGAGACTCTTATAGGGCTCCAGCAATCAAGGAAACAAAGGCAAAAGGGGGTAGAGCACTGGTGAGTGGGAAGTTCCAGGAAGGGACCATAAATTTACTTCTGATAGGTTGAGAGCGAAGAAGGATAATAAAATCTGATAAGTTGAGAGGCTAGGAGACATTAAGTCTGGTTCAGAGGGTCCCATCTAGTATCTGAGATAAGCAATCTGCAACTTACAACTCTTTGGAATACTAGTAGTCAGGGCTCCCATTCATAATTATGGCCAGGAAGGGATTTCCACCATGGATACTGAAGCAGAACAATTCAAGGAAATTGAGGCAGAACAATTCAGGGAAACTAATACAGGGAAACTGAGGCATAACATTTCTCCATAGGATTGAAAGCTCTCTGAGGACAATAACTGTCTTTCTTCTTATTTGCATACTTAGCACAACACTTGGCACATAGTAGGTAGTTAATGTTTACTATATTGTATTGTATTATATTGTATCTTTACTTAGCAACACATACATACTAGTTTGAATAAGGCAATATTTTTCATCAGAAAATAACATCTCGTTTCAAATCTCTAAGAGCACATAGCCTCTTCTTTGCATTTATCTTATCTTTCTCTTCATTTAATAATATTACTTGTGTACTTGTCTTCTTCCTTTTACTCCAGTAGATAAGCTCCTTATCAACATATTTTCCAAAATGTTTGGTACAATGATTTAAAGATAGTAGATATTCTTTTTTAAATTATTTTTTAATCTGTGTAGTGAGAACAGTATTTATGTCAAATACTAACTGCCAATTATTATATGAAAGTCTTTGGATGAATCAGTTCTCCTACCTAAATATCTTTTAGCTCCTCTGTAAAATGAAGTGACTATATCAAGGATTCTTGCTTTATTTTGTGTTATAGAAGATTCCTTTGGAAGTCTGGTTAAGACTATGGATCTTTTCCAGAAGAAAGATTTTAAATATTTAAAATAAAATGCATAGTACTATAAAGTTGATTGTGTTACCAAATATTAATATAAACAATATTTAAGACAGATTTATATCTAAATCACTTAGAGCCCCAAATTCCATGGTTCCATGAAATCATACACATATCACTGAAGAAAAGCAGACGTGAATCTACAATCTATATTGGATGAAATATCTTGGAGACTTGTCAATTATGTTCTTATTTTGCCCTCAAAGTCTCACTAACAGAACCTTACAATCTGTTTCATTTTAGCACTTAATTGAGGGTGTTATTCAACTTTATACCTCTGAGAAACTGAACTAACCAGAGTGTTTGTACTTAAGACAACTTTTTTTCCAAGGCATATGAAATAATACAAGAGCTTGGTTACATGTAGTATCTTGATATTCCTTCCCAAATTACAAAACTATACCATCATGCAGCTTTCTCTAAATTCAGATATTGATCCAGTTTTTTCTATGAAACAAATATTCTTTTTTTTTTAGAATTTTTTTCCACAGTATATATGCATGAGTAATTTTTTTTATAATATTATCCCTTGTATTCATTTTTCCAAATTATCCCCCCTCCCTCCACTCCCTCCCCCCGATGACAGGCAATCCCATACATTTTACATATGTTACAATATAACCCAGATACAATATATGTGTGTAAATACCATTTTCTTGTTGCACATTAAGTATTAGATTCGGTCCATCATTGATCAATTGGAATTGGATTAGCTCTTCTCTATGTTGAAGATATCCACTTCCATCAGAATACATCCTCATACAGTATCACTGTGGAAGCGTATAATGATCTCCTAGTTCTACTCGTTTCACTCAGCATCAGTTGATTTAAGTCTCTCCAAGCCTCTCTGTATTCCTCCTGCTGATCATTTCTTACAGAGCAATAATATTCCATAACCTTCATATACCATAATTTACCCAACCATTCTCCAATTGAGGGACATCCATTCATCTTCCAGTTTCTAGCTACTACAAAAAGAGCTGCCACAAACATTTTAGCACATACAGGTTCCTTTCCACTCTTTAGTATTTCTTTGGGATATAAGCACAATAACAGAGCAATGCTGGGTCAAAGGGTATGCACATTTTGATAACTTTTTGGGCATAGTTCCAAATTGCTCTCCAGAATGGCTGGATTCTTTCACAACTCCACCAACAATGTATCAGTGTCCCAGTTTTCCCACATCCCCTCCAACATTCATCATTATTTGTTCCTGTCATCTTAGCCAATCTGACAGGTGTGTAGTGGTATCTCAGAGTTGTCTTAATTTGCATTTCTCTGATCAGTAGTGATTTGGAACACTCTTTCATATGAGTGGATATAGTTTCAATTGCATCATCTGAGAATTGTCTGTTCATATCCTTTGACCATTTATCAATTGGAGAATGGTTTGATTTCTTATAAATTAGGGTCAGTTCTCTATATATTTTGGAAATGAGACCTTTGTCAGAACCTTTAACTTTAAAAATATTTTCCCAATTTGTTACTTCCCTTCTAATCTCATTTGCATTAGTATTGTTTGTACAGAAACTTTTTAATTTGATGTAATCAAAATCTTCTATTTTGTGATCAATAATGATCTCTAGTTCTCCTCTGGTCATAAATTCCTCCCTCCTCCACAGGTCTGAGAGGTAGACTATTTTCTGTTCCTCTAATCTATTTATGATCTCATTCTTTATGCCTAAATCATGGACCCATTTTGATCTTATCTTGGTATATGGTGTTAAGTGTGGATCCATATCTAATTTCTGCCATATTAATTTCCAGTTTTCCCAACAGTTTTTTCCATAATGAATTTTTATCCCTAATGTTGGTATCTTTGGGTTTATCAAAGATTAGATTGCTATAGATGTACCCTTTTTTGTCCTTTGTATCTAATCTGTTCCACTGATCTACTGGCCTATTTCTTAGCCAATACCAAATGGTTTTGGTGACTGCTGCTATATAATATAGCTTTAGATCAGGTACACCTAGACCACCTTCCTCTGACTTTTTTTTTCATTAGTTCCCTTGCAATTCTCGACCTTTTATTCTTCTATATGAATTTTGTTGTTATTTTTTCTAGGTCATTAAAATAGTTTCTTGGGAGTCTGATTGGTATAGCACTAAATAAATAGATTAGTTTGGGGAGTATTGTCATCTTTATTATATTCACTCAGCCTATTCACGAACACTGAATGTCTTTCCAATTATTTAAATCTGACTTTATTTTTGTGGCAAGGGTTTTGTAATTTTTCTCATATAATTCCTGACTATTCTTTGGTAGATGGATTCCCAAATACTTTATACTCTCAACATTTGTTTGGAATGGAATTTCTCTTTGTATCTCTTGCTGTTGCATTTTGTTGGTGATATATAAGAATGCTGAGGATTTATGTGGATTTATTTTGTATCCTGCCACTTTGCTAAAATTCTGAATTATTTCTAATAGCTTTTTAGCAGTCTTTGGGGTTCTCTAAGTATACCATCATGTCATCTGCAAAGTGTGAGAGTTTGATTTCCTCATTTCCTACTCTAATTCCTTGAATCTCTTTCTCAGCTCTTATTGCCGAGACTAGCGTTTCTAGTACTATATTGAATAGTAATGGTGATAGTGGGCAACCTTGTTTCACTCCTGATCTTACTTGGAAAGGTTGCAGAAACAAATATTCTTAATCCCCCACTTTTTTGTGGTGGTGGTTGTTGCTTCATTTGTCATTCTGTGTTTCTCTACTTAAAATGAATGGAATTCCTAAGAAAACCAATTAAATTCAAATAGTCATCAAAATATATTAGAAGTTACCCTGGTTAAGGACCCTTGCCTAATGGTTATTATTCATTTTTTAATGGTTCTGATGGCAACAGTTCCTCTACCACTGCTTATCAGTTAAATTTATTATTTAATTTCCTTTCTTTAAGAAAAGGATCTTTGCCTGCTATGCAAAAAAATGGTCAGGATTCATTATCTTTGCAGGCTCTGACCATTTCTGGAAGTGAAATTATAGGCTGCTCAATTACCCTTTCCTTTCAGTGGATGGCTTTCCACCTTGCTTTCTCTTGTCATTTTCCATGACATCAGAATCTTAGAGTAGAACTCTTTGCCATGACTGGAGTCTGTGACAGTGAAATTGGGGGTTTAACATAGCTTATTGTTTTCTGTGCTCTTCCAAACTGAGGCAACATCTAGAGGGTAGAACTCTTTCCAATAATCCCTCAATTGAGAGGCATTCTGGCAAAATTTCACATCTATGTGGAAATTGCATTGATTCATTTGTGTTTGCTACCATGGAGCAAGAAAGAAGGATGCACAAAAAGAAGGGGGAGGGAAAGGAAGAACAATTAAAAATTATCTTGCCTGAAAGATGTGCAGTGGAGAGAAAATCTTTTTTAGGGGGGGAAGAGGGTTAAACACTTGAATGTTATTCTCATCAGAATTGAATCAAAGAGGGAATAACATACACACTCAGTTTGGTATAGAAATCTATCTTACCCAACAGGGAAATATGTTTTTCATTTTTGCATGTTAAAAAAAGTACATGATAGTTTTATTTTGTGAACTCTAATCTTGCAAAGAACTCCTCAAGGTTCCCAGCTCACAAAAAGGCATAAAATCTGCATATTTCAGAAACCAATAAATTAGGAGTTGGAGGAAGAAAAGAAGAGAGGAAGGAGAAAGGGAAAGATGTGATGGAGGGAGAGAGGGAGGGAGGGAGAGAGGAAGGAGGGAAGGAGGGAAGGAAGGAGGGAAGGAAGGAAGGAAGGAAGGAAGGAAGGAAGGAAGGAAGGAAGGAAGGAAGGAAGGAAGGAAGGAAGGAAGGAAGGAAGGAAGGAAGGAAGGAAGGAAGGAAGGAAAGATTTGTTAAGTGTGTATTATGTTCCAGGGACTATACTTAGCACTTTAGAAGCATTATTTCATTTAAATTGTACTATCAATCCTGGAAGGTAGATTCTATTATTATCCTGATTTTATAGTTGAGGAAATTGATTTAGTCAAAGTTAAATTACTTGCCCATACTCACACAGTAACGTTTTGAGTTCAAATTTGAACTCAGACCTTCCTGACTCCAGCTACTACTGCTCTCCACTGTACTAGCCTGCTTACCCAGAAAAAATTGATCCAAATCCTAGTTGTTTTTGTTTGTTTGTTTGTTTGTTTGTTTTTTAGTGACTTTCTGTGTGATCTTAAGCAGTCAATTAATTTTATTGGAATAATAGATTATAGATTTAAAGCCAGAAGTGATTATACTGATGTAGGTCAAGTCTCTTACTTTTCAAATGAAGAAACTGAGGGTTAATGAGGTCAAGTAACCTACTTAAGATCACATAAATATCAAGTAGGAGATCTTGGACCCTATGCTACATCTCAAAAGGTTATAACTTAGATTTTCTCATCTATGAAGTGAAACGGTTGAACCACATGGCCTGTAATTTCCCTTTTTAGGAAGACTGGTTCTAGCTCTAATCTGTGACACAGTATATGTGTGACCCTGAACAAATCATTCAATTTCTCCTTTTTCCCTTGGCAGCGCCACTATAAGTTAAGAAATCATAATCATATGCTTTTCTGAATAGAAAAAGAAATTTCCTCACTAAGAATTTCTTAAGCAGATAGATCACAAATTAAATTAGACATACATACACCATATCTACATGCAAATGTTTTCTTATTTTATATATGTTCATATAAAATGCACATAAATGCATATAATTTTCATATAAAACAATCTAAACATGCCTTATTATAGGTGATATGTATATGATGGTTATTATATATGTCATTAATTCACCAATACTCCAATGGATTTGGGATCTCATCGATGTCATGGTTCTGTGTATGAGTGCAGATCACTGCCCTTCCATACCTACTTATCTTATATGAGTTTT
This sequence comes from Sminthopsis crassicaudata, assembly GCF_048593235.1. NCBI lineage: Eukaryota > Metazoa > Chordata > Mammalia > Dasyuromorphia > Dasyuridae > Sminthopsis > Sminthopsis crassicaudata. Next base: position 218,531,037 of record NC_133618.1, read on the forward strand.
GTCTAAAGTCTTCCCAAGAATGTCAAACACTGAACACTTTCCTTTTTCTATATATAAAACAACTGAATTTTTACTACTCAGTGAATGAATAATCGCCCATAGTTAACCTTTGAATTGAGCCACAAACTCCTATTTTGTTGTTGTTTTCTCCTCCAAGGTTCTGCATTAGATATTTTGCAAAACCACATTCTCTTCTTTCTCAGGGCTCTCCTGCAGCACTGAAACAGCACTTCATTAAACTATGTTCTAGTGAACTGAAAAAAAACTAATATAGTTCTCTAGCTGGGCACCATAGGCTCTAGGCCTCTGTCTGTAAATGATGATAAAAGCCCCGTCAGTGAGAGGTGAGATGGGGCAGAGCTACTCTGTTTGCAGTTATTGCATGCATTCCAATGGACTCACACTTTGATCTCAATCCAAGCACATTTAATTTCAGATCCATACGGCCCTGACATAACTCCTTCATCATAAAGTTTTATTCTTCATAAAAGATCCATTTCCCTAGACTCATAAACTGACTACTTCTAATTCAATGCTATTTTATAAATACTTCCATTGCTAGCATCAATCAAACGCAGCTGACATTCAAACCACAAAACAACAGCTTGCAGCATTACTATATTACACAATATGTATTTACTTATCAGCCTGAAGAACACATGTCTGCAAAATCAGCAACATTACAATTTTACCAGCAATTTAGAGACTCTCTTCCCAGTGAATACAGAGTTCCCGGTGTTCTCTATCATTTGTCCAACTTCAAGAAATGCAATAAATGCTATGACCTCTCAGAGTTGCTCATTAATCATGTATATTATTAGAGTCAATTTATTTGTCAAAAGATGCTTCTCTGACCCTTGATTGCCTATCTTCTGCTTAGCTTGGGACTGCTGGCACATCATTTTCCACAGGCTACAGAAGCCACTCTGAGGTCCTATAGTCTCCAGGGATTTGGAGCAAAATCATTCTAAAGCTAGTAGTGCATCCTAAGATGTTTCAACAATCATCCAGCCTCCATAATGTTATTCTACCTACAGTATGTGAGTAAAATACACTAGAACCACTATTCCCCTTTTCCTTTTTTCATCATAAAATCTTCCTTCTCTTGCCTTTAGGATAAAAATATAGATCTGAACTGTACTCCCTGAAGTATATCTCCACAGTAGGCAAACAGCAACTATCTTTCACAGCAGTTAAAGTGGGACTTGGTTCCCATGTGATGGATAAAAATATGGAAAGGATATGGCCACTCCCCAATTTTTTGTTCTTTAGTCATTTCAATCATGTCCAACTCTTTGTGATGCCATTTGAGGGTTTCTTGGCAAAAATATAGGAGTAGTTTTCCATTTCCTTCTCTTCATTTTACAGATGAGGAAACTGAAGCAAATAAGGTTAAGTGATTTGATCAGGGTCACACAGCTACTAAGTCTCTAAAGTCATATTTGCACTCAGGTCTTCCTGACTCTGGTCCTAATGCTCTAGCCATTGCACCAGCTCTCTGTCCAAATGCATAAGACCCAGCATTATTTCAATCTAGAGTTTGAGTATATGTTAATTAGAGAAGGAAACATTTCAAAGAAGAGTCCAAAGAAAACCTAGGTATCACATCATGTTATAAAAAGCATGGAATGAATAAATATTAATAACAAATTTTTAACAAATAAGAATAAATACATTATTAGCAAATGATATCCTGGGATTAATGAAAATTTTCACCTACTTCAAATGATAATGCCTATTATAGAGTGGTCCCCAGGTCATTCTCTCCCCTTTCACCATGGTTTCAACACTTGCTTTACTTTCTCTCATCTTCAACTTTTGCCCTGGTACTAATGAACTTCATCTATAAATACTTTTCTACTCCCTAAATTTTTAGTTCTTATTTTCTATCACCTCTCCCTCTCTCCACCTAGATCTAGTTAAATTTCACCATAAGAGTTTTGTTACCCTAACAAAAAGTGACATTTTTCTATTTATAGCTTCCTTTCATTTCATATCTCCCTATGTCTTATCCATGCTAAATCATTCTTTACCCCTATTGAGAATTCCATCCCTTTCATCTGGCAGTACATACTGAGCTCATACTTCTATCCTGACTCTATTTCCCTCTCCAGTCATGATCCTATTTAGGTACTTCAAGTCAGTACTGTCTTTTACTTTGGAATCACTTGCTTCCTTGTCATGTCATTGCTTATCCCTTGCTGAACCTCAGTCCTTGATCACTCCCACTGTTTGCTTCCTCTGCTCCTATTCATGTGCTGCTGAATAGAACTGTTGGATTTCATACAACCAACCTGATAATTCAAATAATGTTATTCAATTACAATTGGATTGTCTCATTGCACTATAAGTGACAGCAATTGTTACTTTCTTATAGGTATTCCCCAAAGCTCTGACTTAAGCTCTCTATTTTCTCTCCATACAATTTCTCTTTGCATAGTTTGAGTACTATCTCTATAAAGGTAAATAATAAAACTTATGTAGCTAGCTTTAGTTTTTCCACTGAGTTTCACTCCTGTTCCACCAATTAATTTGGGCATTTCAAGGTGAATTTCATTTTAAAATCAGCATATTTAAAAGAGAACTCATCTTTACTTCAAAATTGGCTCCTTTCCCCAACTTACATATGTCTGTTGAAGTTATCACTATATTTTCTGTTATGCAAATTCATAATCTCTACCTTAATCTAGACTGCTCACTCTCCATTGCCCTATATATTCAATGAGTTGCCAAATACTGCCATTCATACCTTTGTAGCACCTCCTGCATTTAATTGCTTCTCTCTACTCATACCCTAGAGTATGCCCTCATTGCTGCTTGCCATGATTATTGTAAAAACCTCCTAATTGGTCTTTTGGAATCAACTCCTCACTCAAGTCTACTTAAGTCCAAGACTCAAGTACTACTCTAGTCAGTTTTATATACTGCCAAAGCTATTTTCCTCAAGGACAAATCTGATCATCTCAACTCCTCTCCCTAATTAATCAGGGTCTTCTCAGTGCTTCCAGAATCAAATACATCTTTTATTTAGCCTGCTACAACCTGGATGCAGTCAATCTTTTCAGGTTCAGTATCTATTTTTCTCCTTCCTACACTGTCATCTATCCAAATTGGCCTTCTCACAGATTCTCAGACATGGAACACCATCTCTCTTCTCCATCCTAGTAGCTATTCCCTATGACTGGGATGTGCTGCTCCCTCTGCCCTTCTGCCTTATAGAATAATTTATTACCTTTAAGATGTAATTCAAGTAGTTCTTTCTTTGTGAAAATTCGCTCTATATTTACATGCCTATATGAAAATGCATATGGATAGATAGATACATAGATATATCCCCTTTATCTAATTCTTACTCATTTTTCTGTTTATATGTATATATACAGCTCTGTTTATATGTAAATATGTTTAGCTACATACCATGTGTGCACACATTTATATAAATATATACCTATACTTACCCATATGTGTGTGTTTGTATAGAATGGAGGTTAAACTGAGAGCACATACCTTTTAATTGAATCATTTAAGAGAGGCAGAGAAAGGGCAAAAGGAACTGGTCTCCTTTGTACTAAAAGATGCATGGAAGGAATCGGTGGAGTGAGAGTAGGAAACGAGACCACTGTGTTTGAGGATTGTTGTTTGGCTTTCATTTTGGAAGAGGACATCAGGGAAGTGATGCTATGACGTAAGTGAATTGGACTTAAATTCTAAAATGAACTTTAAAAAATGGGAGGTCTGTGTAAGGTCACCTGTCTCATTTTATTCTCCAGAGCCATCTGGGTCTGGTGGCCAGTTGTATAGATCAGAATGACTAGAGATAGCCCCAGATGCAATGGGAGACTTTTGTCTTTTTAAGCTCTCAGTCTTTTCAAGGTCTCATTTTGACTGAGGAAACTACCTGTTCAATGAAGGCTAGGTAAGAAAGAAGTGAGGCCAAAATTGCCCTTTTTTACCTAGTCCGAAACAAACAAACAAACAAAGAAAAAAAAAATGGAATTTATATGGGAGGGAAAAATCCTCAAGGTTTGTGTCCAAAACAGAAAAATAAAATTACTATTTACATTCACACTGAAGCAATCAGGCTTAAAACAAAAACCAAGTAGGGTGGCCTGGAAGTTTTTATTGGCCAATCAAAGATAGCCAAAATGATTTAGATTTAAGGCATAATCTTTAAGAAGGAAATCTAGCAGGTAAACTGTTTGGGGATTAGGTAATAGGTCTCCCTCTTTTATCCCAAAGCTTGGTTGGGACTATATATGAATCCATTTCAATCTGGAGTTGTGACTCAGGTTCTCCCAGAGACCACATAATATGTACATAAGTTAGAGAAATTAGCAACTAAGTGTATGGCCATGAGATACTTAGGTCTTTCTATCTAAACTATAAGAATTATGCTTATTTTTGTTTTCTTATCCCTAAAAAAGGATGACCTACTGGTCATGCCTAAATTATATCATTTTAGTGTCTCATTAATAGTCTTTTGATTTATTGAATCTTATCCAATTATCTAGTAGTACTTATTATATAACTTTTCTTTCATAAACATAATTGAAATGAGATTTCATAAAATAAGTAGGATAGGTCCTCAGATTCCCTCTAATTTAAGTACCACATTGCTTTCATTTTATAGAGGTGGAGACCTAAGTTCAAAGGATTGAAATTATTTGCCAAAATTCACAGATGTGTGAAATATGAAATATTAGTGTATGTACTGGGAAAGAGGATAGACTTGGATTTAGAAGAAATCTCAATTCCAATTTCATTTAGCAAAGGAGAGAGAGACAGAGATAGATACAGAGAGAGAGAGAGAAAGAGTGAGTGTATGTGAGTATTTAGGTACTTTCTTCTCTGCTGGGTTACTCTGCAAGTTGTAGGTAGGACCCATGTAACTGGCTTGGGGCAAAGAGTGGTACAAAGGACATTCCCTCAATAAATTCAGCTGCTTCTGTAAAAGATTGTCTGCTCCCTGGAGAGTCTGTGCACGATACAAGGGGACTCTGAATGATGGTCCACCTCTTACTAAGGAAACTTCAGCTATTGTGACTTGGATCTTTGTGCCTTATGCCAAACTGTATCTACACTTGTTTGATGTTAGGGTTGGTTCTAGCACCTCTTACACTTTATGGATGTGTAATCTTAGATTAGTAACTTAATCATTTTAAACCTCTATTTTTTCATCTACAAAACAATACCAGAACCTAAAACTTAGCTCACAAGGTTGCTTTAAAGATAAATGAGATTGTCCTAAAAATTTTTTCCAAATCTTATCACATTATATATCAATAATATTATATAACAGAGATCTGAAATTATGTGTTCTGACTGCAAGATCAGGCCTTTTATCACATTATATTGTACTTTGCCACCTTTCTGAGAAGTTGAAAAATAAACAACTATCTAGTGATAGAACAATCACAGACTTCAGTACCCTTTTTTTTTAGGGATAAAGCAAATGTGTGTGTATTTTTCTGTAATATTCTAATTTCAATAACAGTTTCAGGAAAATAGGTTCTAAGGTAGCGTGAAGAACAGAGGGTGACCTTTAACTAACTACATCATAGAATATAGTTGTTTATCCATCCAATTTATATTAATTTATTCATGTGAAATTTCTAAGATAGGCAAGCCCCTCCATTCAGAGATAGATGTGATGCAAAGTTCAGATAAGACATCAATCAATTAACAGGCATCAATTCATTATTATCTGCCAGGCAGAGTACCAAATACTAAAATACAAAGTAAAAGCAAAACCAAGATAGTTCTTGTCCTCAAAAAGCTTGCATATTGATGAATAAGATCTCATTTAATTGTGCATGCAAGACACATACAGAGTAAAAGGAAACCTTAGGGAGGGGGAAAGTTGGATAGTAGGTGTGGAGGAGGGACAGGAACATCCTTTTTTAGAAGATGATGTGGTCCCAGTATTCAAATAATTTAGTCTAGAAAAAAATGCATTAAAAAGTAGGTAAGTACAATGCTGATTTTCCATAATCACTAAACTTTAGCATTGCAAGAGAACTCAGCTGCCATTTGATCTGACCCATTACATTAAAAAATAAATAAATAAATAACATCCCCATCTCAAATATTCATTTGATTGAAGTCCTCCAAAGGAGAACAACTATACCTCTGAAGACAACCTGCTTCACCTTTGCATGGCTCTAATTCTTATGAAATATTCTTTGTTATGAATTGAAAATTTCCTTTTTGCAACTGCCATCCATTTGTCCAAATTCATTCTTTCATCTGGGGTTAAGGAGAGCAATTCAGACAACTCTTATACTTGACGGTCCTTCAAATATTTTGAGACAGTAATCTCCTGCCAGTCTTCTCTGCTCCAGACTCAATATCTTTAGTTCTTTCCAACCATCCTGGAGTCACATAAATTAGAAACACTTCATATTGAGTTCTTACAATATAAATACATATAATTTATATAATGATGTCTTAGAGTGGGATAAAGTAATCATGAGGTCTGAGGAAAAAGCTACAGTTCAGTAGAATATGGAAGGCTTCAAAAAAGTACTATTTCAGTTTTTTTTTGTTTGTTTGTTTTTTGGGGTTTTTTTTTAAGATGAGAAGTTTAACAGATGAAGAGATAAGGTCATTCATTCCAGAAAGTAGAGGGTATATTTAGCAGAGGCTAGGGTTAAAACAGAAGATAAGAGAATAACTATTATAAAGTATGGAGTGAACAGAGAGAGAGGGCCAACAGAAGATATGATTTGGAAGATTGTCTCTAGATTTTAGAGAGTCTTGCATATTACTTTTAAGGAAGCAGGAAACTACTGAAAATATTTTAGCAGATGAGTAAGTGGAATGATCAAACCTATACATAAGAAAAATGTTCTGACAGCAGAACAAAAGATTAGAATGGAAGATAGAGAAAATTATTTGTAGTCTATTTAGATATTCATGCTGCCCTTAACTAGAATGATGTCAGGAGACATAATGAGGAGTAGATGAACATGAAAGGTACTGGAGAAAGAAAATCACAGGACTTGATAACTTATTAAATATTAGAAATGAAGGAGGTAAAAGAAATTAAAAAAGAAACAAAAAGAAAAATAAATATAGGGGAAAAGACAATGAGTTCAGATTTACTCATTCTAGGTTTGAAATGCTGGTGGCATTGAAGAAAATGTTATCTTGTGGGTCATTGATGATCAATACAATAGTCTCAATAGACTAGTGTAAGTTAAAAACGAAAGCAAAATAGTTTTAGTAAAAAGTGGAGTAGTAAAATAGGAAATCACTAAGCATAGACAACTTTTCCTTTTGAAACAGACCTTTGATTTCACCTGTGTAACTCCCAGTAAAGAACTTTCTCTGACAAATGGTGATTAGGATCTTCCCTGTCATTTTAGGGCTCTGGAGAGTTGAATGGGATATTGAAAGCTTAAGTGATTTGACCAAATCAACAATTAATTTGCATTTCAAAACCAACACTTGAATCCAGGTCTTCTGATATAGAGAGGTTGTCTTTTTTACACAACCCCATGATTGCTTCTCCTCATAGACAACTTTTTCAAGAAGGTTAGCATCAAAAGAAAAGGAAGAGACAGGGACCAGAACTAGACAGTATGAAAAGATCAAGAGAAAACTTATCTGGCTGTTTTAAAAAATACTGGAATTATTGTAATTTCTCATATTATAAAATAATGAGAATTAATGGTCAAATTCTGAAACACCTTCAGAGATAATAATTTCTATAGTTTTATGTTTCTGAAAGAATCTCTTTTTTATTTTCGTCAGGAAAAATGAAACCAAAGAGAGTTTGACTAATATTAAATTATAAAATATAACTATAATGACTAATGTGTGTTGTTCAAGAGAAGGGAGATGGAGGGAAAAAAGGTCACTTGAAAAAATGACTCATATGTAGAAAGTATCAATGGAACTTGAGATCTCTTAATTTTTATCTTTTTAACCAGGAATAATCATGCTTTTTATACATGAAGGAATCAGTTGGTTTATATGGAGCCAGAGGTATCTGGAGTTGCTTCTCACTTTATATCATATATTCACAAAGCTGGATCTACATGTGGCTATCTGGTTGACTAGGATTTGGTAGATACATTATGGTTTCAACACATAGATATAGTTCAGAGACAGATGGATCATGGATAGAAACAGTATGAAAGTAATTTAAAAAATCAAGAGAAAATTAGGTCAAACTCAGTATCACATACAAGCTGATGGTCTAAGAATCCAAAGTCTGAAAAGTAGAATAGTGTCCTCATCCTGGTGTTAAACATTCCAAGGTCAAGGTCAAGAGCAATTCATCCATGAGAGCCTAATCCACTTAGTACTTGCTGGGGATTATTTCTCATCTCCCTCTTTTATCCTGAATTAGATGTCAAAGAGGTCAGGATTCAGAACTGAACTCTGTTACATACCCATATGATCTTGGACACCAAGTGAAACCAAGCTTGTAGGTACAAGGAATGGTCCATAATATAAGTGACTTAGGTTCTCCTAAGAAGAACCTTCTGGGTGAAGTCTTGATATTAGTATTCTAAAATCTCAGTCTTTCAATGGGCACGAGGTCATTTAGTCCAACCTCTTCCTAAAGAATGAATTTCTCTATAACAGAAGTTCTTAACTTATATGGTGTGTGTATGTATGTAATGTGTGTGTGTGTGTGTGTGTGTGTGTGTGTGTGTGTGTGTGTGTGTGTGTGTGTGATAAATCCTATTGGCCATCTGGGAAAAGCTATTAGTTCTTCAGAATAATATTTTTAGATGCACAAAATAAAATAAATAGGGTTGTAAAGGAGACCACTCCTACTGAAATACAGTTGTCAAAAGACTTTTTTTTTTTTTTTTTTTTTTTTTTTTTATAATTATAACATTTTTTGACAGTACATATGCATGGGTAATTTTTTACAACATTATCCCTTGCACTTACTTCTATTCAGATTTTTTCCCTTCCTCCCCCAACCCCCTCCCCCAGATGGCAAGCAGTCTTATATATGTTAAATATATTACAGTATAATTTAGATACAATATATGTGTGTAGAACCGAATTTTTTGTTGCACAGGAAGAATTGGATTCAGAAGGTAAAAATAACAGTTTACATTCATTTCCCAGTGTTCCTTTTCTGGATGTAGCTGGTTCTGTCCATCATTAATCAATTGGAATTGGATTAGTTCTTCTCTATGTTGAAGAAATCCACTTCCATCAGCATACATCCTCGTACAGTATCATTGTTGAAGTGTATAATGATCTTCTGGTTCTGCTCGTTTCACTCAGCATCAGTTGATGTAAGTCTCTCCAAGCCTCTCTGTATTTCTCCTGTTGGTCATTTCTTATAGAACAATAATATTCCATAACATTCATATACCATAGTTTACCCAACCATTCTCCAATTGATGGACATCCATTCATCTTCCAGCTTCTAGCCACTATGAAAAGGGCTGCCACAAACATTTTGGCACATACAGGACCCTTTCCCTTCTCTAGTAGTTCCTTGGGGTATAAGCCCAGTAGTAGTATGGCTGGGTCAAAGGGTATGCACATTTTGATAACTTTTTGGGCATAATTCCAGATTGCTCTCCAGAATGGTTGGATTCTTTCACAACTCCACCAACAATGCATCAGTGTCCCAGTTTTCCCACAGCCCCTCCAACATTCATCGTTATTTGTTCCTGTCATCTTAGCCAATCTGACAGGTGTGTAATGATATCTCAGACTTGTCTTAATTTGCATTTCTCTGATCAATAATGATTTGGAACACTCTTTCATATGAGTGGAAATAGTTTTAATTTCATCATCTGAAAATTGTCTGTTCATATCCTTTGACCATTTATCAATTGGAGAATGGCTTGATTTCTTATAAATTAAAGTCAATTCTCTGTATATTTTGGAGATGAGGCCTTTATCAGAACCTTTAACTGTAAAAATTTTTTCCCAATTTGTTACTTCCCTTCTAATCTTGTTTGCATTAGTTTTGTTTGTGCAGAAACTTTTTAATTTGGTGTAATCAAAATGTTCTATTTTGTGATCAATAATGGTCTCTAGTTCTCCCTTGGACACAAACTCCTTCCTCCTCCACAAGTCTGAGAGGTAAACCATCCCATGTTCCTCCAATTTATTTATGATTTCGTTCTTTATGCCTAAATCTTGGACCCATTTTGATCTTATCTTAGTATGTGGTGTTAAATGTGGGTCCATGCCTAGTTTCTGCCATACTAATTTCCAGTTTTCCCAGCAGTTTTTGTCAAATAATGAATTCTTATCCCAAAATTTGGGATCTTTGGGTTTGTCAAAGATTAGATTGCTATTTTTATTCACTATCTTGTCCTGTGAACCTAACCTATGCCACTGATCAACTAGTCTATTTCTTAGCCAATACCAAATGGTTTTGGTGACTGTTGCTTTATAATATAGCTTTAAATCAGGTACACTTAGACCACCTTCCTCTGACTTTTTTTTCATTAGTTCCCTTGCAATTCTCGACCTTTTATTCTTCCATATGAATTTTGTTGTTATTTTTTCTAGGTCATTAAAATAGTTTCTTGGGAGTCTGATTGGTATAGCACTAAATAAATAGATTAGTTTGGGGAGTATTGTCATCTTTATTATATTCGCTCGGCCTATCCAAGAACATTGAATGTCTTTCCAATTATTTAAATCTGACTTTATTTTTGTGGCAAGTGTTTTGTAATTTTGCTCATGTAATTCCTGACTCTCCTTTGGTAGATATATTCCCAAATATTTGATACTATCGACTGTTATTTTGAATGGAATTTCTCTTTGTATCTCTTGCTGTTGGATTGTGTTGGTAATGTATAAAAATCCTGAGGATTTATGTGGATTTATTTTGTATCCTGCGACTTTGCTAAAATTCTGAATTATTTCTAATAGCTTTTTAGCAGAGTCTTTGGGGTTCTCTAAGTATACCATCATGTCATCTGCGAAAAGTGACAATTTGATTTCTTCATTTCCTACTCTAATTCCTTGGATCTCTTTCTCGGCTCTTATTGCCAAGGCTAGAGTTTCTAGTACTATATTGAATAGTAATGGTGATAGTGGGCAACCTTGTTTCACTCCTGATCTTACAGGGAAAGGTTCTAGTTTATCACCATTACATATGATGTTTACTGAAGGTTTTAAATATATGCTCCTTATTATTTTAAGGAATAGTCCATTTATTCCTATACTCTCAAGCGTTTTTAGTAGGAATGGATGTTGGATTTTATCAAATGCCTTTTCTGCATCTATTGAGATGATCATATGGTTTTTATTAATTTGATTATTAATATGGTCAATTATACTAATAGTTTTCCTAATATTAAACCAGCCCTGCATTCCTGGTATAAATCCCACTTGGTCATAGTGTATTATCCTGGGGATGATTTTCTGAAGTCTATTTGCTAATATCTTATTTAAGATTTTAGCATCAATATTCATTAAGGAAATTGGTCTATAGTTTTCTTTCTCAGTTTTCGATCTACCTGGTTTAGGTATCAGTACCATGTCTGTGTCATAGAAGGAATTTGGTAGGACTCCTTCAATCCCTATTTTTTCAAATAGTTTATATAGCATTGGAGTTAGTTGTTCTTTAAATGTTTGGTAGAATTCACCTGTAAATCCATCTGGTCCTGGGGACTTTTTCTTAGGAAGTTGGTTAATAGCTTGGTCTATTTCTTTTTCTGAGATGGGACTATTTAGACTACTTACTTCTTCCTCTGTTAATCTGGGCAAGCTATATTTTTGAAGGTATTCTTCCATTTCATTTAAGTTATCGAATTTATCGGCATAAAGTTGAGCAAAGTAGCTCCTAACTATTGTTCTAATTTCCTCTTCATTAGTGGTGAGTTCACCCTTTTCATTTTCAAGACTATCAATTTGCTTTTTCTCTTTCCTTTTTTTAATCAGGTTTACTAAGGGTTTGTCTATTTTGTTGGTTTTTTCATAAAACCAACTCTTAGTTTTATTAATTAATTCAATAGTTTTTTTACTTTCAATTTTATTAATCTCACCTTTTATTTTTTGAATTTCAAGTTTTGTGTTTGTCTGGGGGTTTTTAATTTGTTCCTTTTCTAGCAATTTTAGTTGTAAACCCAATTCATTGGCCCTCTCTTTCTCTATTTTATGCAGGTAGGCCTGTAGAGATATAAAACTTCCCCTAATTACTGCTTTGGCTGTATCCCACACATTTTGGTATGATGTCTCATTATTGTCATTTTCTTGGGTGAAGTTATTAATTATGTCTATGATTTGCTGTTTTACCCAATCATTCTTTAGTATAAGATTATTTAGTTTCCAATTATTTTTTGGTCTATTTTCCCCTGGCTTTTTATTAAATGTTATTTTGATTGCATTATGGTCTGAAAAGGATGCATTTACTATTTCTGCCTTACTGCATTTGATTTTGAGGTTTTTATGCCCTAGTATATGATCAATTTTTGTATAGGTTCCATGAACTGCTGAGAAGAAAGTATATTCCTTTCTGTCTCCATTTAGCTTTCGCCAAAGATCTATCATATCAAACTTTTCTAGTATTCTATTTACCTCTTTGACTTCTTTCTTATTTATTTTGTGGTTTGATTTATCTAATTCTGAGAGTGCAAGGTTGAGATCTCCCGCTATTATAGTTTTGCTATCTATTTCCTCTTGCAGCTCTCTTAATTTCTCTTTTAAGAATTTAGATGCTGCCCACTTGGTGCATACATGTTTAATATTGATACTGCTTCACTATTGATGCTTCCCTTTAGCAGGATATAATGCCCTTCCTTATCTCTTTTAATTAGATCAATTTTTGTTTTTGCTTGATCTGAGATGAGGATGGCTACTCCTGCTTTTTTGGTTTTGCCTGAAGCATAATAGATTCTGCTCCACCCTTTTACTTTTAGTTTGAATGTCTCATCCTGTTTCAGGTGTGTTTCCTGTAAACAACATATAGTAGGATTCTGACTCTTAATCCAGTCTGCTAACTGCTTCCTCTTTATGAGGCAGTTTGCCCCATTCACATTTATGGTTAGAAGGACTAATTCTATATTGCTTGCCATCCTATTAACCCCTGCTTATGCTTTTCCCCTTTCCTTCCCTTTTACCCTCCTATCCAGTATTAAACTGGTAAACACCACTTGCTTTTCACAGCCCTCCCTTTTTAGGATCCCTCCCCCACCTTAAAGATCCTCCCCTTATTTTACCCCTTTTCCTCGAAATTACTGTATTCCCTTCCCCTTAGCTTACTCCTTCCCTTTCACTTTTCAATGAAGTGAAAGAAGTTTCACCATAAATTGAATATGTCTATTGATACACGCTATGTTCATCTCCCTCCTTTCTTTCTCTCAGATATAATAGGTTACCTTTGCCTCTTCATGAGATGTAGTACCACCACTTTACACTTTTTTATGATATAATCTCCTTTCCACCTCTAGTTTCTAAGACAAATTGTACATATGTTCTTTACGTATTTTTTTGACAGAAGTATAGTTCTCAAGATTTCTTTTTACCTTTTTTAGAAGTCTCTTGAGTTCTGTATTTGAAGATCAAACCTCTTATGTAGGTCTGGTTTTTTCATCAAAAATAGATGGAATTCATTTATTTCGTTAAATGTCCATCCTCTTCCCTGGAAAACGATGCTCATTCTTGCTGGGTAAGTTATTCTTGGCTGCATACCAAGTTCCTTAGCCTTTCGGAATATCATGTTCCAGGCCCTGCGTTCTTTTAATGTGGATGCTGCTAGATCCTGTGTTATCCTTATTGTGGATCCTCCATATCTGAATTGTTTTTTTCTAGCAGCTTCCAATATCTTTTCCTTTGTCTGATGGTTCTTGAACTTGGCCACTATATTTCTTGGCGTTTTGATTTTAGGGTCCCTTTCAGTAGGTGATCGATGAATTTTCTCAATGTCTATTTTACCCTCTGTTTCCAAAACGTCTGGGCAGTTCTCTTTGATAATTTCCTCGAAAATGGTGTCCAAGCTCTTTTTTTCCTCCCATTTTTCAGGGAGTCCGATTATTCTCAAATTGTCTCTCCTGGATCTGTTTTCCAGGTCTGTTGTCTTTCTGGTAAGGTACTTGACAGTCTTTTCAATTGTTTCATTTCTCTGGTTTTGCTTGACTCCCTCTTGGTTTCTCCTTGAGTCATTCATTTCTACTTGTTCCAGTCTAATTTTCAATGATGTATTTTCTTCACTCACTTTTTTTATATCTCTTTGTAATTGTCCAATTGAGTTTTTATCTTCTATTGAATTTTTTTCCATTTTATCCATTTTATTTTTTAGAGAGCTGATTTCTTTTTCCAGCTCTCTAATCCTGTTTTCCTTGGAGTTGTTTATCTTTTCCAGCTCACTAATCCTGTTTTCCTTGGAGCTGTTTACCTTTTCCAGCTCACTAATCTTGTTTCTCAATGATTTGATTTCTTTATCCATTCTGTCTTTGAATGCATGGGATGACTTCTCCAGGCTCTCTTGCCAAGCTTCCCTTTCCTTTTCCCATTTCTCTTCCAGCTCTCTTGTGAGAGCCTTTTTGATTTCCTCTATGAGGTTCTTTTGTATTGAGGAGCAGCTTATATCCCTCCCAGGGGATACATCTGGGGACATTCTGTTCCTAGTCTCCTCAGCATTTGAAGTCTGCTCCCTCTCCACACAGAAGCTGTCAATGGTTAGAGCCCTTTTGAATTTTTTGTTCATTTTGTCAGAGTAGGAATCAAAGAAAACAAACTGACAAGAGAAACAATTGGTCTGTATTGCGGGGGATAGGGCTGGATGGTATTAATGGGCTTCCTCTACAGACTGGGGGTAGGGCAGCAGAGAGCCACTAACAGAACAGCAATGACTGTACTGAGTCTGCGCTCTGAGGCTCTGAGAACGCACCGAGTCAGTCCAGGTGGGGGTTGGGGGTGGCCGGCTCTGAGAGACGCTGGCTTTCTGGGGTTTTAATCTTCACCTCCGGGTTTACACCCTCTCCACCGCTCCTGGCTTGCTGCCAAGACGGAGTATCCACACTGGGGCAAAAGCCCTTTCGCAGAAACGGCAGAGATCGTACCCCTCCCCCTCCGGTCTGAGCTGTGTGAGCTGCCTGTCTTGCTCTGGCTGTCTGCCCTCAGTCTGCGCCCAGTCTGATTGACCCTCCCCCGAGCAAACACAGACCTTTTCTGGCGACTTTCAAGGATGTCTTCTCTTGGTGATAATTTGTGGATTTCTTTCTGGGTCAAGCATTAAGTCAGAGGCTTGTCATGAAGTAAGTTCTGAGAGAAAACGAGGAGCTCAAGCAGCTGTCTGCCTCCACGCCGCCATCTTTGTCAAAAGACTTTTAAAAAGTCATACAACGGCTGAAATTTTTCTGTGCACTCTGGTCTTTCTATGGACACTTTTTCTATAGCATCATAAACAATTTATAAGCCTATCTTAAGTTCCTCATGTGTGGTAGAGAGTAGCTAGATGGCACTGTGGATAGTGTGCCAGGCTTGGAGTTAGGAAGACTCAACTCTGAATTCAAATCTAGCTTCAGGCAATTACTAGCTATGTGACTCTGGACAAGTCATTTAACCCTTGCCTCAGTCCTTCATGTGTAAAATGAGTTGGAGAAGAAAATGCCATTCTAATATCTTTGCTAAAAAAATTTCTAAGATTACAAAGAGTTGGACACAACGGAACAATAAAGTATATGTACTGGTGGTAAAAATAAAAGGGAAGAGTGGTTCTTCTCTTCAAAGAAGCTTATATTCTGTTAAGGGAGATAGCCTGCAATAATGTATGTATATACAAGATAAGTTTATTAGGGAAGGCACTAGATACTGGGGGGCTGGGAAGACCTTTGGCAGATAATAGTGGTTTATCTGTGAAAGGAAGGCAGTAAGAAGAAGTAAGAAGAAGTAAAAATAAAAAGCATTCCAGAATTAATTGAGTCCTTTGTGAAAGGTATGCTATCAATAAAAAAAAATATATTTATTATCTAGTGTATTATTCTGTGTATTATTTTTTATTACTCACTGAGAATACAAAGAAGAAACTATTGCTATAATTCTTGGCTTTTTCACATCTTTGAATTTCATAAATTTGCTACCTGTTTGATCATTTGAAGCATTAATAGAAACAACAGAAACCAGAAAAATTTAAGAACAGATTACAGTGGGCCAAAGGAAAATGATAAAGATTCCTGTTTTCACTGTTCTCTCATAATGTAACTTCCAAGCAAATGTTGAAAGCTGCTTGTCTCATAAACATCTCTTCATCTTTTCATATAATGGATAATACTTTTGAAATTTCAAATACAATTAATATTCCATAACAGATTTAAAATTAGCTTCAGTTTACTGTGAGTAGTATTATCCCAGGTTAGAAAAGATGTCTATGACAGTGAATAGAGAATTAGTCAAAAAATCAAGAGGACCCAGATTCAAATTCTGCCTCTAAAATTTGTTGTTTAGGGGGCAGCTAGATAGCACAGTAGATAGAGCACCAGTCTTGAATTCTGGAGGACCCGAGTTCAAATCTGGTCTCAGACACTTAACACTTCCTAGCTGTGTGACCCTGGGCAAGTCACTTAACCCCAGCCTCAGGGAAAAAAAAATAAAATAAAATAAAATTTGTTGTTTAACCCTTAAACTTTCAATGTTACAGGCAATTTTTGGATATGCTAAGTTAAAAATCTATGTTGGTTGATGGGATTTATTTTCTGGAAGTTCCTTAAATCAATAAAGATATAAGTTCAAATTAAAAATAAACTTTCAAATAAAATAATTCCCTGTCCCTAGTTAATACCTATCCTTTTTGAGCAGAGTATTTTACCAAAGAAAACTAAAAAGATACTATATTAAAAATGAAATTTTTATATATTTTGTTTGTATATTTGTTTAACTGAATACAGAGCTAGGTCTTATACTAACAATTGTCTTGAATCTATTCTAAAGTATGACTTAGAATGTATGTGTGTGTGCATGTGAGCATGTATGTATGTGTATGTGTGTGTGTGTGTGTGTAAAGTAACCTGAAGTGTCAAAATATATTCTCATGTAAGATAAAGGAGAATAAGTTTTATTACCATATAGTCTCATCATTTAAGAAAAGTAAAATGTCATTTAAATTTAATAAATTTTAAAATTAAATGAATGTATATGGTTTTTGTTATCTTGTGAAGAATTCCTTCAGTTACTATTTTAATTCTCATATTCAGATATATGACTAATATACTTATAAATTTGATTTAGCAAATATGCATGTGTATACACAAATATAAACACAGATAGCATATATGTGATTATATGTATATATATATAAAATATATACACATATATTACATACATATTTGTATGCCTAATAAAATGTTTATCGAATGATTGATATACATAACTTTCTTTCTTATTACTTACTAAAACATTCTGGTTAAGCAATACTATTTTAATATATTGAATTCTTTTTTTGTGTGCAAGATCACTATCAATAGGAGGACACACAAAAGGGAGTAAGAAATCAAAAAGGTTATTTTTTAGAGATTGAGGCAAAGCCACTTCTTAAAGTTTCCTCATGAAACAAAGAACTCAGTGTGTTAAGGTGGATTGTACTAGACTAGATCTCAATTTCACAGGTATATCACCTTAACAGCTCTTTTCAAACAGTCTTATTTCCTAAAGAGGAGACTGCTAAAATTTAATTAAACAATAGCTCGACAGAAAACTAGGGCACAGACTTGCTAGAAATTGAATGATGAAGCAGAGGGATTCAGGTAGTAAAATAGTCATAAGGCCTGTAATGCACCTATTTCAAAAATTGTCAGTCTAAAAATAAATAATTCCTGGAAATAAATAGATGGATAACAAATATCTGTATAGCTTGTTGTGTGCCAACTTAATACATGTGTCATTATCAGTTTGTACTTAAAACTTTCAGACTTTAGGGTAGTTTAGAGAGACTATTGCATTAAAAATCTAGTGCATGAAAATTCAACAGCAGAATCATTTGTGACAGCTATTAAATGGGATGGTATTCTTAAAAAAAATGAAAATAATAAAAAGGCCAAATGTGTCACCTTTATATCATCTAATGCTCCCTAGAATGTTTGTTAATTAGAAATATTTGTTTTTGTGAGTTTAATTCAGCATTTTCACTGTATGACCTAAAAGGAGGTGAAATGCCAAATTGTAGAACTTCCATTATTCCTGCCTCTTGACTCATCCTCTAAGTAAAGATATCATTAATGATTCAAGAGAAGAACAACACTAGAAAAGTAGGCCATTTCTCCCCTCTTCTTAATATTTTAATTTTTCTCTTTCTCTTCTATTTGCTTTCAGTACCTGTAGAGAAGACATTTGCTTATGGTTGCTGAAGGTTTTAAATAGAAATGGATATAGACTATTATTAGTAGTACTTTCTACAGGGGAAAAAAAAAACATGAAACTTCCTTTATAATTACATGGTGACTAATCTAGATTTTTTTAAAACACTAGCCTAAGTGCATTCCTGACGGATGAATTGCACCTAAATCATCTGAAACAGTTTTTGGGTAATAACAAAGTAGATATAATATTTCCAAGGCTTGGTATGTATTTAATAACATTGAAAAAATTGATTTTTTTCACCTTTCATCCGTTTTGTACTGTGAATATACAACAATAAATTAAGGAAAGGAGGTGCACTTTCTGGAGGGAAAATGAAGACTGTATTAACTTGTATACTCATGATCACTGTCTCCTCTCCTTTATTTAAACTCCTAAATATAACAAGACTAAACTGGACATACAGGAACATTCTTCTTAGTGCAAAGGTGTTTGAGCTTTTGACCTCCACCCAGTTCCAAGAAACAAATCTTCCAAGTCCCTTAGAACCTATTCTAGTGCTTGCTGGATAGGCTTGAGACCATATTTGCCATTGCCAACAAATATTTATTGAATGTCTATTTTGTGTGAGTATGCCATAGTGCTTAATAAATAAAGATTAATTTTGGGGAAAAGTCTAAATGACCAATGGGTTATAAGAGCTGAGATTGGGAAACCTTCTTCTAGTTAGTAAGGATAATAGAAAAAGAAACAAGCAGTGTAAGAAAGTACTCTGAAACCCCATGTGGTCATATATAGTTTCCTATATACAAGGTAAAAAGATACTCACATCATTGCTCTCTAATCACCTGAAATTCTACCAGTCAGAGATTCATTTGCTTCTCATTTAAAAAGCTTCTGAGTTTGTGGAGGAAATATTTGTTGAATTGAATTGAATATTTTGATTTTGCTTCTGCATAACTAAAATCTAGTGCATTTTTGAATGAATGACTTTTTA
Organism: Sminthopsis crassicaudata; assembly: GCF_048593235.1. Classification (NCBI taxonomy): domain Eukaryota; kingdom Metazoa; phylum Chordata; class Mammalia; order Dasyuromorphia; family Dasyuridae; genus Sminthopsis; species Sminthopsis crassicaudata. The sequence goes on from NC_133618.1 coordinate 218,550,265, forward strand.
ACCAAAAATTTCTCTCTGCTTATCAAGCATAGTGTCTAAAATGAAGCTATGTTCAGAGTCCTAAATCCTATATAACACAAATCCCAAGATTGTGACATCTGGAATTAAAGATGCTAGAAGTGTTCTTCCCATGGTGACTATGGAGATTATAACAGTAGCTAACTCAGGATTGTTGTTAAGGACCAAATGAGATAATATTTGTAAAAAAAACAAAAAGAGGAAACGAAAAAAAAAATCACTTCATATAGTGCCTGGCTCAAAGAGTAGCTATTCTATTTTATGATTTATTATACTTAGGAAGAAACTGAGTTTTAGATATATTAGGGAATTAGCCCAATAATGAAGAGAAGTGCAAGAAAAGCCCAGGTATTCTCACTCCAGGTACAATACTTTTTCTATGCTCAGAATTCCCAGAATGAATTAATCCTTTTTCTTTGTTCCAATGTGAACTGACACAAATTCCTTTCCTTTGGAAAACCTGATATTTGAAAATTCAGCCTTGTAAAATATTCATATATACATACATGCATGTGTATGTGAAAATATGGTTTGATTTTTAGTTTATGAAAGATTGAATGAAAACCTAGGACTATCACAGAAAAATGCCCCAAACTATAAAAATTTGGCCATACTATATGATCCCTTTATGAGAATCAATGAAGTATCTTGAATGGATGAAAAAGGAAGCAATACTCCCTTGGCTGAACTATAGCTGGCTATGCCCCAAGGTGACCCTTAAAGCCAAATAAAAACAGACTGAAAGAGAAACCCAGCTCATGGGACTCATGAAAAACACTTCAGGCTAGAGAATGGGAGTTCTGAAAAAGTTAAGTGAAGCTAAGATAGTTAAAATACAGATGGAGATAATTCCCCAAAAGAACAGATTCAATAGTTCAGAATTGAGACTGTGTGAGACACTGTGGATTCAGAAGTAAAAGGAACCTTAGAAATCATCACTCTTCATTTTATATCTAAAGAAAATGTCTCAGGAGCAATAAGAAACACATTCCAAATCATAACCAGAATAGGAACCCAGGGTTCCTGAATCCAAATTGATTTCCTCAAGTTCATTTCCCATTGACATCCAAAGGCCTTAATTCCCACTGCAGACTGTGAATAGTGGGAAGAAAGAAACTAAGTAGTTGAAATTTAACCTTGTTGCCTATTACTGTGAATAAAACAGAACTGGCTAGATAATCCCATTATACTATTCTGGCCTAGAAATTTTTGTGCTGTGACAGTCACTTTCCTGAGATTTCCTTAGCTTCTCTACTTTTGCTAATAGGGATTTTTAAATAGGGTTCGAGTCTGTGTCCTCAAACAGGTGAAAGACCACTGGAGAATGATGACATTTTGGTGGATTATATGAGACCCTGTTAGTCTTACCCAAAATGATTCTGGCAGTTTCAGGGAAAACCCACAATACTACTGTTAAACAGGAAGCTGGTGCTGAACCAGTCACATTTGAAGACTTGGAACTAGAGTTAGTGTTGGATTCTGGCTGATTTTCAGCACTGTTCTTATGGAATGACGTATGTTCATATGACCACAAGAATTTCATCTGAAAAGGCAGAATTTGACAATGAGGTTTCTCCACTTAAAAATCTAGATAATGTTTACAATTTATGAAATGTTTGGATCTAAGAGGAATTGAACTGAGAAGGTCCCAAAGAGCAATATTACTATCAAATTAGAAACACATAGCAGCTGCAAGTATCCCAGGGCATTGTGCCTCCCAACATCAACAGCCTTTGTGTTCATCTTACCTAGCTAAATAAACCTAAGTACTAATTGCCAGATGTTTTTGTTTTGATTTGGGGAATAAGACATAAAATGAGATTGTCATTACTACATGCTATTTTTTTTAAACTAAAAATTATGCACTTTTAAAACTTTAGTCTTCTAGAAATTTTTGGTTAAAACTCATTCATTCAATAATTTACTAGGTTTTAAGGCAGAAGCAAAATCTAAATATTCAATTCAATTCAACAAATGTTTTTTCCAGAAGGTTCTAGAAAGTATAATGGGATAATACACTATAGGAAAAATAGGAATCATAATTTGTTAACAATAGAATATCTATTTCAGAGGACACAAAAAGAGAATGGAATAATCATTGGAAGAATGAATCATAAGATCACAGATGGAGTGCTAGATAAAACCTCATTCAAATCCATATTTCCCCCATAAGATTGGCAAGTAGAGCCTCAGAGATGGCAAGTGATATCTCCAAGATGATACATGATATCTTGGATGTGATAGCATGGCACAATAATCACTTTTGCAATAGGAATGTTAAACTAATATATCCATGAAAAAGACACAGAAAACAGTGACTTGAATGAGGAGTTCTTGCCTGGCAGCAGATAAGAGGACAATTCTCTAGTCCTGCTCAATGATCAAAATCAAAGTCCACAAAGTCCTGAGGACAGGGGTTCATGTAAAAGTGAAGTATGTCTGAAATATTCACCCTACGGTCTTCAGACTGCTCACTGCCAACCCAACGTTCATTCTGGGTTGATTCAATAATCTACTACCCAATCCCCCTGGTAAACCTGAGCTTGTCTTTTTTTTAAGGTAAATAATAAATTTAAGACAACTTTCAAAGGTGCCCTACATGTACCTGATTCCTTATGTTCTCTTCTCATTCTTTTGAACCCTATTCCTAGCCTCTCTCTCTTCCAACTCTTTCTTTGTTGAAGAGAAAAGCAAAATTCATAATAAATATACATTTTCAACATATATCCATACATCACACACTATACCCCCCACATACACATATTGACTATGATGAAAAAGTATATACCTCATTCTGCATCTTGAGTCCATTATATATCTGGTGATAAAATGCTTCTATTAAATTAAACACATATGTTTATATATGTATATACACACATACATATACATACTATATATATATATATACATATATATATATATGTATATATATATATATAGTCTCAAAGAAACTGGAAAAGCTGTCTTGTAAGAGATGAGACTTTAGCTAAGATTTGAAGGATGTCAGGGAAGCTTGGGTGTAGAAATAAAGAAACAAAGTTTCAGGGCTGGGATGCAACCAGAAATTATCCTCCTGACTCTCCTGGTGGCTTCAGTCTTATCTGATCATCAAATATATTCCTTTAAAATTTAATTTTAAAAGATTTAAAAGATAATTGATTTCATACCAGAAGGGGCCATCTAGTCCAACATTCATATTACAAAGAAACAGAATATCTGGGAACTTGTGAATGATTTACTACCTATGAAACATTGGGTCTCAGAGAGAGAATTTGACTCCGGGAACTCTGCCATAAGAGTCAATGTTCTTTCCACTCTAAAAGTCAACCTTACATTCTACTAGGTGGGGAAGGGAGAGAGAGATAGAAGAAATATAACATGTATTAAAATTAATAAATGTTAGGTTACTTAAGGAGACAAAGTATCAGATGAGAAAATCTGGAATTATTTCATAAATGAAGTGACACACCTTAGTTATTTCAGTGAATTAATTATTATTAGTATTAATAATAACATTTTAATAACAATTATTAATTATTTCAGCTCCTCTACTTAGCTATCTCCTTTACTTTTTCTTAAGGGTTGATCACTTTAAAGAATGCCAGATTTGGAATCAGAGGACCAGGTTCAAACCCAAGCTTTGCTAGCTAGTATCTAGATTAATCTATACAAATCATTTAACTTCTCTGGGCCTCAGTTTCCTGATTTATAAAATCAAAGAATTGAACTAGATAGACTCAAAGATCTCTTCCAACTCTATATCTGATACTAAGAGAATGTCTTCCCTGCAATGAGGAGTATAATAGAACTGTAGAGAAAGGTGAGAAATTTCAAGAACAAAATAATGCCATAATCTAGGGAGCCACTACAGGACATCCATTGGTGATGTCCAGTCCTCCTGAAGTTAGCTGACCTTTCATCGCTGATGAAACTTCCACACTGACAGATCTTGCCTCCATTTCTCAAAGGTGTGACTCTGCCTGAAGTGGCAGTGAAGCAAAACTTCAAAGAGGTCTCTTCAAGGTCACTCTGGCAGGCAGTATTTTTTAATCACAGAAATACAGTCAAGAGGAAAAGGACTGTCTGCTCAAGGCAGAACAATCAGAATTGTTTATCAGATTGTCAGGCTGACTGCTGGGTCCTTCTATCCCTGAAAATGACTTCGTCATTATGCTTTCCAATGATTAACCTGTAATTATTTGATTTTGAAGGGACCTGTGTTATTCCATCTGGCTCTGGAAGCGACAGAGCAATTATAATTTATTTTGACCCTCTAGAGAGTAAATATTGTGAATATAGAGAAGGCTGAAATCACAGAGTGTATGCCTTCATACCTGCAGGAAATATTTCTAATGATCCTTCATTTACCTGATGCCAACATCATTTTCCAGTTCTTGGAAAAGTAAAGTTTCATCAGGATCTTTAGACTATGCTATTGTTACCTTGCGTGTACAACATTAATGTATGTGGGGGACAACCTGTGATTTCATCTCGTTTGGAATTCCTGTGAAAACTATTTCCTCCAACCTTTTTGCAGTCTTCAGGCTTTCTTTAGAGCTACTCAGGGTGACACAGGCAATATGTGCTACAGGTAGCATTTAAATTCTGAATTTTCTACCTCCAAGGCTGTTTTATTCATAGCTGAGCCAAGATATTACATTTATAGGATAATAGGTTGAGGCCCAGAAAGACCTTTAGAAACCACTGAGAACAATTCCTAAAATGATGAAATCAAGGCACAGTGACTTATCCAAGACTGCAAGCTAGTAAGTGTCTAAGGCAGGATTTGAACTCATGTCATAAACTGCAAGTCCAGCACTCTTATGATAACTGTTGTTTCTTAATTTAAAGAATCTGAACTAAGTACAATTATCCAGTATATTCATATTGACATTTAATAAACTTATTTTCTCATTACTCTGTGTTTAGTTATGTGAAGACCAAACAAACTAGATGGACACTAAGGTCCCTTTAAGATCTACATCTAGGTGCTAGAAGAATATTTCTCCACAATCAAAAGTATAATAGATACATACATACAGGTATAGATGGATACAGATAGAGATATATAATTGCAAACAAGGTAAGACATTTCAAAAAGACCTTTTCTGACATTCTCCCAAGATTTCTTAAGTTGAAAACTTGTTTCACTCTTAATTTTGGTAGTTTTTGTCATTGTTCTAGCATTCTAGTATTGTTTCTGAGGGAAAGTAGGGACCACTTAAGTAACTTCCTGTATTCTCTCAATCATCTTGACTCCATCCCCACCTAAACTTTTAAAATTAGCTGGAAAGATAATGTGGGAATTGTGTCATATCTATATTGTCATTCAAGTCAAGTCAAAAAGGAACTGTGCTGAATCCTGAAATACAGAGAAAGATAAAAACAATTTGATTACAAGGTGTTCACAGTAGAATGCAGAGATACTCCATGCAAAACAACATAAGAAGACCAGATATATGAAGGATAAATAGGCAATCATAGGAGGGGGAAGGCATTCAGATTAATGATGACTAGGAGAGAATTCTTGTAGAAGGTGGTACTTTCATGAAGATGCCAGAGATTCCAGAAAGTGGAAGTGGAAAAGGGAAAGACATGTGAGACATGTTAAACAATAACAATGTCTAGAATTAGGAAATGTAATACTATGGTTAAGTATCAGCATGGAGGCCAATGTCCCTGGATCACCGGGTACATAGAAGAGTGGTAAATGAAAGAATAAGATTTAAAGAAGTTGAAATGAAATCATAAAACATAAAGAAGTCATAGCTAAATATAATAACAGCATATAGGTTCTCTTTGAAGAGGCAAAAGAGAGAGAATTGATTCCAGTTTTTTTTAACCAAAGGAAACAAAAAAATATAATTTCCTGGGACACATGGTCATTCTGCCTTCAGGCACTCACAATGAGTATAATTATACAAACTAATTTTTTGTAAAGTTTTGTTTATACATATTCTGACCAATGAAGATAATTGCCATATACATGCCAACATTTGTTGCAAAAGAAAAAAAGGGAAGTTCTTTGAAGATCTTGGCAAGATTCTCCGAACTATGTTTACAAATATTCAAGGTCTGCAATATAAAGGTAGGCACAAAGAAGATAGTGTCAGAAAATATGGTTTAGGATCAATAAAATTAAAAAAAAAAAAAAAAAAAGGATCAAGACCGTTCAGTTATATTGACTTTGTATTATCTTACACACACACACACACACACACACACACACACACACACACACACACACATTCATTTAAAATATATGCTGTATGCAGGATGGAGAAGCAAAGAATGAGGGAAGAAGACAAGGGAGAGATCTTTGGGTGGGGAGAGTTATTCGCAAGGCAATTTATGGAGCTGAATTTAATGAAAAGAGACATCAAGGATAGGAAATATATGAGTGTGTGTGGTATGTCTGACTAAGACAGTGTGTGTGTGTGTGTGTGTGTGTGTGTGTGTGTGTGTATGTGTGTGTATATATATGTATATATATGTATATATATATATATATATATATATTCTTAATCTGCTAATTTGTTATATATTTTGAAAACTCCCTGATGTTCTGCTGGGCACATGACAATGTTCTTTTTTATTTTGCTTTATTTTGTTTTGCATTTTTTTCTGTTTTTTTTTAACTGTTTTTTCAAATAAAATAATTTTTAAATATATATATTTTTTCCTATTGAGGATGAAAGGGAACTTGAATTAGACAGAACAGCATAGATTTTAAGCTACAATACATCTTGGGGTTAGCTATCAATTTCAATTTTCCTTTGGATATGTGGTATGTAAGTTGCCAGAAAAGCCCTGAAATTAGTGCTGAATTGATAATTTATAAAATTATGAAATGGGAGCAGGCAAACCCATTCTTTGGGGAATCATTAGGAAAGACTATTTCAGTGGGAAATAGGGCTGCAATCACACTTTAATAAAACATAGAAGTTCAAAGACAAGTACTGAAAAGTAGAGAGAAATATAGAAGCACACTGCACACCTCAGGCATGGAGAATGAGATGGTGAATGGAATCAGTGTAGGGAAGAGGATGGTTATAAGGAGAGCCAGAGGATATTATTCACATACTCGAGGAGCACTGTAATCACTATGATTTTATTTGCTTGCTTTATATCAATAATTGGCTTCTGCAACTTCCATCTATTGCTATTGGTTCTAATCCTCTGAGACCAAACAAAGTAAACTGAATTCTTCTTCATGACATCTTTTAAATACTTGAAGATCACTATTATGGTATCCCTGAATCATCTCCAACCTACACAAGATCAGTCCCTTCAACTAATTTCTTTTAACATGAGCTCAAGAGACTTCAACCATTCTAATTGTTCTCAGTTGAACATTCTCATCAGAATTAGTGCCTTCATAGTGTTTTGAACTGAATTCGGTACTCTAAATATGGAGTGGGGAGGATAAATTATATTGATACTTTCACCATCTTATCCTTTAAATTCATCTCTTTTTATTCATTCTGATTGTTTTTCTTTCCTACTTGATTTTTTTCTTTTTCTTAAACTGCAATATCATATTGTTGACTAACATTAAGTTTGCAATCCAGTGACAACAAAAATTAGTGTTTTCAAAGATGCTCCCTAATCATGCCTCATCATTCTGTAATTGAGAAAACTTTTCTTTTGCTCCATTCTGTTTTGTTTTGTTTTTACTCAAGTATAAGACTTTTTCATTGATCCCTACTAAAACACATGTTACTAGATTCATCCCAAGATTTTAACAAACCAATATCTTTTTAACCTTAACTAGGTCATCCAATGTTTTAGCTGTATCTTTCAGCTTTTGTCCATCTGTGAATTTAATTAACATATCATCCATATCTTTTTTCTAAGTTATTGATTAAAAAGTTCAGATGGCTAAATACTGGAAAACTGCTGCCATTACATTAAATATTTCATTAAATATTATATTATTAAATATTAATAACTAATCTGAGAATTTGAGATCAGCAATCCAATGTGTTCTGAATATGCATAATTAGATTTTTATCTAATGTACATCTTCCTATATTCTCCAAAAAACAAAAGAAATAAGAAGCTCTTTAAATTCCTTAATGAATTAAGTCACTTGCTCCACATGAATCTATCCTCAGGTATTGAAATAACTGATGAATGTGATCACTAAATTTCTGTCAATGTTATTTCTAATATAATGAGGGAAAAATTAGTGATATATAGTGTAAAAAGCTTTGAATTGATTATGTTAGCAACACTCTGCCCACTGGCTATTTCAATAATCAGGATCAAAAATGTATCAAATGTGTTTAATTTGGCATAAATCATTTGTGAGGCATTCACACTAATTCTTTTTAATTTCTTACTAGTCTAGGTTTCACTATCTCTTTAATATTTCCATCATTATCCTGATGGATAACTGCCTGTAGAAAATTATTATTTTATCATTCCAGTGCAATGGCCATTCTTCTATTTAGAGTTCATAGGAGAGTGAGTTCTTCTGAGTTCTCTTTCATGAAGCATAATCAGCCCAACCAGTCCATAAAATTTGACATTTCTTCCCTGCCAGTATAAAAGAGGAAAAAAAGGAGAAAGCTCTTTTTGTCACCTTTAGCTTGCTTTAGCTCTTTTTTGTGGTGGCAAAGAATTGGAAAAGGAGTGGGTAATGGCTGAGCAAGTTGTGGTACATGAAAGTAATGGAATATTATTGTTCTTTAAAAATGATGAACAACATGATTATAGGAAGGCCTAGAAAGATTTACATGAATTGCTGCTGAGCAAAACAAGTAGAATTGTACACAGTAACAGGAAGAATGTGCAATGATCAACTAAGAAAAGTTTGATTCTTAGGTCAGTGATCAAAGGAAATCCCAATAGATTTTGGACAGAAAATGCTATCTGCATCCAGAAAAAGAACTAAAGAGACTGAGTGTAAATCAACACATGCTATGTTCATTTTTTTTTCTGTTTTTTTATCTCTCTCTCCCATGGTTTTTCCCCTTTTGCTCTGATATTTCTCTGCCAACACGATTCATAAAGCAATGTGCATTTAAAAAAAATATATATATATAAATTTACTACAATAAAAAAATGATGAGCAGGTTGTTCACAGAAAAATCTGGAAAAACATGTAAGCTGATGTCAAATGAAATGTGTTGTGTACAAAGTAATAGCAATATTGTAAGATGATCACTGTGAATGACTTAGCCATTCTCAGCAATATAAAGATCCAAGAAAATTCTGAAAGATCTATGATGAAAAATGCTACCCATACCCAGAAAAAGCAATGAGAATGCCTGAATACATATTGAACTATACTATATTCTTACTTTATTTTTCTTGAGGTTTTTTCTTTTGATCTATGTTTTCTTTCACAATATGACTCTTATGGAAATGTGTTTCTTGCCTACACGTGTATAATCTATATCAAACTGATTTCTTTTCAATGATAGGATAAGGAAAGGGGAAGAGGATTCATTTGGAATTCAGAGTTTTAAAAATTATTATTTAAAATTGTTTTTACATTTAAATGGGAAAGAATAAAATAACAAATATTATGCATTGTTAAAAAAGAAAATAAAAGCTTTAGCTTGCCGTTTTAGCCTTAACTACTGAGCTGAAGTTCTCCTGAAGCTATCTTCAAAGAATAGGATTTATTCTTTTTATTCATTTATTCATGTTTATTCTTTTTATCTTAATTTGCTTCCATGTTCTGTATGCTTCTTTTAAAGTTTTAAACTTATCAGAGAGTTCCCTATTTCTTCACATTGATTAGATAAATCTTATTTTTACCCCTTATAATTGAAATTGTTTCCCTTTGCCTCAGTTTCCTCATCTGTATAATGAACTAGAGAAGGAAATGACAAAATACTTCAGTATCTCTGCCAAGAAGACCCTAAATGAGATCCAAAAAGTGTCAGATATAGCTGAAAAATAGTGATCTATGACTGTATACACTCTTCTCTAATGCAAACTCTAGGATGAAATTATAATTTGCCTCCCCCCATACCCACCACCTGCCCTCAAAAGTTCCCATCATTTTCACCCTTAATAATCAGTCCTTCCTTGTTGGAGAGAACCATCTCCAGAATATTTTTTTTTTGGTTAGTTCTTTTAACTTTTGAAGGATGAAATGATCACTAAGGCAAATTTAGAAATGATTACCTACTCTGCTTTTGACAAAGATAGAGAGCTCCAGCTGATGTATGTATAATTGAAGTCCCATAGCATTATGATACCACACCTTATTATTTTTCCAAAATTCTCACTATTTTCTCTTTTATCCAGATAATCTGTAATATACTCATATAAAAAAAATCACTTCTCCATTATTTGACCTGACTCATCAATGTATGTTTCTATGCTGGTTTTTTCCCTCTTCTCAGATTTTCTCATATGAGTGGGCTTTCTTACTCAATAATGTTACTCCTTTTTCTATTCTATAAAGTTGTTGTTGTTGTTGATGATGATGATGTTGTTGTTTTTAACCAACTGTATTTCTTTACAATAAGGAATATCCATCTAAACTCTGGTCCTGTTATGCATTTCACCATACCAATATCACTATTTATCAAGTCAAATGTTTAATCTAATATTAAGATATAGCTTTTTCTTCTTTTTTGAATGGTACCTAAACTTTGGATTTTTATGTAGTCATTTGAAATTATATTTTTCTCCTCTTTTCTTAGAATTTGTCTTCTATTGTAATGTCCAGGGTAACTTTCTGGAGGTCCTCTGGATGGTCCTTAGTCTCAGCAGGATAGTCAGCAGGAAGACGGACAGGAATAGAGCCTAAAGTCTTTATTGTCTCCTTCATAGTCTATCTCCTACACAGTCTGTGTCGGTCATAGTCTGACCCGGTCTCTCAGTCTGTCACAGTCTCAGTCTGTGTCTTCTTCCACAGTCTGACTCTGTCAGGGTCTAACTCAGCCTGACTGTTCCCAGTTCTCTCAGCCCTTAAATACCCTATTATAATTATATCAACTGTAGAACTATTATACCACCATGCTAAGTACTAAATATATATAAACTAGAGAACGATTATCTCATCAATTGCACTGTGTAAACTCCTTGTTGTAAGTATCCTTGCTTCAAGTAAAGTTCTGCCCTCTACATTCTATGAATTTCTGTGCTTTCAGATGCTTTTCATTTTTTGTATATACTCTCTATACTGTGTAACTTGGGACATATATGTTTTCCCTGCTCCAACCTTTTTATTTTGGTTTAAATACTTCTTTAATGGTTTCTCATAAGGACTTTGTAATTATGGTTTTGAAAAGCCAAGCCCAAAACCTGTCTTAAACTAAAGGTTTAGTGATTAAATGGGGCCTTTTTTGTGTCTTTAAAATAGTTCCTTCAAGAAAAGAATCTGAAGATACTAAAAATGGCAAACACTGGAAAATGAAAAAAAAATTGACAATATCTTAGAATACCAGAAATGTTAATGACCAAGATAGCAATCATTACAGATTCATCTGCCTCTATGAAGTCAAATTGTATAATAATTAAAGTTCAAATCAATAGCAAATTACAAGAAAGCCTATTTATGGGAAGAAAACACCAATGACAGTGACCTCAATAGAACCTTTTCAAATGAACTGACAACACATTTGAAAAAAAATAAATCACTAAAAGTAAAAGCATCTATCTCTTATCAGCATTTTCTAGAGAAGCTTCAATGGTGGGAAATAATTGCCACATTACACAGGCTGATATAGACTAGAAACTTCCTCAAGTCTCCAACCTCTGATCCTTTTATTGAGTGAACAGCCATATTAGCCAAGGGGAATATTGGCTTCTGAAGTTACATACTATCATAAAGCAAGAGATTAGCAAACTATGAAAATAGAAAATCTTAAAACAGTAGAAAGGAATATTAACTTGATAGTACATTGACACAATTAACTTTTCATAATAAGCTAGCTCAACCTTTGGATGGATGTGTGTGTGTGTATAAATATGTGTGTGTTTATTTCTATACACATATGTGTATAAATACATGCATGCATTTATAGGTATATAGCTATAAAATAGATATATGTGTATGCATTATATCTATTTATATATCTACATATATTATATGCATATATGTTTATACAGCTCTATGATTGCATATGCATTTGCATATGTATAATACAATGCATGCATTGTAAACATATACATACACATTTCAAATGAGATAACTGAGAAAGCCAAATTGCTAGATTTGTCTTCTTAGTTTCATGATTCTGAGATAGGTTATCCTCTCCAGACTCCTCTTGGCTCTGAGTTCCATGGATACATTCAGCCTAGACCCTAAGCACAGGTCTATTTTATGATTAAATGATTGTAGCAGAATGTCACAAATAGGAAATAATAGTTGCTCCTCTTACTGGACCTCAAATTGGCCATATTGCCAGGTATGATATGGACATCTTGATCTGATCCTTCCATCATGCTTCATAGTAGTTATCTGTCTACTGCTGATACATGTCTAACAGAAACTCCTAACATGACCAGAACCAACTGGAAAGCTCACTACATATATATGTCCTCATACATTAGTTGTGTGATCCTAGGCAAGTGACTTAGCCATGCTTGCCTTGGTTTCCTCATCTGTAAAATGAGTTGGAGAAGGAAATAGCAAAACATTTGAGTGTCTTTGCCAAGAAAATATCAAAAGGGGTCCAAAAGAGTATAAAAAAGACAGCTAATAAAAAATAGCAATAATGCTTTATATGTCTTTTCTTTGTTTTATTGAATACTTTAATGGAATTTGGTGAGAAAACAAGTAAAAGATCCAGTGAGTGCTATTTTCTTTTTAATTCTGAATTTTGAATAGTCTTCACAGTGTCATTTGCGGCAAGCAGAGACTGCTTGATGCTGGTTGTGAGTCATAATAACACCTCCTGCCTGCCCTCAGTGAGTAGGGCAAAATAGATTGCACTTAGGATGTTCTGCTTAGGCTGCTGGGGCTGAGTCACAGTGTGATCAAGAGTAGGGCAAAATAGATTGCACTTAGGATGTTCTTAGGCTGCTGGGGCTGAGTCACAGTGTGATCAAGAAGAGCTCAGTGACCAGAGTTATAGGACCTGATATGAATAGAATCAGCTAAAACAACCTTTGACATAGAAACTATGGTCAGTAGAGAGGACTGATAATTATGGAACTGAAGGGGTCCCATATTATCTGAAGAAGGTCTGTGCAAAAGTAGAAGCCCTCAATCCAGTAGGAAATAGGCAACTAAATATGCAGTGGATATATATAGAGTGGTGGGCCCGAAGTCAAGAAACCTGAATTCAAATCCTATCTCAGACACCCATTGGCTATATCACCTTGTACAACTCATTTCTGTATCTTCAGTTGATAAAATGGGAATAATAAGAGTACTTGCTTCTCAGGTTTGTTGTGAGAATCAAATGAGATAATATTTATAAAAAAATCTCATTTCTGGGCACATATTTGGAGCTATGTAAATATTACTTATTATTATTATTATTATTTCTATCATCATTAATCATTTGGGCCTAAAGAATCATGGTTTTGATAGTGGGTAAGCTGTGAATTTTGTGTAATAATGCACAGCATGAATAATTTGTAAGTAACAAGGAATACCAAATTGTTTTTTAAAGATGATTTCTATTCATTCATTCAATATATATTTATTGAGTATTCAATATGTATAAAATATGGAAATTGGAAAGTGAATTTAAAATATATCTCTTTTATTCATGGAATTTAAGTGACCAATGTGGAACAATACTATACACATATAGAACAGTGAAATGATAATTTAAGGTTATCATTTGTAAGATTAGAGGTTAAAAGAGTAGCTAACATTTGTAACAGCTAGTCTTTATTTAGTATTTTAAGTTTATCAAGCACTTTATAAACATTATTTCATTTTATATTCACAACAAAATCCTGGGAGAGAAGTACTATTGTTACTTTTTTTCAGATGGGGAAATTTGAGGCTGATTAAAAGTTAAATTACTTGTTCAAGGTCACACAAACTAGTAAGTGTCTGAGGCCAAATTTTAATGCAGGTCTTCCTGATTTCAGTAGCACTACTCTATTGATCTACTTAGCCATCTCTAAGTATAGTGAAGTAGCTATGTGTTCTGAGACTTCAAAAAAGGGGAAGACATATATATGGGCTGGCACATTTCAGGTAATATATTTTAAGATCTCTATCTCATGTCCTGAACTCTAATACTGAATCCTTAGCTTATAGTGGAATATTGCCCTGAATATTCCCTGCTGAAACTTCAAAGTCAGCATAAGACCCATACTTTTTTTATTATAATCAACTGTGCTTCAAGAATACCCTGTTTCCATTATAACTATCTTATGTCTTATGTATTCAAGCTTTAAACATTTAAGGTATCATTGACTTTACCTCTCTCGTCTTTTTAGCCTATGTTCAGCCAGATGGAAGGGAAATTGAGGCCATTTAGAACAAATTCCTCATTTTACAAATGAGAACCTGAAGCCTAGAAAGATTAAGTAACCATGCAGTCATATAGATAGGACGGCTGATAGCTTCTATATTATATATATTTTATACTGTTCACAATGTTACTAGTCCTCTAGTCTCTGCTGTACTAGTTTTCTTCCTATGGGCTTTGTTGTCTCCCTCAGATACTGCATTTCTGACTTGCTGACAGAAATGGTTCTGCTGGAAATGGAGTCTCTGCAGACCATGGTTGGCTGAAGTCTATGCTGACTCTACCTTCTGGCTTTGCTAAAATGCATTGTTAAAGTGCTGCCATGCTATTTTAATTTAAAGTCTTTACTCATATACTTGTGTAAGCTCTTTTATTTTATTTTTAATTAAATTTTTATTGATTTTTGTTTTTATAGCACCATCATTTCTCAAAATATCCCTCCCTTCTCTCTCCCATGGAACTATCCTTTATAACAATGATTTTTTTTTTTTTTTTTAAAGAAAAAAGACAGTTCAGGTAAAAAAAAAAAAAAAAATCAAACTAACACACACATCAACCAAATCTGACATTATATACAAAATTCCACACCCATAGTTCTCCACCTCTGATAAGGATGGTTTGGGTGGAAATTTTTAGTCTCCTCTGTGAGAGAAACATTATTCACTGTAACTTTACAGCAATGAGTTTTGTTTTTCTTATTCCTGTTCTTTTCATTTACCTGATTGTAATAATTGTGTATATTTTCCATGATTCTATTTTTCCTAATTTTGATTTAATTTATATAGATCTTCCAATACTACTCTTTAGTCTATGCCATTGGAGTCAAAATAAAAAAAATAATTAACTAACCTAGACAAAAATATACTTGTGAACGACATATTGACATTAAAACATATATGAAGATTATCTTTTTTCTATTGTATTTTATTTATTTTATTAAATATTTCCAATTATAATTTGGTTCTGTCACTTGTGGGGCTATTGCTGCTCATATTGACAGTTCTATACATTTATAATTTCTTATAGAACACTAATATTCCATTAAAATTATGTACCACTCTTTATTTAGCCATTTTTAAATAGACTTCTGCTCTTTTGTCCTCTCTCAGTTCTTTGCTATAACAAAAAAAAAAAAAAAAAAAAAAAAAAGTACAGCTATAAATGGTTTAGTGCATCTGAAATTGTTCTTTTTATCCTTGGTCTCATTGGAGTACATGCCAGTAGTAAAATCTCAGGGTCAAAGAGTAGGAACATTTTAGATCCTATTTATGTAAATATAATTTTTTTTCTAATATACTAGGACCAATTCATAGCTACACTAGCAGATCTTTTAGAAAAAATAAAAAATCTTTTGCTCTTTGACAAGCAGAAAGTCTCCCCTGTTTTGCCTTATATTTAAATCACCCATATGCTTAAACAGAAGTCTTTCAGCCCTAGGTACCAATTTTTTCAAAATAAAGAGCAGACTTATCCCAATTACTTAATGTGCTTTGACTATTTTTTCTCCCTTAGTATTCTTCTTAGTCTGGCAACTGAAACAGTTAGTTCTTAATCAGAGATCTTGCTACTAGTTTTTGGTGAATAATTCATGTACCCCACAATTTTCATTTTAGAAGACAAAATTATAAAAACAGGTGCAGCTATTTTGTCTACTAATTACCAGAATCCCTGGGACCTTAAGAGTTCCCTAGGCTTTTTTCTTTCTTTCTTTCTTTCTTTTTTTTGTTTGTTTGTTTTGTTTAGTTTGGATTTTTTTGTTTGTTTGTTTGTTTTGAAGCAATCAGCCTTAAGTGACTTGTCCAGGTTCACTCAACCAATAAGTGTCTGAGACCTGAATTGAACTCTGGTCATCCTGAATTCAGACCTGATGCTCTGTCCACCTGTCCTAGTTTCCCACTTTTTTTTCAACCTAGTTATGATAGTAACTGTTCTTCAAAGTACATGAGTGGGCAGAGCTAAAAGTATAGATACAAAGTAAGGCAAGTGGGCAAGGTCAACATCTCTGGAATTTGTTTAACCACATTTTTCATGTGTATGTGTATATACATTTATAAATTCAGTACTCTCTAATAAATAGTAAGTGAGCAGGATGTGCCAGGGCAATGTGTTAAGGGCTAGGAATACACTTAAGAAGAAAAGAGGCACTCTCTGCCCTCATGGAGCTCACAGTCTAATGAGGGGAGACAATATGCAAACACATAATACATATAACAATACTTAGGATTTATGGAGTGCTTCCTATGTACCAGGCACTGCACTAAATGCCTTATAACTATGATCTCATTTGATCCTCAGAACGACTGTGGGGGGAGAAGGGGAGAGTGCTATTATTATTTCTGTTTTGTGGATGAGGAAATGGAAAGAAGGAGAATCGCAGTGACATACTAAAGAATACAAGGTGGTAAATATGGGAAGTCAAATTTTTAATTTAGGTCTTCCTGGCTCTATGTACCAGCGCTCTTTTCATTATATAAGGGAGAGACAGAGGCAGAAAGAGAGAGACAGAAAGATGACAGAGACAGAGAGATAAGACAGAGACAGAGAGAGAAGTGGAAGGGAATGGAGAATTCAAGTAAGTAAGGTTATTTTCTCTGGCATTCATTTAGTCACATTTCTAAGTTCCTTTATATGTAGATGATAACATGAAAATTTATGCACATATTTTCAGGTATGTTAAGATATTCGGTTATGTGGGTACACACACACACATATATCAACAACTAAAACCAAAGACTTGGATTTTATTCCAAAACTGTGAAACTAAGAACTTATTCAACTATTGTTTGGCTCAGTTTATCCACATGTAAAATTAAGATCCATGGCCAGAAGCTCTGTTGGTTTACATATTGAGGAAATAATATTGCTGGTTAGTATTTTTTTTAAATCTGATTGAATTAATTAAGTACCAAATTGGTCCCCCTTTTATTATCTCCTTCCTTCTCCCTTCTGAGGCTATAAGTGAGAGGGCAAAATTGCACCTATGGTACTTATGATTGTTTATAATGAAAGGGGTAGTGTTGCAACCTTGTTAATTACCTTTGTCAGAGTCCCTGTGGTAGAAAACTGGTTTTTCCCAAAAGTAAACAGAAATAACATCTGAGCATGTTATAAATTATTCCTAATACTCTGTTCCATTATCTCTGGTAAAAGTTTGAGATACCTGGAAATTTCTACTGGGTACATTAGAAATGGGGTTTTCTATTTTCTTTTCTGAAATATACTATTCTTTCAAGCCCTCTATTTCTCTTTAATGGGAATGATGCTTGAAGCCCTTGGAACATGAATGTCAATATCTACCTTTTTGCAAAGGAAGCATCCCTGTAATATGATTTCTGTGATAATCAAATATATTTGCCCTTTCTTTCCTCATACCTAACTTATACAGGTCTGACCCATAGGTATAGGTTTTCTATTTTTCTCCTTGGGAAAACTGTCTCCTAAAATATCCCAAATTTTACCTATCTCCTTCCTCAATACTCTGCTCTTGGCTATTATATATTCTTCCCCTGAAGGTAAGATGATAGACTATTCTATTCCCTCTGACATCTCTTTGGTTTGCCATATTTTCATTGTTGAAATACCTACAGGATACTAAATGATCTTTTTTTAAATTGTGAGGTAATAAGAATCGGGAACATTTTTATAGTGATTTAAGCTTTAAAAAGCATTTTATACTCACCATCTTATTTAATAATAGCACCCATTTATAAAAGCTTTAAGGTTTGTAAAGCATTTTACATATATTATCTCTGATTCTCATTGGATCCTCAAAATAACTATTGTGATGAGGCAGAGAGTTGAAGTGACTTTGTCAGGATTATACATCTAGGGCAGGCTGTAAACCAAGGACTTCCTAACTTCACATTCAGCTCTCTATCAAATTTTATTACCTTAACTCTTTGCTCTTCACATCAGCACCATAGGCCATGTGATACAGGAATTATAATCCCTGAGAAATGAAGAGGCCCAATGAATTGCAATGATATGCCTAGTGCCCCATAACCAATAGGAGTCAAAAAGCAAGATTCATAATTATTATCTTTCCTCTATTCATTGTAGCCTGACAACTTTTTTAGAA
The DNA here is from genome assembly GCF_048593235.1 of Sminthopsis crassicaudata. Classification (NCBI taxonomy): domain Eukaryota; kingdom Metazoa; phylum Chordata; class Mammalia; order Dasyuromorphia; family Dasyuridae; genus Sminthopsis; species Sminthopsis crassicaudata. The sequence goes on from NC_133618.1 coordinate 218,568,766, forward strand.
GTTTATCATCATCATTTCAACATCACCATCACCATCATCTTCATTATTAATAATAACATCATATGCAATAATATATTTATTATACTGTTAATTATATTACATTAATATATCATTCAATCACATCAATCATAAGTAATGGCATGTACATGCTATTACTTTATAACTAATTTATCTTGGTGGTCTTAGGTGTTACTATATTCAGTTTGGGAAGGGAAAGTGAAAAACCTAATGAATTGTATGTCTGGTCCTATTTTACTAACATAAAATATTTGGACAGTCACTATTTACCAAGCTAAGTGCTAATACACTAGATAATTGGAGGCCTTGGGCTTATTTTGGGTACTAAAGGTTTCAAGTTCATAATCTTTTCATTTTGGTCTCTTCTAGCTATAACAAGTGTATAATTATGGAAGCCAAATTAGCATTTCTACTCATAATACTACACAGCCCAAAGATAAACACAAATTAATGGAAATTGGAAAATCAATGCAAGTGAATAAGCAGACCGACTTTTCTATTAGGGTTTTCAGAGTTCAGTGCTGATCTTTGCAGCATCAGGACAATCTCAATGAAAGAAATATCTCTGAATAAAGAGGCCAGAATTATCCATTGATTGGTGACCATATATTCAACATGACTGTTGATAAAATTAAACTGAAATTTAAGAACTAGATATTTAAGAGATAAAAGTTACATAATGAAATTCTCACAAGAGTTTCATGGGATTTACAGACCACTTAATATGACCAGTAGATAACTATTCCTGTATCTGAATAAGGTTGATTGTGACAAAAACTTCGTTCTTCTCATTGGTTCAGTAATTCAAAGCAATCTCAATAAACTTTGTATAGAATATGCCATCTTCCTCCAGAAAAAAAAAACTATAGAGATTGAATGTAAATCAGCATAGCCTATGTTCACTTTTTTTTTTTTTTAATGTTTTTGGTTTTTCCTTTTTGTTCCATTTTTTTTATTTTTTTTTCTCCCAACAAGATTCATCGTGCAATATGTACTTTTCAAAATTAATTAAATTTAAAAAACAAAACAAAAAGAATCTTATATTCTTTTTGTGGGGTGAGGGTGGGAGAGATAGGCAATATTTTCACACATAATTGATACAAAATATATTTTAAAAAATAAACCCTGAGTGATTAGATTGAGGAGCAGATACTAGTAATAGAGTTCAGGAAAGGTATGGAACTTGAGCTGATGTAGGTATTTAAATATGTCATGAAAAATGATTGAACAATAGCAAAATGATTCAAAGAGACAAGGATAATTTTAAAAAAAAAAAGGTATATGCTAGACATAAAGGTCAGTTGTTCAAATATAAAGGCTATGGAATGATATATATGAGCTACAGCAATTAGACCAGTATAATAGTTCTATGGTGAATCTTTATCAAAATGGAAAATTACAAGGCCCAGATTTTTACTCTTCACATAGATTGACTTTAAACCCTTCATCTGCATATGCTTTATTCTGTTGGCAAGCATTTTCCTTCTCAAAGTTAGGAAATTTTTTAGGAAGTTTTATCATTTTAATAGCACAGTAACTAACTATAAAATATAGGAAATTTGAATCTCTAATTTAATTTAGGAAAGTTTTTTTTTAATATTTAATGATATTTTATTTCTTTCTAATTACATGTAAAGATAGTTTTCAACATTCGTTTTTGTAAGGTTTTAAATTCCAAATTTTTCTTCCTCCTATCTTTCTCTCCTCTGCTCAAGACATTAAGTTACCTGATATAGATTAACAATCATGTTAAACATATTTTTACATCGTCATGTTGTGAAAGTAGAGTCAGAACAAAAAGAAAAAAAATGAGAAAGAAAGCAAAAGAAAACAATAACAACAAAAAGCAAAAATAATATGCTTTGATCTCCATTCAAATGCCATACTTCTTTCTCTACATGTGGATAGCATTTTCCACGAGTCCTTTGGAATTATTCTGGATCATTGTGTTGTTGAAAAGAGCTAAATCTAAAATAACTGATCATAATACAATGTTGCTGCTATGTCTGCAATGTTCCCTTCTTCTGTTTACTTCACTTAGCACCAGTTCATATATGTTTTTCCAGGTTTGTTTTTCAATCCATCTCTTTATCATATCTTATAAAACAATACTGTTCCATTACATTGATGAACCACAACTTTTTTCAGCCATTCCCTAATTGATGAGTACTGCCTCAATCTCCAATTCTTTACAACCACAAAAAGAGCTGCTATAAATATTCTTGTACACAGGAATCCTTTTCTTTTTTAATGATCTCTTTAGAATACCAAATTGTCTGACAGGAACAAAAAGTATGCTAAATTTTATAGCCCTTTGGACATCCTTCTAAAGTGCTCTTTAGAATGGTTGAATCATTTCACAACTCTACCAAGAATGCATTAATTTTCCAATTTTCCCAATCTTTCCCAACATTTATCATATTTTTTCTGTCATATTAGCCAATCTGATAAATATGAGGTCATACCTCAGAATTGTTTTAATTTGCACTTCTCTAATCAGTAGTGATTTAGACCCTTTTTTTTCATATGACTATGATGTAATTAGGGAAATAAATGATTCAATTTCCTGTCAGGGAATTAAATGATGTGGTTAGTGGCAATACAGAGAGTTGTGGGAATTCCTCTTTGGTCAGTGCAGGTCCAACATGAAAGGATTCATGAACCTAAAATATTATGGCAAAAAAGGAAGTTTAATTGTTGGCACTACAGAAGTCAGTTTTTACTAAGATTGACTTCCCAGTCACAAAAGTCCTGGAAAAGAGATAAAGGATCCAGCAGAGAAATCCTGGCAGAGAGATAACAAAAGGTTTATCACTGAGAAGAGAATGTCTCTCAAAGCAGATAGGCAGCTGTGCCAAGGGGAGAGAGGTCCCTTGGCATGGTATGATCCCCTACTTCAGGTCTTCTGCAAAGAAATGAGCCCCAAATTGCCCTTAAATAGGAAATCTAAGACTGAAGTTTCAATTGAATGAAATTACTTCAATGTTTTCACTGCCCCCAGGCCTAGATTTTCAACTGAATGAAATCACTTAAGTTCAAGCTAAGTAGGAGTGGTCCTGGACGAATTTTCAGCTCAATACAAAGTCTCCAGCTAAATGAGACCACTTAAGTTTGAGCTAAGTAGGGAATAGTCCTGAGCCAACTTAATGAAACCACTTAACTGCCCCAAGAGTGGGTCCCTGTCAGGAGAGTTTCTGGACTCACCTCAAAAGTCAAGGACAGTTTTAGGTTCCCCCATTAACTATAGATATGTTTAATTTCTTCACCTAAAAACTGCCTATTTATATCTATTGGCCATTCATCAGTTAAGTAATGAATTGTATTTTTATAAATTGAGCTCAGTTCTCTATATATTTTAGAAATAAGTGCTTTATCAGAAATACTGTCAGAAAAAAAAAAAAATTGTTTCCCAGCTTTCTGCTTTCCTTCTAATCTTGATTGCACTGACTTTGTTTAACAAAACTCTTTTAATTTAATGTAATCAAAAGTATCCATTTTGCATCACATAATGATTTCGCCTCCTATTTGGCCCTAACTTCTGCCTTTCTTCAAAGATATGACAAGTAAACTAATGTTGTGCCACAGTTCTCTTTTAATGTCCTGATCCAGTTTCCCTAATCGTCCTATTCAGTTACTCTGCCTCAGGTTATAACCATTCCCTCTTAACGTTTGAAGGGATAAAAGTCTTTATCCATTTTAGACATCATTAAAATACCAAGACCCTCTCCAGTACCACCCCCCATTAGATTATCTCCATGCAGGTACCTCCCCCATTATGTCTTTGTTCTTGTTATCCTATAAAAGAATGCTGTATCTGATCTTCAGTGCTGGATTCTTTGAGACAATAGTCTTGTTCAGCCCTGGGACTAACCATGGATCCATTGGTCCCAGTAAATCTCTCCATTTAATAAATTCTGTATTAAATACTCTCTAATCTCTATCTTGCTCAGTTTCTCTGGCATTAAACTATTCCTTACTCTCCTAATTTGCTTACAGTATCACACTTTATGTCTAAATTACATACATATCTTGACTTTACTTGGTATGTGGTATGAGATATTGGTCTATGTTTCTGCCAGAGTAATTTCCAATTATCCTATCAGTTTTTATCAAAAAGTATGTTCTTAAGACAGAAGCTAGAATCTTTGGATTTATCAAGCATTAAATTTTTATAATCATTTACTACCATGTCTGATGTACTAAGCCTATTCCATTGATTTACTACTCCACTTTTTAACCAGTATCCAATGGTTTTGATGATTGCCAATTTATACTATAGTTTTAGATCTGATAAGCCATCTACTTTTTTTAAAAAGTTAATTCTCTTGATATTCTTTTCTTCTTGTATTTCTAAATTAATTTTGTTATTACTTTTTCTTTTTGTGTGTGTGTGTGTGTGTGTGTGTGTGTGTGTGTGTGTGTGTGTGTGTATGGGTGTGGGTGTGTATACATGTATTCAGATTAATATGGCCATGGATAAGTAAATTAATTTGGCTAATTTTTTTTCTTTTTTTTTCTTACATTAGCCCAACCAATCCATAAGAAACTTATATTTTCCAATTGGTTAGATCTCTATCTATTGAGATAATCATATGATTTCTGTTCATTTTATTATTGATATGGCCAATTATCCTGGTAGCTTTTTTTTTTTTTTTTTTAACCAATATTAGACCATCCCTGCAATTTTGGTATGAACCTTATCTGGTATTATCTTAATGACATATTGTTATAATCTCTTTGCTAACATTTTATTTTAAAATGTTGCATAAATATTCATTAGGAAAATTGGTCTATAATTTCCTTTCTCTGTTTTTGCCCTTCCTGGTTTAGGTATCAGCATTATATTTGTGTCACAAAAAGAATTTGGTAAAACCACTTTGCCTATTTTGCCAAATAGTTCACATAATATTGAAATTAGTTATTTTAAAATGGGTGGTAGAATTCATTCATAAATCCATCTGATCCTGGAGATATTGTTCTTAGGGAGTCTATTGGAGTCTTTATTTTTTTTAAATTTAAATTTTTTTTAATACTAACTTAGTTTTCTTCATTTTTTTTTTAATTAACCAAAGGTTTACCTTTTATTGTCTTTTGTTATTTTTCTTTTCTTTATTTCTTCCTTTTTTCTCTTTCTTTCTTTCTTTCTTTCTTTCTTTCTTTCTTTCTTTCTTTCTTTCTTTCTTTCTTTCTTTCTTTCTTTTTTTGTAAAACCAACTCTGTTTTATGAGTTCAATACTTTTCTCTTATTATTAATCTCTTCTTTGATTTCCAGAGTTTCTAATTTAGTATTTAATTGGGGATTTTAATTTGTTCTTTTTTTGGCTTTTTTTTTTTTTTTTTTTTTTTTAGTTACATGCCCAATTCATTGATCTTCTCTATTTCTATTTTATTCATGTAAGCATTTGGAAAAATAAAATTTCCCTTAAGAACTTCTTTGGTTATATTACATATATTATATATGTTGTTTCACTATTGTCATTTTCTTTGATGAAAATATTGATTGTTCTATGATTTATTGTTTGACCCACTGATTCTTTAGGATTAGATTATTTAGTTTTCATTTGCTTTTAGTCTATTTTTCCATAGTCTTTTACTCCAAGGAATTTTTACTGCCTCATGATCTGAAAAGGAGGCATTTAATATTTCTGACTTTTTAGAATTGATTGTAAGGTTTTTATGCCCTAAAACTGCTCATTTTTTTGTGTAGGTTCCATTCATCACTGGAGGGAAAATGTATCCTTTCCATCACCATACAAATTCTAATTCAATTAGATTTATCTAATTCTGAGAGAGGAAATTTAGGTCTCCCACTTGTTGAGTTTTGCTGTCTATTTCTTACTGTAATTCATTTAACTTTTCCTCAAGGAATTTGAATGTGACTCCACTCGTTGCATATATGTTTATTATTGATATTGCTTCATGAATTTGTATGTCATACTTTTGCAAGGGTTATGCCTTTCTTTTTCAGCACTGCTCCAATTTTAGTATCTATTCTGTTGAACAAGCACATTTAAGAAATTTTAATAGTTATACTTGACCTTGGGATGATACATAAAATCATTCCCAAAGCTTACAATATCTTCACTCAAGATCACTCTTTTTAGCCCTTGAATACTCTCGTGTTAATCTTTACCATGATTTTGCATGAATTTTTATCCATTATCTGATTACTTGGGAAAATAAAATCCATCTTCAGGAACTCTGCACTGTCCTATGCTGTGTGACTGTGGGCAAGTCATTTGACCACGTTTGCTTTAGTTTCCTCCCCTGTAAGATGAAGTAAAGAAGAAAATGGCAAGCCACTCCAGTATTTTTACAAAAAAAAAAAAAAAAAAAACCTCAAATGGGGCCACAAGAAATCAGATGTGAATCAAATGATTGAACAGCAAATGCTCAAAAAAGGAATAGAAAGACAATTCTAGGAACTCCAGGGCAGCAAGCTTTATACTTTCTGGGCAAATATATGTGGCTTTTCATGTACTTCTCCTAATTGCTATTATTTACTCTTGTTGAAGGAAGAAAAAAAATCTCTTCCTCCTTTAACTCCTATTCTGAATTAGTATGAAAATCCAAGAAAATAAAACATTTAGAAAATACTAGAAAAATAATTCAGTTGATTATCTTGGCCCATTGACTTGACCATGTTAGCCATGCAATTCCAATTTTATCCAATTTATTGTAGCTGATGAGTGACTATTATTCTGAAGAAATTTCCCAAGAAAATGGAGACATCAAACAATTAGTGAAAGTCTCACTGTACATAGCAAGGAAATAATTGTTCATCAAATTAAATCAAATGTAATTGACAAGATAAACTTAAAATGAACATCTTGGCAGTATAATTAATGTGGTTCATGTATCAAGCATTATTCAAAATTGTGCAAATTTGATTTCGTATCAATATATTTTATATTTGGAATAATCTTGGGGAATTCTTTTTCTGTATAAGAAATGTGCTATCTGATTTAAGATACTAGATTTATGAATATAATATATCCAGCATTTTCATATTTGAGATAACTTCTAAAACTATCTGGTACTCAGAGTTTCAGGTGAACTGTGATAACTGACAGACCATTCATTTATATTCCATTGTAAATCATATGCAAGGACATCTTATTCAAGATTTATGTGTATTTTCTTCTTATAAGATTCAAACATCCTTGGATATGGCAGAAATGAAACTTAAAATGTTTTAGGGGACATGCTTAATGCAAACAAGTTATTAGAAAAGGGATTTTATGTAGCTTCAGAGCAAAAAGCTCAACTTTGCCTGACTATGTTGTCAAAAGGCTCTCAAGTATAAAGATGTCCCAATGAATTTCTCTCCTTTCTCTCTCTCTCTCTCTCTCTCTCTCTCTCTCTCTCTCTCTCTCTCTCTCTCTCTCTCTCTCTCTCTCTCTCTCTCCCTCTCTCTCTCTTTCTCTCTCTCCCTCTCTCTCTCTCCCTCTTTCTCTGTCTCTCTTTCTCTCTCTCTCTCTCTCTCTCTCTCTCTCTCTCTCTCTCTCTCTCTCTCTCTCTCTCATAATTTAATTGGTGAAATGAATATCCATTGATCTTATAAAAACTTAGGTATAATATATAATTATTGAGCATTGTATATGCTAATGAGAATTTAAGAGATTTATCTATGGTCACATATGGGTTGTATCAGAGGTGCCACTAGCATCTAAGCCTTCCATATGTCAAAGCTATCCTTCTGTCTACTATATATATTATGCCGATCTTCACTGAGCCATTTATCTGTTTTGGAATTGTCTTGTGTTTTTTGTAAGTGTAGAGCAGTAACATTAAACTCAAATAGAAACCATATACAATATAAAAGATTCCCTACAGCTACATATTGACTTAACAGACTTTATTGTAACATTAACTATGTTTGTGGTATTTTTTATTTATTTTGTTACCTAATTCCCAGTTTCATTTTAATCTGATTCCCATTGTATTCAGGGGAATTGGGCCCATCTGTTTGACTTTTATAATTTACTTTATTCTTATTGAGGAAATTCTCTTTACCATTGTGGAACTGTAACTACTCTGTAATTTAGAGGTTTTGAGAATAATGAGGCACTAACTTTACCAGAATCACAGTTAGTCTCAGAGGTAGGTCTTGAATTCATGTCTTTCAGATTCCAAAGTTCATTCTGTAAAGATACCTCTCATTGTCTCTGTTTTGCCTTTCACTTTCAAAAGAAATTTTGCTTTAATCCTAGGTGGGAGTTAACTAACACTAAGTGAATAAGAGAAAGAGACATATCCTTCAGACAAAGTAGTTGTACTTAAAATGGAAGGTTGAAGGATTTGTATTCTGAAAGAGGGGAAAATGCTTTTAAGCTATTTTGATCTAGTTCTAACATTTGTCCATTCTCATCATGTTTGCACCAGACTGCAAGTACATACGGCTCAGTCTTGTGAAGAAAAACACCTCTCTGTGTGTTTCAAGGCATAAGTCTCACTGGGGTTATTTAGACAATAATATTAGCACCTTTTTGGTGAAATATTATATATTTCACTTTTAAATATTTTAGGATAATTTTCACTTCATTTTTCATATCTATGACTGTACTTAGTTTAGAAAAAAAAAAGTAGATGTAAGTGAATGACTTTAAAAATCCTTTATGCAGTCAACAAAATACTGACAGTATAGCATTAGATTTTTAGTGAAGCACTTGTTCTCTCAGGTCAGAAAATAGAATGAAATGTCAAATTTATCCACATGGTCCTCTGACCCAGAGTCCCAGGTTGTATTTGTGTCAAACAAATAAACTAGCTAGGGAATGAGAGGTAGAAAAATAGAATCCAAAATTCCCCTTCATTGCACTGAACTGAATGTCTAGCACTGATTCTGAGAATTCTGTTAGAGACTCAGGGGAATGCATTTGATTTAATCCAACATTAATTATAACCCAGATGCAGGAGAAAAATGATATAGTTCTTGAACTCAGGTAGTTTCCCTTTTAATAGAAGACAAGGATAAAGTTAGAGGGCAAAGGATACAGAAAAGGAGGAGCTTTGATATCTACAAAAAAACATATACTATAAAACTTAGCATTCAACAGTGAAAAGAACAGGTCCAAACAAAATAAGTTAAAAAAAAAATCACTTTGATGTTGAAGGAAAGAATAGATTCTATCAAGCATATCCACACACCCACCCTTCTCTCCTAAGCTTCTAAGATCAATTTAGAAGAGAGTCACAGATTCCTCTCTACACATTCTGTCAGAAAATTCATTATCCTGGAAGTTCATTCCAGCTTTGGAATCCACACAGTAGAAAGAATAACTCTCTTTCTTATTGGATTGCTCCCTCTAGAACCTCCATTTAAAGAGGTGGTAGAGACACAGGCTCGTGCGCGCGCCGCACACACACACACACACACACACACACACACACACACACACACACACATCTTTCAGCCTTTGTTTTTGAAATATTCTACTTCACTGGAGTGTAAGCTCCTTGAGTAACAAGGACAATGTACGTTTCAAGCATAAAAACAGCATGGCCATTTTCTTTCTTCCTTTTTTCCTTTCTTCCTTCCTTCCTCCCTTTTTCCCTTCCTCTTGCCATTCTTTCTCAACTTTCCTTCTATTTATATATCTGTCTAAATATTGTCAGACAAAATTACTTCAAATATTTCCCTATTTATTTCCATTTACATCCCCCTCTCTGCAACCCAATTTCCTAAGACAGTAAAAAGCAAGCCATGCAATTAATACCAGGAGTTTGTAACTTACTAAAATTTGTTTTGCTTATGAATCTTCTCTGCCTCATTTTAACTTCCCTTTTATGCTACCTCTGCTTATTTCTTCCTAATTTATCATTGAGTTTGATATAGCTCTATACCAAAATCTTTTCATATATGCAAAAGTGGGTTCAGATAAGAATGAGGTTCATCCAGCATCCTGTACACCCCAATTCTTCCTCTCTCTTTTTATAATTTGAATTATGAACAGTATTGTTAATACCATAGTGCATTCATTCCCTTTTCTAGTTTCCCTCTCTTAAAAACTTCAAAACAGAATCAATCCACTCCCAAGCACTCTCTTTATTTAACTCCTTCAATGTACTTGAAAATATTTAGTTTCTGGAGGAGCATTATTTCTTTTCTCTCCAGCATTCTAAATGCTTGCATTTTAACATTGTATAGACTCTTCCAATTGCTTTCATAAATTTACCATTCTTGGTTTCTCTGACTCATGTTTACGTTCTACAGTTCCTACTTAGCTCTTATCTTTTCATCAGGAATGCTTGAAAGTATAGTGTTTCATGAAAGGAACATTTTCCCTTCTATGATTATACATAACTTTGCAAAATAAGTTATACATGTCTGTAAGCATATTTCTTTTGCTTTTTGAAATATTATAATCCAAGATTTCCTCTTACTTTCAGTAGAAGCTGCTAGATCCAGTGTGACTTCTCATAATAGTTCTTTAGTACTTGAACTCTTTTTATCTGGCTACATGAGATATATAGATATATATCATTTTCACTTATATCTATTTCCTTTTAATTGTGTTATCAATGAAAATTACTTTAAAATGCATTGCCATCAATTTTGCCACTGTACCCTAAGAACCAAGGAGCCTTTCCACCTGCTTGCATATAAAAGATCCTCTATACCGTATATCATTCTCGGTATATTATTTGGAATGTGAGCTTATTTTTCCCTTTTATATGTCAATATAATAAACATATATCTGTATAAATATGCAGAAGTCCTTGTTTGTATATATGCATATGTAATATATATATATATATATATATATATATGTAGATGAATGTGTTAATATATATGCATTTAAATAGTATAAATTTTGTTAAGACCATTCCTGGTACTTGCCCTTTTTGATCTTCTTTAGGCAAGTTGTTGAAGTACTCAATTGTTTCTTTCTATTTGCTTTTTACCCTCTGCTTTTAATGGACCCATAGTTTTTATTTGTGATTTCTAGAAATCATAATCTGTAAAGACATTTTTTGGTTTTGGTCATGGTTTTCAAGAGTCTGATGATTTTTAAATTCCCTCTTTTTTACCTGTTTTCAAGGTCAATTGTTTTTATTTCAATTCCCATATATATTCTTTCCTATTTTAAAAAATCTTTTATTTTTGTTTTAATACTCATTTTTGTTTCTTAGAGGCAGAGACAATGTTATTTTATTATAATTTTCAAGGAATCTATTATTTGGGTGAGGCTTAGCACTTTTCTCTTATAAGCTATTTATTTTCATTCCAATTCTTACCCCATAGCCTTTTTTTCATTTTTTTTAATCTTTTGGTTCATTTATTTAAGTATTTATGGAGAATTTGAAGATAATTTCATTTTTATTCTTTCAATTTTTGAGATTGTTTTAGAGTTATTCTCTTCTTATTGATTAGATTTATGGATATTTTTGGATCTATAATAATTCTTTATAATAGTCAATGTCTTTTTCTATTCACTTATCACTCCAGCCTTAATTCCTAAAATGAATATTTGTGATTTGGGCAGACTTTGCTCCCTGCTGCAATTCCAGATAGGAAAGTCAGCCCTTGCTAGTTTTAACCTGGATGTTGGTGTTCCTGTGCTGACCTCCACCTCCTGGATTCTGTTTACTTTACAAGCCCTGATGCGTTCTAGCTCTTCTCTTCTCTCCACACCATTGTTGAAGTTCAGCGCACTGGATTTTCAGTACTTTCTATAGTGTATCTGATTCTCTAAATCAGTTTTAGGCTTAGTCAAGATGTTCCCATGGCAAGATTGGTTGCCTCTACTCTTTTATTTCCACTGCCTGACACAGTTGAGTTCCATGGAATGGAATGTAGACCGCTCTTATTACTTTTTCCAGGACCCCTTAATTCTAGCAGCCTTGGGTTATACTATCTTTCAGAGTGTTTCTGGCTCATCTGTCTATTGTAGGAAGCTATACTCTTGTTTGTTTGTTCTGACCCTACCATTTCTGGTGAGTGTTCTTCTGCATTGCCTTCAGAATACTGACTTTTTATTTAATTCTGGGAGAATGAAGTCATTTATTCTAGTTTTTCATTTTTGATCATAGTTTCATCTGAAGTTATTTTTATGTTTTTGTAGGAGTCAGTGTGGGAGATTTGGGCTGACTGCCTCCATTCAGGTAGCCAAGTTAGATAAAAATCAATATATCATATGATTCTCTATATATCATCTTTGCACATAATTTGTATGTTGTCTCCCATCATTAAAATGAGAACTCTTTGAGATCAGAGAATGCTTCTTGCCTCATTTTCAATCTTTATTACTGAGTACTGTACATGGCACATAGAGCTTAATAAATTATCATTGAATTGATAACACCAAATGGCATATGCACTTAGACATTTCATCATACACATTTTATTTTATTTCTTGCCAAAATTGTAAATGAGTATTCTTGTAAGATGAGAGATTGGAGATGTGATTGTGTGGAGGATGGAGTTAGTTTACATGTATAAGTGATCTTAGCCAAAACATTCCTCTTTTAGTAGTTAAAGATATTTTGGGAGGAGGGGGAGCAAGTTAAAGATAGAAAAAAGTTAAGTGTGGACAAATCATCACATCTTGAAGTTCTGAGCTCTCTCATTTCTTTCAGATGGGTTGGGGATTTTATTCTATGACAAAATCTGATTGTCCTAAATACCATTTCTCAGAATCTCCTAATTTAGTTCATGCACTTCATTGCAGTTTAGGAAATTTAGATGATTGCAGGAACAGTTGGAAAATGGCTCCTTCTAAAAGGGTCTGAATTTGAATCTTATCTCTGTTGAAACTTGTATGAGTTTGGGCAAATTACTTAACCTCCATTAATATCAGACTTCTGAGATCTCTTTCAGCTCTCTATCTATGAAATATGAATATAACACAGATTCATCCTAGCATTTAAGTAATCTCATAAAGACCATGATCCACACACACACACACACACACACACACACACACACACACACACACACACACATATATCTTATGTTAGTATGGAGAGTGTTGCTGAAGAGATAATGTTTTTTGAATGTCCAAAGCGAACCCAAGGTCAAAGGGGTGAAAGGAAAAGAGCTCATCCAAAGGAGAACATAATGCCTAATTGTTAAATAGTTTTCATAATATCAAAAAAAATATCCCATATTTCTTAAGGCTACATTTGACTTACCAAGTTGAGAACAAGTGCCATGTTATGGACAAAATTTATTTATGCTTCTGATAGACTACTTTGACTCACAAGTACCATCTAGTGGCTAACATGTATATGATGAGGCTTAGTTTACTTGTTATATCTAGCAACAAGATAGAGTTATCTACTGTTAAGAATTCAGACAAGTATCATTCAAGTTTATCTTACTTTAAAAAAAAAATTGCAGACTGAAAGAATCACAGAATCCTAGAATTAGAAGGAATTTTAAAGAGTGCAAGATACTTATTTTACAAATCAGGAAACTGAGGCACAGTGAGAGCTCATGTAGTTAGTCTTCTCAGGTAAAACACTGTAACAAGAAGGCAATTAACTCCATTGGAACCAAGACTTTTTGACAAACAGCTGACCATAGCATCGGCATTTCACAACGTGTATTTATTATTACTTATAGTAGTATTTATGAGGCTGTTTAGTTAAATGGTATTAGTAATGTTATTATAGAAATATTGGTCACTGTGATGTTACCTAACAAATGTCTATCCACAATTTATAATGTCTATGAAGGGATCAGAAAGAGATGAGAAAGATTTCATAGATGGCTTTGCAGACAAAAGACTACTAACAAAGCCCTACTTTCACCAAAAAAAAAAAAAAAAAAAATTGCAAGCATTTATCACCACCAAGATACACCTGAGACCAACCAATTTGTCAACTTCTTTTTTGCATGTCTGGTGGAGACTGGGCTTTGTTTGTATCCATGGCACCTGTCATTCCCATGTATTTGGGAAGCATAGCACCTGTTTGGGAGCACACCTGACTGAGTCCACAAGCCTGAGTGAGCAGCATAGGAAGGCTTTGACACTGATGTATTGCCTAGAGATAAGGCCTGGGCAACCTGAACTGGGGGCCTTGATGGAAAGTGAGGGTAAATATGATAACAGTGGTCTACAGCTTGTCACTTGTTTGTTTGCTAACTTCTCTTCTCCATTTAAGCTTTGATGTTTCCCCAAATGGCAAATAATATAACTATACTAAGAAGCAGCTGGTAACATGGCATGACTATAAAATAAGACCTGGGTTTCAATATTTAAAAGATGAGGAAGCCTCTTCCAAATTCCCAGGGTTACACTGTTACATTATGAAATTCTGAACTTGTATAAAAAAATAAAGTTAAGCCAAAATTATATATATATATATATATATACATACCTGTATATATAAATGTATATGTATTATCTTTGTATTATATTATATGTATTATATATACATATGCATATAAAATATAAATATAATTTTATTTATATTTTCTATTATATATATATTATACACACACACACACACACATATATATGTTATTAGACATGACATCAAAGCAACTAATTGTTTTGAAAAATTTAATTAGATTGTTGATTCAATGGGAAAATAGTTGAAGTGATGTTCAGGTTGGCTTGTTTAGACTGAATGGTAAATTCAGACCAAAAATTTGTTCTGATAGGCTTAGCTATTAAATGGCATGATGTGATTAGAGGTAATTTTAAGGTAAATTATTTAGGAACGTATCACCTTCAAAGCCAGGTTAGGATGAAAGATGTTAGGGTTTAGTTGAATAGATGTCAATTCTTTAAACATATATATGTTGCACAATCCACTGAGATTTCTTTCATCTTTATGGAGAAGGGGAGTGAAGTGATTTCCCTTCATAAAGTACTCAAAGTTGTGTAGAGGAACACATTGTGTGCATAAGCAGTGCCCAGGGCTTGTCCACAGGAAGAGAAATGACTGATGGTCCTAAAAAGCTCTCCCTAGGAATACCAACTAGTTTATCTACTTTTAGCAACCTGGACATCTCTCTTTCCTTTTTCCCTTTCTTCTTGAAAATTACCCCTACATTTCCTGCAACTGCTTTACATTCTGAATTATATTTGTGCCAGTTCCCTACTCTGGGGGATTTTCTATCTGTGTATGACTTAGATTCTGTCCTGGTGCTGATTTAACAAGCTGGGATATCTAAAATTGAGACACAAATCTCTTTCTAAAGAGGGACAAAGAAAATTTTGACTTTCTTTATTGTCCTTATCTAAAATGATTTGACAGCTAATCATGAGTTAGATTCAATAACAGATGTCTATGTGAGTTTTTCTGTTTTTTCAGCTTAGTTTATAATTTGGTATAAATTTTAATCAAATATATAATTAAAAGTAAGGATGTGCCCATTTGCTTTCAGATCATAAGAATGGTACCAAACTCCCAAAGCTCACACTTGTAGAATAAAAGAAAAAAAACTAGTTATGGATTTAGAAGAACTGGGTTCAAATCCCACCTCTGAAGTAAACTATGTGAGTGAATTTGACACTGATAAAGATAAGGTTTGGGCAACCTCAACTGGCCCTGATGGAAAGTGAGGCTAAATATGATAACAATAGTCCACAAATTATTAATTGTTTGCTAACTTCTCCATTTAATTATTTCCTCAGTATAACTATACTACCTGCAGACTACTTGATTTTTCTGAGCCTCATTTTCCTTATCTATAAAATGCTAGGACTAAATGACCTATGAAGTTTTTTTAAGCTCTCAAACCTAGACCTAACCCTCTATTTCATTGGTCCAGGTCTAGTTCTATCAGCACCAACCTGCATCACAGCACTAAAAAAATCATCTTAATATAAGTTCCACCAGAGACAGAGGATTAGACACTAGCAATTTACACAAAAGAGAAATATTTGTTCAGTGAAACATTGAGACATAGAAATAATCTTCTGGCTTGAATATGAGTTATTTTTGCTTATTAAAACAGACATTGTGCTTCAACCAATCTGAGATTTGTGTTCATTTATTTATTGAAAGTAAGCTGTATTTAGACAATAATATCTTTTTATTAGATTGGCATGGTCATTGAATTGTCTATAACATCCCCATTTGGACACATTAGGGAAAGCAAATATGCATTTTCCTAGGAAAGAACACTAACAACCTTCATGTTTTCCATTTGCTTAGAGACTAATGAATTCTGATTGACACACCTGATATTTTTTTCTTGCAGCTGAATGACACTGAGATGGAGAAGTATTTCACTCCTTGGAAAACCAATGCAAATCAAGGAAACTACTTCTAATAGGGTCCTTACCACAGTGTGGCAACTGATCAATACCAGCAGGGGCCTAACCCATTATTACTAAAGGTGGGATTTCTGAGATTTCTCAGGGATAATTGAATTTCTATCAGCCTGTGACCTTTACAGGAAACAGCCTAGCAATGTTTAGGAAAATGAAAGAATAAGCTGCAGTTGAGGTAAGAGCGAATATTAGACAGGAAGTAAGCTTTTTTTTTTTTTTTTTTTTTTTTTTTTTTTTTTAAGTTTTAGACCAAAACAAGATGGATAATTTGAAGGTCAGAATGAAAGAGTAAAGGAGGAAAAAAATAGAAGTATGTTCTGCCTTTTATTCCAGGTCCTGTAGACTAAATGGATTCTTTAAATATAGAGAATTGTAGTAGCTAATCTCCAAGGGCCACTAGATCATGGCCAGGAAAGGAAAAGGGGAAAAGGAAAAAAGATAAAGATGAAAACAAAAATTTAATACCTGTTTCCCCTACACATTACACACACACACACACATACACACACGCACGCACACACACGATAACAGAATCATAAATTTATTAGAATCATAGAACCTCAGAACTGAAAAGCACCA
Source organism: Sminthopsis crassicaudata (assembly GCF_048593235.1). NCBI lineage: Eukaryota > Metazoa > Chordata > Mammalia > Dasyuromorphia > Dasyuridae > Sminthopsis > Sminthopsis crassicaudata. The sequence goes on from NC_133618.1 coordinate 218,585,598, forward strand.
AACTAGTCCTTATATAGTCTCCCTTTGTAGCCTTCCAATGTCAGGGTACTCACTGCCTCTCCAAGGGAGCCCATTTTTGAACCTCACTATTGTTATACCATCTTTCTGGTAAATAATTCTACTTGGTTATCCCAAAGGTATCTCAATTTAATATATACAAAATAATAATGATTATCTTTAATCTCATATCCAACTTTCTTCCTAATTCTTCCATTTCTGTTAGCATAAAACCAGGTAGCTCTCCCTCCTCCTTCACCTCTCATGTGCTCTAAGTCCCTGATTCTTACCAATTCGATTTCCACAGAATCACCTGTACCTGTCCCCTTTCTCTACTCACAAAGTTACCACACTATGTCAAGGTCTTATCATATTTCCCCTGAATTACAAGAGACACCAAATTGTTCTCTTTGGCCCTATATTCACCCTTCTTCAATACTACTTGTCATTCTATCACCATCACTTTGCATAGATTGTCTTCCATACCAGGAATGCTCTCCTTGCTTACCTTTGCCTCTGAGAGTTTCTAAGTTCTTGAAATCCTCTGCTTAAACCCTATTTCCTAAAAAAAGGCCTTTATATACATTTTGAGAAGCTGGCACCTATACATTCCTCTAGTTTTCTCTGAATGATGGCTAAATATGCTGAAGTTAGGGGAGAGGATGATATGCATTTTTCATAATCATACATACATGCACACGTGTCTGTGTGCATGTGTGTACATAAATACATGCACATACATATTTTGGTTCTTTCCATTTAAATATACATGCTTAGAGATTTGTGTATACTGTTTTTTTCAATATATAATGTATATATAGGCACTTTCCATATACACACATATATATGCATACATACCACATACATACATATATGCACACATGTATGTATGTGTGTGTGCTATTTTCTTCCATATATTTGTGTATGCAAGTAGACATACAAATTTCTAGCTTTTTATTTGTGTCTTTTATACTACAGGTTTCTTAGACTGACTGTGATGTCCCAGGTTCAGTCAGATAAGGACAGAAAAGAGTGGGTCTATTGATCACTTCTGTGTTCTGGATACCAGGCTTAAATTCATGCAGTGTTTGTTTTTTTTGGCTTCTATGTCACGTATTTGGCTCATTTTGAGTTTACAGTCTACTAAAGCTCCCAGATCTCATCCCCTTTAAGCCAGAACCCCTTAAGGCCCTGATCTCATCACTAAATCTATACTGTAATGGCAACAAGGAGAAACAGCATTTTGGTTCTTTCTTTCCATGCCTGATCCAGGGAACCAGATGATCACAAGCCAGCATCACGAACACAGCCTTTGTTCATCTCTCACAAGGCTCAGTAATGATACAATGGGGCATGTACCAGGAGGGAAGTTTATGATTGGTCAATGATTTCTCTACATACTCCTTCCTACTGCATGTCTCATTTCAGCTTGTTAGTTCCTATTAAACCAGTGTTTTATACAACTAGGAGCTTAGGAAATATTTGTCAAAATAAATCAATTATTGAGAAGATGATAGTGAATGATAGCAATTTATCTATGTTTAGGATGCCTTTCATTCACTCTGAGGAATTATTTGCTGTAAGAACATAGATATTTATATTAAAGAAGTCCTTAAATTGTTGTGAGTCATTGTTCAAATGTAGACAAAGCCACTCGCTCATTTTACTACTGTTATCCCCTAGCTATCACTAGATCATATAGTGACATATGTAGTTGGATATTATACCATAGTGGCTGCTCAGATGCTAATGACATGTTAGCTATCTAAATGCTTAAGAAGTTAGTAAATAATAAAAGTAGAAGTTCACATTTTTATAGCTCTAACAAATCACATTTCTCCTAATCTCATTATGAGGTAGAGATGGCAAATATTCTTAACCCCATTTTATAGCTGATTACCAGTAAAATGATTTGCCAAATGAATAGTTTCAGAACCAAGATTCAAAACTAGGTATGACTCCAAGTCCAACCTTTTTTACTTCACAACATGATGCCTCCTCAAACACTTATTCACTCACCAAACAATTATTAAATGCCTAATTTATGTAGTTAGTGACCTATGCCAAGAAGAAACTTATAAGCTAAAGATGAGATAATTACACAGAAAAGTGCTACCTAACTTTTCTGTCTTCTTGACACAACTTCCTGAGCATACAAAAAGGGATCATTACTCTGAATGTAATAATTCATAATAAAGTGACAACAAAGATGATGATGACATTCAACATTAATAGCTAGCTTTTACCTAGTATTGCAAAGTATGCTGTGCATTTTATATCTCTTATCTCATTTGATTCTCAAATCTATTATCTATAATTCATAATATATAATTTTGATGTATTTGCATTATCTACAAACTATTATTTCCATTTGTTTTCTCATTTAATTTTCACAACAATCTTGTGAGGTAGAAGCTCTGATTATCTTATTTTAGAGACATGGGAATCAAATGTGAAAGACAATAAGTGACCTTCCTAGATCACATAGCTACTAAGTGTCTGATATAGAATTCAAATCCAGTTCTTTTGGATTCCAAATACAATGTTGTCTATTGCACTACACAGATAGCATGCTAGACTCTGTGACAGAGTGACTGCAGAACCTTAGGGGTTAAGGATTAAGTTTTAGTATCATCTTAGCACATTCTAATTACCAAGACCAATAAGAAGGGAGGAAGATTTTAGCTGGGGCAGAGGCCATCCAATTAGAGCTGTGCTGTCACATATCCCAATGCAGATAGTGTACCAGTACTATATTTCTCTCACTGGGTCTCATTTCCTTGAGTCTTTCTCCAGGCTGCTTGTTATAAGGACAAAGGCAGATAGGATGTGTTGACCCATTAGGGATGTTCCATTCCTACAAGGCATCTTCTGATTAAAAGTAAAGTATATATATACTCTCTCTCTCTCTCTCTCTCTCTCTCTCTCTCTCTCTCTCTCTCTCTCTCTCTCTTTCTCTCTCTCTCTCTCTCTCTCTCTCTCTCTCTCTCTCTCTCTCTCTATATATATATATATATATATATATATATATATATATATATATGTACTCTAGGCTGCTGTTGCTACTATTATTATACCATTACCACCATCACCACCACTACATCACTATTACAGCTACTACTACTACTATTACTGTCACCACTATTACTACTACTACCACTATTACAGTTACTACTACCACTATTGCTGCTACTGCTGCTGCTGCATCCAGATTTGACTTTGATGCATCGGGGATTTCTGGTCTTTATTTTCCAATTTTACTGGGTTTCAGAACCAGGATTGAGACATTTTGTGATTGAGAGGACATCAGCCTGCCTCCAGTCCTCCCCACTTCCGATTCCCAGAAAATGCTTTTTTAAAGGAGCTAAATTGAGAACAGGTGGCACTGATTTTAATATCTTCTATAAAATCTTCTAAGACTTAACTTAAGATGAAAGGTCCTACACAGTCTGCATCCCCCAGGAGAACTGGGATCAGTATTCCTCTTTCATTCCTATAGTTCTTTCTCAGCCATTCTCAGCAGAGAATAAACAGAGCCCATAAATGAACTTTTCTTGTATGCAAGGCAGCATGGTTTCAGGGGCAACCAGACATATGCCTCCCCAGAGCAAAAATGCCCAGTGACTCTGAGACACAGGAGAATGGATTTAGAAAAAGCCTTTCATGCTGCAAACATCTGCCAAATAACAGGATACAATGATAGATATCTGTGACAGAGTGTATGTGAGAGTTGAGGATATGCTTTTCTCTTGGCCATTCAGTTCATTTTAATGGACTTTTTTTGTTTTGTTTTGACTTTACAAAGGGGAAATTGGGATTGAATTTGTTGACCCAACACATCTCAATCTTGCATAAGAAGGTCAATAATGTGTCTGATTGTTTTCTCTTTAGGCTCTTTGGTCAGTTACTCTGTCTGAAAAGTTTTGAAAAGATGGAATTTAAATTGCTTGAGGGATATTGGTTTCCAATAGATAAAATGAATATCTTGCTTATTCATATCAGAAATGATAGACAGAAATATGTAATTTTTTGTTTCATGAGATAAAGACAGTAAGCCAGCACAGATTTTCACATATAAATTATGAATTAAGATGACATTTTGAGGAAGCTGATAAGCACAATATTCCATATATGGCCTTCAACTAGCTTTCAAAAAATCTCTTCAGGGCATGTGAATTATATAGCATAATTTAAAATCCTATAGATAAACATACTGTATCTAATAGAATATTAAACATTTGACACAAAATAGTGTGAAAAAAGAAATTTTTCAAGAGCTTCCATTTCTTGAAACATTATCAGAAAATATCTTTAAAGCTGAGAGTAACATGAAATAGAAAAATCATATTTTCATGTATATTCATTTTCCCACCCACTTGTAGTAATATTTATTTCATTTTGCTGAAGTCGGGTAAAATACAATAAAGCACTATATATTCACCCTACTGAAATAGTAACACTTAAAAAAAGCAGTTGTTGGTAAAAGGATGTGTTTTGGAAATAGCAAAAGGCAAAGAACTCAGCATGAATGTTAAAATGCTTAACAGGGATTGCAGGGAAATTATCAGAATGGATGAAACTATATACTGTAGTGTTAGATAGTGGTACAAAGATGTTTTTGAAGAGAAAAATAACCTAAATTATAATAAGGAACTGAACGTTTTACAATAAATTAGCTCCAGAAATGTTGTAAAACTGTATTTTTTTGCCATAAAATAATGATTAGCAGCACTAACAATTGGAAAGTAATTATTAAGGTTACTGCTTAAAAGGAAAAAAAAAAGTGATATTGCTTGGTGAAAAGTTGTATTCAAATAAATTAACTAAACCTAATGAATAATCTCAGTCCTTGGGGAAAATAATTTGTCCCAGTAAAAATGAAATATTTTTTATCTAATCATAAAGTTCTAGACAAATCCAGTAATCATGTAGCCAACAAGTATTTATTAAATGGGTTATTTTTGAGGAAGGTCAGTATGTCATAATCAAAATATAAGTGATGTCTAGACAGTTTCAATATTAATGAAATTAATATTAATATACTGTTTTACATATTAATATTATTCTTAATGTTATAGAATAATAACATAATATGTAGTTAATATAAATTGATTAATCACAAAGTCAGGATTAATACAATACTTTGCCTCATTGCATTCCCAGATCAATTCAGCAATATAATGATCACTAGTTTTTATTTAGCTCTAAAGTTTCCATAATGCTTTACATGTTTTATCTCATTTGATCCTCACAATTATCCCTTAAAGTAAGTGCTATTATTATTCTGATTTTATGGAGGTGAAAACTGACGGTAGGAGAAGCAAAATTGAGGTGGTCCAGCCCTTAGGAAGGATTAGTAGTAACCTTAAGGCCACCTGGCCTTGGAAGTGATGTAGTTGGAAATGATGTATTTCTTCCCCTAGGCTATCCTGTTCTAATTTATTCTATATGACCTGGATGCTAAGGCCACAAATATTATAGGCTATCAGATAACAGCTTGTTGGTCAGTGATAACAGTTTCTGAGACTAATGAGCAACAATAACTTTGCCCATTGACTTGGAGATGGATCCAAGCCTGCAAATTCATTTGAGACAATTTGTAACACTGCTCTGGAAAACCAACATTTTGGGGTCCCCTTGAACTTCAACATTTGGCAGCTTCTATGGGGATATACTTGTTTCCCCTGACTTCACCCTCTCCTTGTCATTCTTTTCTTCCTCTATCCTATAGCTGGGACATCCCCAAGCACTTAAAAAGGCTTGTAGCTGTCATCAGTGAGCTGCACACTCAGCATACTTCCTTTGACTAGGATACTTTCTCTTGAGTGGAGACAGCAGGGCTGGGGGAACACTTGCCTATTTTCACCCTCCCTGAGATATTGGAGGAGGTGACTTATTATAGGAATAGAAACAACAAAAACATGCTCCACTTCAACACTCTTTCTACTATAATACCATCAAAAGCCAATGAGTTGGTAATTTGTATCTAATTCTGAATTTTTAATGAATCAAATTGCTCTCTCTCTCTCTCTCTCTCTCTCTCTCTCTCTCTCTCTCTCTCTCTCTCTCTCTCTCTCTCTTTTTAGCAGAGGAAAACACACCATAGACGATATTTTGCTAGAAGGGATTTGGATCTGAACCACTTGCTAAGGATCATTTCAAGGCTTCAGGCACAAGATAGTCTTGTTGGCTTCTGGGAATCTCTGATTTTGTCACTCAAGAAAATGTAAAGACTTAGTGATGGACAACTAAGTTATAAGGCAACCCACATGCCAATCCAAAAGCATAAACTAGAGTTTAGCAAGCTCTGATGTGCAGAAGAACACAGGCTCACCCCATGATTGCCAATTTTTCAAGTAGCATTTCAATCAATAGAATGTTATTGGAAAACACAATCAATAAATTCCCTATAGAGATATGCAATCACTGAGGACTTAATGAAAACAGAACTCAAATAGATAAATTGGAACTTGTTCATCATTCTGTAGAAAGTATCACTTTAACTGAAAAACATGAATTAGATTCTTTCCCTTGAGAGGCAGAGTTGCTTCTCTCAGAACTAGAGTCATAAAATCTCAGACTTAGTTGTGTCATGGGGGGAGGGAGTCTTCTAGTCTCTGTATAAATACCTAGAGGGAAGAATGTTTCCCTGTTTCTAGACATTTTCATTGATTAGTCTTTGTTTTGGATGAACATAGAACAAGGCTCTTCTGTCTTCCCATGATGACACTTTTAAAACTTTAGATCAGTGAAAATTGTTCTCTTTGGTAAAGGAAAATAGTAGCTTCTCTGTTTTCTCATTTTTTTCTTTCTACTTCTAGAAATGGACCTATCTCTTCTTGGGTCCTCTGCGTACCTTCCCCCCAACATAGTAACTAAAACCATCCTGTTGTGTATAATCTTAATTACCAGACTTAACTTATTCTGGTCTTTAACTTGGATGTTATTATATTCATCCTCTGAATAGCCATAATTTTGATCTTTTCAATCAATTCAACAAAAAATTTTTTGAGCACATGCTATGTTCAAAATACTGTGCTAAGCTCTAGGTAAGGAAGATAGAGAAAAGGATAAAGAAAGAAAAGTAGAAAGAAAGTGAGAAAGAGATAGAAAGAAAGAAAGAAAGAGAGAGAGAGAGAGAGAGAGAGAGAGAGAGAAAGAAAGAAAGAAAGAAAGAAAGAAAGAAAGAAAGAAAGAAAGAAAGAAAGAAAGAAAGAAAGAAAGAAAGAAAGAAAGAAAGAAAGAAAGAAAGAAAGAAAGAAAGAAAGAAAAAAAGAAAGGAAGGAAGGAAGGAAGGAAGGAAGGAAGGAAGGAAGGAAGGGGAAGGAAAGAAGGAAAAAACAAAAAAAGAGAGAAAAAAGAAAGTTAAAAAACATCTCTGTCCTTAAGGAGCAAACTGATGTATAAATTCTTTGTGTATCCATATTGAAATGTATTTTAAAAACTTCTCACTTTTTCTTCATAATCAGAATAATTTGTGTTTTTAGAATTATGGAAGTGATTTGGCCAAGTATAGACTGGATTGTTCAATCTAAATCTAAGATTTTGTGAGTTTCTTTCTTACAAATCTCCCATCTTTGTGGATCAGATTTTGCAATGATTATTTTAGCTATAGGATATATATATGGTGTTCTACTTTTCACCCCCCAGACTAATTATCATAAACTCTAATACAATATCATCACTTCTGGATGAGGTTCTCATCACATGTAATTTGAAATTACAGTGAGGTAGATTTCAGTTCAACATAAACCTTAAAATAATTAAAGTCTGAAAATGAAATAAACTGCTTTCATAGCACTGACTTGTCACTAGATGTATTCAAATAAAGGTTAATTACTGCTTCTTAAGGACATACTGGAAAAGATTAAATTATCTCTAAGAAACATTTGGAGAAGTTGAGAGGTGCAATGAATAGAGTCCTGGATTTCAAATCAGAAAGACAAATTCAGATTCCATACTTGACCCTTACAAGTTGTATGACCCTAGATAACTCACTGGAATCCAGAATCAAATTCCTCATCTGTAACATGGGGACTATAATAACAACTATCTTACAGTGTTGTTGCAAAAACTAAATGAAATAATATTTGTAAAGTACTTTGCAAACTTCAAAATCCTTTATAAATTTTAATGGTGGTGATTATGATTCTAATCTTCTGTGATTCTAAATTTTAAATAATAAGGTCTCTAAGTAAGACTTCAATGTCACCTCAGTTTTAAAAAAAAGTTTGTCTTTAGGAAGGGTTCCTATATCTCAAACTGGTAGCTATTAGAGAAATATTTCAAGCAACTACAGTCATAAATTAAAAATAAAATAAATGAGATAAATTATTTAAGTCGTTTTTCTTCCCCACTGCCCTTGAGTCTGTGAACAAACATTTAATACAGGGACTCATTAGTTGAAATATCTTCTAATAAGGGCCTTTCTTGAACCTACTAACTATTAATGCTCTCACTTTTGCCCTCCAAAGGGGGAAAAAAAAACAAAACTTGTGTGTTCATTTTGTATGTGCTTTTTTATATATACAAACACCAGCATCTTGTCTTCCTCTGTTATCAAGGGTTCTTCATTTTGTCTGTGTCGGGGATGCCTTTACCCATAATCATAATAATATTTATAAACATATAAAATAAAATGAATAGGATTACAACTGAAAGCAATTATATTAATAGTTGCTAAAATATATTTTAAAATATCTTTGGACCAAAGATTAAGAAACCCAGACCTATAAAATGTAAGATATATGAGTACAGAGGTCAGCTCATTTTATTCCTTATTTACCCAGTGATTAGTACAATGCTGAAAACATACTGTAGAATGCTTGTTGATATGTCATAGCTTTAGAGCTAGAAGGGACTTTAATGAGGTAGCATTTTATAGTGCTACCTCACAAATTTTATTTTCATATAATTTGGTATCACTTTTTCATTTGCATCAAAATCTTCATGATGCCATTAAGGTTTTCTTGGCAAAGAGATTGGAGTGGTTTGCCATTTCCTTCTTCAGCTCATTTTACAAATGAGGAAACTGAGGCAAACAGGATTAAATAATTTACCCAGGGTCACATAGTTAATAAAAATCTGAGGCTTTCCTGACTCTGAGCCTAACACTATCTACCTTGCCACCCAGCAGAACCACACAAGAGGTGCTGATTAAATGCTGATGATTGTTTAGTAACTGCATTCAAATGTTCTACATTATTTTCTACAGAAATTATGAGTGAAAACCTACTATTCTGTCCCCCACCTACCTTCATATCAATCTAAATACAGTAATATTATATAGAAAATGGGGTATCTGGCAAACCAGGAAATTTTAGCTGGGTTCACATTTTGACTGTGATATATACATTCTAGCTTTATGAACTTTGGCATCTCACCTAAGCTCTCAGTGTCCCAAGCAAATCTCTAAAGTTATTATTTATAGATGATTTGGCAATGTTTAAGATTAAATGAGGATTAATAACAGGAGTTCCTTAAATCAAAGGTCTACCTCCCCATTCAAGTCATTCCTTTGTATACTTGAGAACTGCTCTTTTTGCTACCTGCAAACTATTTCCCCTCAAAACTCGTATTATTGAATATTCTCTAGGGAGAAGCAAATTCTATCTCACTCTGTGTTCTCTGCAAACTGCTGCAGAAGGTTCACTCCATGGCAGTCTCCATATTTTTATCGACTCTGTACTGAGAGCCTATAATAGTTCCTTCAGTTCCATTATAATCTATCATGTAAAAATGTGTCCTGACACTTTTAAAGGCATGGATTATTTACCTGATGGAGTACACACGTCTATCTTATGTCAATTCCTGTTACAAACTGTCAGAAGTTAAGATGAGTTTACGTAATAAACAATCTTGGGGGGAAAAAAAGTTACAACTACAATATGCACAGAAGCTTTTCTAATGTTAATAATTCAGCAGGTGCCCATCAGGGCCTAGTCTACATTATAAACGTGAAGCTGGTGATATTTCATTTTTAAAAATGCAACCATTTTGAGTTACAGAGAACAGAAAAAGGTCTGTAGCCAATAAATGTCTAGTTTTTTATTCAGTTCTATAAATGAAAAATAATAATAAAAAAGGCAAATGCAACTAACTGAGCACATTGTGCTTTGCACACCTGTGGAAACATTTTCCTTCCCAACTTGGTAGTCAGCAATCAGCAGTAAGCCTCTGTTTCCTGAGGAGTGTACACAGACTGTGATTAGGGGATTGTGGGAAGAGAAGGTAGAGTATGTGATTACCTCACCTTCCAACCCATCACTATGCAAATCTATATATAATGCAGAGAAGACAAGAATATTTATTCAGAGTCTCTAGGGTCAGTAAAAGCCTCCCTACTCCTGCTGAATAAGGTATGCTTCTTAGGTCATTAAACTATATTCATAATCTGGGTTATTACAATATCCTTCACTAAATTGTTCTACAACATCTGTTCAATCAGTTCATTTTTATAGCATGTCTTTGAAAGACATAGAGGCAGGAAAAACAGAATGAGAGAGAGAGATACAGAGAAAGAGAAACAGAGACAGAGAGAAAAAAGAGACAGAAAAATAAAAAGTGAAAATGAAACCAGAAACAGAGAGAATAGGAAAAAAGAGAGAGGAGAAACAGTGATAGAAAGAAAAATTGTTTTTTTTTTTTCCTCCAAGATGTAATTTGAAGACTCAACAACCTCACAATTAGATATTAGACGCAAATTCAAGATTCAACTTATATACATATGTGCTTTGTGATCCCAACTAATTACTTAAAATCACAGTTAAGTTTGAAGGAAAGTCTAAAAACCAGAGAGTTAAACATATATGACTATGCATATACCTATTCATATACACATATATACATATTAATTATCTAGAGCTTTGAGGAATGAAGATATATTTTGTAGTCATGCCTCTTACATTTTTAACTTATACGATTGAGTTTTTTAATTCTAATATACATTTATCCCTTTCATGTTCAATATTCTTCTTTTTTTTTTTTTTTTTTTGTCGCAGTGTTCTACCCTTTAAAGAGCATTTGTAATCTTAATTTCGTCATCCATCATATTGGTTCCCTGTTTCAAATCATCTTACTAATATGCCTTCTATGTCTAAATCCAGGCCATTGAGAAAAAACATTGAACTGAAAATATTCACTTTACTCTTCCTAATGATCTGAGAAACTCTCTAATGCAGGAGTTTTTTACCTGTAATCCATGAGTTTGTTATACGCACATGCATATTTGTGAACTGTATTCATTGTAATTGGTTTTCTTTATAATACTTTGCTTTTTGGAGGGGTCAAAAGAGAAGATATCTATAAATGTATTTAGCACAGTGCCTGGTACAGAGTCCCAGCTAAAAACTTGTTCTGTAATGAAAGCTCCTTGAGAGTAGAGGTTTTTTTTGTTATTTATTTATTTATTTATTGTCTTTATATCCTCAAAGCCTAGTATAGTATCTGGAACTATGCTTTTTAATTTTTTGTTAGAGATATTTATTTACATAGCTATTCCTCACATTTTCCTTAAAATCACTCATATGATGCTTGTGATAGATTATTCTGTGCATATATGCTTAGCCAATTAACTCAATCTAGAAGTCACTGCACAGTCCAAACTTAAGTATGTCACTTGATAAGTGTCCCAGTAGCTTTTCTCTATAGCTGTTCTTTATTAGCTTTGGAAAGGACCTCAGCCTGTATCAGTGAAGGACAAGTTTGAGCAAAATCCATCAAACTGGAAAGACTTAAAGGCTGGTCAGTCTGTTTGCAGTTTGAGGTCTCACCTATGACAAGAGTTCGTCATGAGTGTTAAACACCATTGATTTTTTTTTTTTTTTTGGATATGAAAACTTCTTACTAAGATGTGTAAGGACTGTTATATGCATCAGTAAAGGATAACAGCCACACTAATGAAATCATGATTCCTTGAATAATTGAAATAAGTCGTGCTAACTAAACACAGTTAATTTTAATAATAACATTTCTTATGCTCACTTTCCCCCTCTTTAAATCTAGGTAATGTTTCTGGTGGTATTCTGAAAGGAATACTATAAGTGGCTATTTGCATTAATAAACATGCAGCAAATGGTTTAATAATGTTTTAAAGGAAACATGTATTTGTGGAGATTTTAAGTAGCAGGAATTAGAGCTAGAAAATGAAATTATATGTGCCAAGAAGAGCCAGACCTATGGGAAATGTTTCTTTCTGCTTGACACTAAGGATTTGCATGGAGCCCTTGACTCTTCATTTGTTTTATGGTGATTAAACCTCTTGATTCCATGGGTATCTACTTAAATACCAAAGCATTGATAGTTGCCAATGGGCTCTTCAAGAAAAGTTTCTTTGTTTCATCTTTTTTATCTAAGCATGTTGCATAAAATATAGCTGAAAAATCAGTGACTTCTATAAATGCAAGAAATACATTTTCATGCACATGGATTTCACAACTTATAAATGGAGATACTATTTGATAATGCTTTGAACAATTAAAAGCAGTCTGCCCATAGAAGGTATTACTATTCTTTTTTGGTTCTATATTCACATTCTTATTTTTAAACAATTATTTTCCCTTCAGCCATCTGTTTAATATGAATTTCTCAAAGTTTATTTGATTCTTAATTTTTTTGTGATTGAAGAAACATCATATGGTATGATATTATTCTGGTTCTTCTCACTTCAATCAGTATCAGTTCATGTAAGTCTTTCCAGGTTTTTCTGAAATCTACCTGCTCATTATTTCTTACAGGAAAAAAAAATTCCACTATATTCAGATTAGCCATTCCCCAATTGATGTACATCCCCTCAACTTCCAATTTCTTATCATCACAGAGCTGCTACAAGCATTTTTTGCATGTTAGGGTTCTTTTCCCCTTTTTAATGATCTCTTTGTGTTTCAGACCCAGTAATGACAATCCTGCATCAAAGGGTATGCACAGTTTTATAGTCCTTTGGGCGTAGTTTCAAATTGCTCTCCAAAATCATTTCACAATTCTACCAACAAAGCATTAGTGTCCCAGTTTTCCAACATCCCCTCCAACATTTATCACTATCTTTTCTTGTCATCTTAGCCAATTTTATAGTTTTGACATAGTACCTCAGAGTTGTTTTAATTTGCATTTATCTATTCAATAGTGATTTAGAAAGAAAAAAAAATCTAATAGTATCTGAGAAACAAAGAATCTTATGGTCAAAGGAAATATTGGAATTCATCTAGTTCAGGATCCCTTCCAATATAGAAATCATTTTCTCAGCTTCTTTCAGTTGATTGTTCATAAATTTTTTGAATACTTTAAATGATAAAAATGTTATTATTATGGAATCCTGGGCTCAGATTGTTATCAAGTAAGTTATTTTGTATATTGAAATAAAACTTACTTTTCTATAACTATTACCTATTAGTCTTACTTTCTTATTTCTGGAACTTACTTATTTCTGTATCAATTTGTTCCTTCCATAAAGCAATCTTACAAATATTCGATATCAAACTTTTTCTATTCATTATTTTCAAAGTAAGTGTCTTTCAAGTCTTTAGCTTAGTGCTTTGTACCTAGTAAGAATTTTGGTTGTATTCAATCATTTTTTAGTCTGGAGGTTTGCCATTCATTTTCTAGCTAAATTTACATATGAGGAAATTGAGGTAAACAGGGTTAACTGACTTGCCCAGCATCACACAATCAGTAAGTCTTTGAAGTCATTTTTGAATCCAGGTCCTCCTGACTTTAAGTTCAGCATTATATCCACTGTACATCCTAAATGCCAAGTAAGAACTTGATAAAAGCTTTTTAATTCATCTAGCCATCCTTCAATTCATTCACTTATTCAATTCATTCATTCCTTCTAACAACCCTACAGGACATGGACCCTTCACTAGAGACATATCTAAAGAAGATGACTCAGATACCAGAATTCAGAGTACATGCACTTTTTAAATCATAATTTAAAAATATTGTAGTTTAAAATTTTATTACATTTATATTCTAATAGCACTTTCATTTCTTTAACATAGTAGAAATAATTAACTTTATTATCAAATCACCAAGAATATATTGTTCAACTACAAACCTTGCCCAGTGGCATATAATTTCCCCTTAAGTTGCCATATACCTGAATTAATTTTTCCTCTTTTCTAAGCTCACCTTGCTCATCCATCCCCCAAAGTAACCTGTTGAACTATGACTTCACAGTCTCATGGAATCATAACATCACAAAGCAGAATGGGACCTTAGAAGACATCTTTGCAAGTTTCCTCATTCAACCATCCTCAAAATGGTTGCATGACTTTCCTATGGTCCCACAGATATTAAGCAGCAGAAGCAGATTTCAAATCCAGGTACTATGCTTCCAAATATAGAAATCTATGCACTGTTCAGTGCTGTTTTTTGTTTGTTTGTTTGTTTTTGTTTTGTTTTGTTTTGTTTTGTTTTGTTTTGTTTTGTTTTGTCTCTGTATACCCCTTACAAAGGGAGAGCACCTTTGTAATTACCTACCATTGATTGAATGATAATGGACCAGAATTTTCCTCTACCATAAAAAGCAGTTTCCTAGAGCCTTTGTTCCTCCCACAAACAGAGTACACTGAGTAGTCTTTTCCTATGAGGTGGATCTACCTGAGGATCTATGCAATGAAGATGAATTTTTTATTCTATCCACACACCCTGTGGAGGCTATTGATCCAAAATTTCCTGGGTCTGTCATTGTCAGGCAATGTCATGACATCTTTTTGTACATGGCCAATGTTCTAAGATATCATCTTCTATTCAACTGAATTTTTCTTAATTATTTCTTGTATTGTTTTATAATAATGAAATACAGTTATTTAGAGGAACATTTGTTTGTTAATTGTTAATGTGTGTTCATTTGTTTATTTGTTTGTCTGTGACCGCAATGTTCTAATGTCCTGATTCATGCTGGGTACTATTGTCTGAATGTACTATAATTTGCTAATGCCTTTCTTAAAGTTATTGAACAAGACCAGATATTTTCAGATCAACTCACAGTAACAATTTGATTATCATCTCCCACATTGAAAAAAGACTTCACTCACTAGATCTAAGATGTTATTAGCTTTTGTAGTAGATGTTTCTTACAACTGACCAGAATTAAGTTTTGAATGATAATTAAAATTGCAGTCTTTTTTAGGTAAACTTCTGTCAAGATGGGTATCTTCTTTCATATGCTTGAAAACATACTTTCTTTTTCTTTTTTTTTTTAATCTCTCTTGTTGGGGACAGCTAGATGGGCTCAGGGGATAGAGCAGTAGCCCTGAAGTGAGGAGGACCTGAATTCAAATCTGGTCTCAGACCTCTTAACACTTCCTAGCTGTGTGACCCTGCCTGGGCAAATCACTTAACCCCCCCCCCCAAAAAAAATCTATCTATCTATACATATATATGCATTTATATGTATATGTATATGTATATGTATATGTATATGTATATGTATATGTATATGTATATGTATATGTATATGTATATGTATATATAAATATACCTCTTGTTTGTTAAAGAGCAATATTCAAGTCCATTGATATCCTTCTGAATATTGATTACTCATTTCCTTTTGCTTATGATGATAATGTTACCATAGAGATTGGAGTAGATTTGGAGTCACAAGGCTTACTAACACTGACTTGGCAATCACTCAACATGTCTGGATCTTGATTCCCTCTCTATAAAGTAAGCATTTTACTAGATAGCACCTACAGTTTTTTACAGCCTTCATCTTTGATTTTTTAATCTTGCAATAAGATCCCATCAGCAAGTATCTTTTATTTTTCATCAAAGTTGTTGATAAATGTCTTCTGCAAAAGAGGATCAAAGTCAAAGCTCTATGACATACCACTGGAAACCTCTTCTCCTTTTGACAAACATTCACTAATTAGTACTCTTTGGATTTGTTCATTCAACCAACACTGAACCTATGGCTCTTCATTTCTGATCTTATTCTATCATGCAGCTCATTATCTTGCAAGGTTTTTTTCCCCCTCCCTTACTCCAAGGATACCACTAGACACTTTGTTAAGGGTCTAGTTATAATTCAGATACTCTGTGTCTGCAGATGATGATCACTATTGCTGATTTTTTTTTTTAATGAAGGATGAATGTTCTGCAACAGGAAACACAAAAGTATTTATCTGAATTTAGAAGAAAAGTGTATATGGGAAGGAGAGGAAGATATTTCATCAAATAAGCTAACAGTACAAAATATTCCTGAAGGAACTTGCATATAATCATATTGAAAAGTAGAATTTAATAAAAGGAAACATGAAGTTTAAACTAGGTATTATAAGGAGGAAGAGATCATTGTAAACTCAAAGGGTCAAAGAAAACTTCATGAAGGTAAAGGAATTTGAAGGGAAAAAGTTCAATAAGGAGATATGACATTTGTAGAATAAAAAGTCTTTTGTCCTTATGAAGTGTAGCATGAAGTAAGATTTTTGGAGTCACTAGTAGTTCTGCATATACCTCTGTACACACATATACATATTTAGGTATTTATGTCTATATACATATATACATAAATGCATGTATACAGACACACATATATGTGAATAAGAATGGAAGGTAAATTAGAACCAGAAAAAAAAAAGAGCCTTTAGTTGCAGGATTAAGAATTTATTTTCCGTTCTTCAAGGTGCCAGAGACATCACTGAATTTTTTTGTTTAGAATACATGGGGAAGAGTAGAGATGAGAGAGAATAGAAGTTGAATGACCAATTTAAAGGTTGTAATTATAATAAGTAATAAGTAAGTAATAAGTAGCAAGGGTATGAACTATATTGAAGTCTGTGTAAGTGGAGTAATGGGTGTAGATGGATGAGATAGATACTATGCCATTAGCATCAATAGACCAGTCTGTGAAAAAAACATTTATTAAAGGTTCTCTGTGTTACAGAATCTGTGCTGAGGATACCTAAACAAAACAAAACAAAACAAACAAACATAAACTATCCATTCTCTCAAGAAGCACACATTCTAAAGGGGGAGACAATATGCAAATAAATATGTATAAATGACATATATATATATATATACATATATATATATATATATATATATATATATATATATATATATATATATATATCATGAATTTAAGATAATCTCAGAAAGAAGGCACCAGAAGGTACTGGAGTAAGGGACAAGAAAAGTTTCCTTCTGAAAGTGAGATTTGAGATGAGTATTGAAGGAAGCCAGGGAAATCACAACACAGAGATGGTGAAGTAGAGAATTCTAGTCATAGAGGGAATAGTGATGGGGAATTAGTAAGAGGAAGCCAGAAAAAAGTATACAGTCAGAAATGGTAATGTTTTATGTGGGGAGTAGCAAGAAAGCCAGGGTTGCAGCATCATAGAGTCCATGGAGAACAGTGAAATCTAAAAACAAAACAAAACAAAATTGGAAAGCTAGGGACAGATGAGGTTGTAAAGGAATATGAAACAAAGAATTTATATTTGATTCTGGACCTAAAATGTAGCCACTGGAAATTACCTGAGTTCAGAGCTAACATGATCAGAACTGAAATTTAAGAGTTTCACTTTGATACTTGGCTGCAGCATGAATAAGAGTGAGGAGAGACTTGAAACAGGAAGGCCAATAAGAAGGCAGTCACAATAGTGTAGGTATGAAGTAATAGAATGGCTTTACTTAGATTGTTATATGAGGAAAGAGAAAGGAACACATGGTATGGTAGAAACAATAAGACCTGCCAAGAGATTGGATATACGGAGTGAGTTCAAGAAAACATTCTAGGATGTTATTGAAGTTGTAAATACAGGCTACTAGAAGAATGGTGGGGCTCTCAATAATAACAAGGAAAAGAGAAGATATGAGCATCCTGAGGGAAAATTAATGAATTCTGTTGTCTGCATGCTGAATGTAGTATTCTTGTGGGACTTTTAGTTTGAGATTTCCAAAGAGGAAACTGGTGATGAGAAAGTAGAATTCAGAAGAAAAGCTAGAGCTAAATAAATAGATGTGGAAATCATCTACATAGGGATTATAATTGAATCCACAGGAGCTGATTATATGAGATAGTAAAATAACAAAAATGAAGAAGAAATGAAAAGATGAGGGAGAGAAGACAGACTTTTGGGAAACAATCATGGTTAGTGAGTGTGACCTGAATCACAATCCAGCAAAGGAGACTGAGAAGTTTAGGGAATACAGTAGACAGATGAACCTTAGTTTGATATCTCAAATGCCTGGAAGATTGATGGATCCCTCAAACATAAGGAAATTGAGATGAAGAACAGATTTAGTAAGGAAATATAATGAATTCATATTGAAGCAGGTAAGTTTGAGGTGCTTGGTGGGACTGTTTCATAGCAGACTACCACAAATTCATGTCTTAGCCTGATCTATAAATTGAACAAAAGGTTTCCACTTCAGTCATTTTTCTAAATCTTTTACACTTCTTTTATTTGATCCATGTAAACAGATGAAATGTCTATTGGTTTACTTATTATATTACTACCAGTTTGGTTGACTAATGGATCCAATCTTTGTTAATAAAATTTCCACAGGGAATTTAAAAGCAACATTAATGTTTCAATGTTTTGAAATCTGTCAATAATAAAATATATTTATAAATCAAAATTTAAATTGGTAGACCATGTGAAAATTCACAGGAAAAATGCCTAATTATGACATAAATAGAATAGAATAGAGAATAGTACTTAGTACTTCTGACCTGTAGGTATTAAATGGGGCTGTTGAGAGATATTTGTTATAAGTTTAAAGCATGGCATTTATAATGTCCATTGAGGAACATCATCACTAAACCATAGGATCTAGGTCTTTGCCCTTTTTCCTGTTTGCAGTTATAATGGCCCATATATTTGAAATGAATGTTTTGGGGATGTTCAACTCCCTGCCACTCATTATAATTTGTAGTAGGTCAAATACTCTAATTAAAACTTAAGACAGTGAAGGTCTCAGTTAAGAAATGTCAGTAATGGAATAGATTGTTAAGTTTGCCTCCAAAGGTTATCTTCTCTAAAATTTTATTTCTTTTCTCCAGATGAACTTATATGTGTTGGGTTTTTTACTTCTTAAATAGTAATGATATTGACATTTATATTGAGTATTATATCTTGCAAAGTATCTTGAGTACATTATCTCATTTGACTGTCTTGCTAATCTTGTGTGGTAGATACTAATCATTATCCCTAACTCCTAATTTAGTGGTCTTCATTGTTTTTAGTCTACTAGTACAATATTATTTGCCATAAAGATTCATAGCACAGTGATTGTTTAAGATAGCAACATAATGGGAGAGCCAGAAGAATTTCAGTCTGAGCAGTCATTTTGTTGAATCCTTTGTGAATTCAAGGTCTAATATATTTTAGATTTATGGATAAGATAGTGATCATCACATTTTATTTATTTTTTGTGTACTGTTCTTATCATGGGCAGCTAGGTAGTACAGTATATATATATATATATATATATATATATATATATATATACACACAGAGAGAGAACTAGGTTTGGAATCAGGAAGATTCGTCTCATGAGTTCAAATCCTGTCTTAGACACTTACTAGTTGCTGACTCTGAGAAAGTCACTTAACCCTGCTTGCTTCAGTTATTTATTTGTAGATAAATGTGGATAGAAAGAGACAAGGCAAACCACTCCAGTTTCTTTGCAAGAAAAAGTCAATGGGGATCACCAAGAGCCAGAAATGATTGAAACAACTTAACAACAAAAAATTCTTACCTCACTACATATGTTAGGTATGTTAAAACCATATTAAACAAAAGTATTTATAATTTTTCTTTTATTTGCATTAACACAAAATACAAAATATCTTATATATAGTAGAAGACAAAGTTATTTGATTTTTTCAGAGTCAAAACCAGTCAAAACAAAAATTCTGTGATGGCACAGAATTGTGAGCCTTCCCCATAAGAAAAATTTCCACAGAAACCTAGTTATATGATTATGGAAACCACAAAATTTCCATTTTCACATATTTATAATTTCCATTGAATCACACCATTAGTAATGACCTTGGAGGGCATTGTAGTAAAGCTTCCCACTCAATACAGAAATTTCCCTTTCAAAACCTCCCTCTCAAATGTTTGGGGGTTTAGCTTCTGCTTAAAGTGTTCACCTGGAAATACCATCTAAATGTTTAGGTATCTAAATATCTTTAGAAAGGTAGGTAGATGTCATAAAAAGGTACATTGTTTAAACTGTTAACTTCTAATACTTTCTAGGTATATCACCACTTAAGTCTCCATAAGTCTTAATTTTCTCATCTGAAAAATTTGGATTTAAAAAACAAACATATACTGAGAGCCTATTATGTTACAAAACACTATGCCAGAAACTAGTGTTGAAAGAACAGAAAAAAAATAGAACTGAATCTTTCTTCTACTATATGTAAGCCAGATAAGACCAGATCTTTTCTACAACACTTATTGATGAACTGAGTCCCTAAACAAAGCTATATCTCCCCAGCAGAGTTCCAGAGAAAACCTGAAAGAGTCAGATGATTCTTTGCAAATGCTAAAGGTGTGAGCCCCTCTCTATCTGGTGTATTTTATCTGTCCTGGAAAGAACTATGCCCTAGCATACTTTAGTCAATTAATATCAATTAGCTTTCATAAAAGGATATTTACTAAGAATATAGAAAAACAAAATATGAACATTTTTTTCCAACACTAAGGGCACAATTACTTCTTTGCCAACTCTTCCCTGGGCAGAGCAAATTCAAAAAGCAATTCTATATAACCTTTGCCCAAATTGACTTCTAAATGCTGATGTATGGAATACCATAGTATTCTCTTGGATGCCTTTAATCCATATCTAAACTGGGTCAAGCAGATCTCAAAACTTTCCTTCTCATCTGACTCAGTTGTCCTCAAAAATCTGACTTGGGTCCCAGCTTCCAGATTGTGGTTTGATCCCCTCACCCTTAGGATCTTACAGGGCCACAGCATTTTTATTTTAGCATTTTTTTTCACTTAAGATTAGTAAACACTAGACTAGGAAAAGAAGCAACAACAAGGCCATGGGATCTCAGGCTGCATGGTGGTAGCTAATTTAGTGATATGAGGAATACAGACTCTTAGAGATTTATACTCTTTATTCTAAGACAGCCAAAGTGAAAAGAGCCCAGCAATCAATCAAAAGGTTTTTTATCTTCATAGAAACAAAACCAGCCTATATTCTGTAATCCTGTAGTGATTATGTAATGCAGGACAAACTAAGGCAAGATAGAGATTAGAGAATTTTTAATATTATATTTGAATTTCTGAGAGGGAGAGATTGTCTGGGGGCAAACAGAATCCACATTGACCCCAGCAGACTAAATGGGATTCGGGTCTCAAAGTATTCAGCATGGAATGTGAGATTCAATGATTTTTATAGGGCTCTATGGATCAGGGGAGAAAAAGGCAAGAGGTGGAGTCCGAGCACCAATGAGTGGGAATTTTCAGGAATGGATCATAAATCCGGTTCTGACAGGTTGGGGAGTGAGAAACATAAATTCTGATAAATTGGGAGTGAAGGAGGTATTTAGCTAGAGACAGGAAGTATGGAGAGATAGAGATAGAGGATGACAATTAGGTATCTGAGATAGGACACCTAGAGTTTTATGATTCTTTTGGAATGTCAGAGTAGCTAGATCTCCACAGCCCTAATTATCTCAGTCCTAATGAACAGGATTGAGAAGTCTGCAACCAGGGGGATTGAGGCAGAACAATTAAGGGAAACTGAGGCAGAACAATTAAGGGAAACTGAGGCAGAACAATTTAGGGAAACTGAGACAGGATAATTTAGGGAAACTGAGGCAGAACAATAAAAGGAAACTGTGGCACAACAATTAAACTAATATATTGTGTTGCTAATGCTTATAAGGACAAAATGATGGTCCTGTATCCAAGATCCCCTTAAATGTAGGGGGCCTTTATTCATACAAAGATAGATTGAGGGTTGCAATGTGATTGTCAGTCATTTAACCTCAATATGAAAGTCAATCAGATATATATTAAAGACTTATTATGAATCATTTATGGCAATAAGCATTGGGGATTCAAAAAAGCAAAAGAAAGGTTTTACTCTTAAAGAAAGTACATGATCTCATGGGGAACAAAGAATGCAAATAACAATATGCAAACAATCTATACATGGGATAAATTGGAGATAAGCAACAAGAGGAAAACCATTAGAATTAAGGGGAGTTAGGAAAGTTTTTTTTTATATTCCAATCCTTTCTTTCATTTTCCTGGTAAGGAAACAGAAGTCCATATCCATGAAATGGCTTCCTCTAGTTCATGTAGATAGCAAGAGACAAAGGTGAGATTTTTATAAAGGTCTCTTGATTCTGCTTCCAGTGTTCTTTCCCCTTGTAAGCACTATTTCCTCCATGCTGCTTAGAAGTATTGGCTATCAGTGACTGGATAGTATTCATCTTTGGTTTCTTTTTCTTTTCTTTTTCTTTTCTTTTTTTTTTTTTTTCCTCTGTTCATTTTGATGGGGTAGAAAGTACAGTCAGACTCTCCCTATAAAGGACTACTAAATGATGGAATTAGACCACCAAATGTTGGGATATGGCGTTTTACCTCAAAAGTTATGGGTTGGTATCATGAAGTATCTCAAAAGAATTTCTAGACTTAGGCTTTCTCCAAATTAAGAGACAAAAATTTTATTACACGAACAATGGGCTAAATCCATAATGATTTTTAGCAAAGAAAAAGGGGGTTTTAACAATCAACAATCAGCAATCCCTAGAGAACTCACAATTAAACAGGAGGAAGATCCCATTAAGGAAGTTTCCTAAGGAATTCTTGAATCCACAAAGTGAACTAACCTTAAAAAGAATTTAGGGATTTAGCCATTGGGATACTTAGTAAGTAGACTAACTCTAAAAAGGAGTTAGCCATAATCAGCAGAAAGATACTCTGAGAAATAACAAGTGAGGGTTACCCCATTGACTGGTGAGTTAACACCAAAAGGGAGTTAGGGAAGTACAAATAAGTTTTGTTTTATTTTTTTTTTTTACAAGGCAATTATTATCTTGAGAAATGGGGGAGGGCATAATTTCATATCTTTGCTTTTTGATTGGATACAGAAACTGGAGTTATAATGATTTCCAATCCATGGTATTTAATAAAGAACAGAAGGTTTACTTAAAAACAAAAGCCCCACTTAAGGTCAAGGTAATTCTAACAGTGCTCCTCTTTGCTCGCCTCTGGAAACAGCCCAGGCAATAAAATTCTGGTTCTCTCCAGTTGCATACTTCCTATCACCTGAGTTCTTTATTCAGTCCCTATCAATTTTATCTTTAATATTTCTCCCTTTGCATCTATTTGCTTTATCTCCTAGATTTATAGAATATTTGAGTTGGAAATGACCTTAAAATTATCAGGAGCAAATTTCGGAGGGATTGAGGGAAGTTCATGGAAAGAATAAGACTTAGCTGAGATAATTAGCTATTAAGTGTCAGAACTTATATTTCCTGATTGACTTCCAGTTCTGTGCTTACATAATTCTTCTAATCACAGAGTATTCAGGGAAGACTAGCATCTCTGGGGCTAGGACTTGCTCAACCACCTTTGGTGTTCATCTATCTTTCAATTCTCACTTGTGGCTCCAGAAAGCTGTAGTATTCATGGTGACCACACCCTGGTAAAACCATCTAGACAGACAGGATAAATCAGGTTCAAGTGACCAACTAGCCTGGAGTGATTAAGGGAATGGATACTCCTAGAATGTGAAGACTTCCCACAGCAAATTCCCCACTCCAAATAAGAACAATTTGTTCTAATCACCATGAAAGTGACTGGAACAGGTGCTGTGGTACACTGACTACTTGATCAGACACTGGGACATTGTCATGTAATGCCACAGTCTCCTTGAACAGCCCTACCTCAGTCATCCTGCTCCAAACCTCAGGCTCTCATACCATCCTTCCCTCTTGATCATCAGAATAATTAATAAGGATAAAAGATCTTATATTTTAGAATATCAGATGCTGCTCCCCATCCCAATCTATTAGAATATCAGATACCTTTCCCCATCAGAATATCAGATAACCTTCCCATCTCAGATGCCTCCCCATTATGTCACCCCATCCGCTCCCCATTATGTTATTGTTTCTGACTCCCTAAAAAGAATCTCTACATCCCACATTCAGCACTGGATACTTGGAGACGAGAGTCCAATCCAGTCAATTGACTTACTCACCAATAAATTAAATTATTATAACTCTCTAACCTCTATCTCACCTCAGTTTCTCCAGCATTATAGTCATTGTCCTGCTTTTTGTCTTGTCATTGGAATTCTCTTACTAGTAGAGAGCAAGGCTGACAACTTTGTGCAACTCGGCCTCCCTTAAATCCAATTCATAGGGAAGTCCAGACATTACTCTGTGATGTCATTGGTCTTTTTCAAAAATGAAGCTGCAATAATCATCATCAATTTTCTATCTGATGTTTAATAGCTAAACATACTTTTGTGGAGGTAAAGTTTGAATGAGATGAGGTGAGATCTTTCAAGACAGTTGTGAAAATCAAGTAAGGCTTCATTTACTTCAGAGTTTGAGTAGGCCTGAAGAACTCTAAACATGGAGTCAAGGGCATAATTGCGTTCCCCTCCCATGATATCATCTCCCTATTTCAGCCAAATATGGGCAACTATGTACTTATTGGTCAAGTTCAATTTCATGGGCAGATCTCGAGTTTAGAATGTGAGACTCTCAGCCAATGAGGATGAGGGTCAGTGGTGGGAGGGGGTGTTTTGCGTTAGGGATTAAAGGGGCTGTCCTGCCCACAGAAGGCACTTCCTCTCTTCCATTGTCTGCTCGAAGGGTGGGACGCCCTTCTCTCGAGAATGTACAATAAACTTTGTTTTTCTCTAGAGCTCTCTCCAGCTTTTTTATTAAATGGTGAACCCTTACCATTTCCTTACCACACAAATTCTTTCAGAACTAGGCATGCTATAAATGTGAAATCAGTGTTAGGGTATGTGGCTGACTGCAGTTTAATGAGAACTATTTCCAAAAGTCACATCTGAAATTCAGCTTACATACTCTACAATTATATCTTAACAGGGATGGGGTTGACAAAATTTTCCCTCCTACTGTCCCAGTATTACAAACCAAAACCTGATACAAAACCTGTAAAATTATAGCCAAGAGCTTAATTATCACAAGGTGAGGTTCTTATATCATCTTTGATACTTTAGGAGGGAAAGTAGAGTGAGAGGAGGTCCTGCCAATTTGTGTCAGCATTCTGGACAACTGTAAACTTCCATTTGTATAGCAATTTAAAGCTTACAAAGTACTTTCATTATTTCATTTGACAATGCATGAGTGAGGATTCCCCTGGAGCACAGAGATTATCATAGAGAGCCTGTGACCAGTTTGCATTGCAAAGTGAGTCCTAGAAAATGAATATACATTTATCCTTCTTACAGTTATCTCCTGACTTATTCCAGAGTTGTATACATCTGTGGGACTTTCATTGTGTAAAATATGATAACTATTTTATTGCTAGAAGACACTTTAGAGATCATTCAGGCTAATGTGTTCATATTCTAGATGTGGAAACTGAGGTATAAGAAAATTAATATAACAACAAGATCACTATGATAATTACAGCATTGACCATAAGGCCTCCCCTTATTTATTTATTTATTTTTTGCTGAAGCAATTGGGATATTAAGTGACTTGCCCAGGGTCACACAGCTAGGAAGTGTCTGAAACTGATGAGGTTTAGATTTTGGGAACCAAAATAAAATTAGGGTTTCTGGTGGTCAGGGAGTTAAATGATAAGGTCTAGTGGCAGGTTCGGAATTCAGGGAACCAAATGGAGAGGTTTGGCTCCCCTGCAACCCTTTGGATTCTTGTTACTCTATTGTCTCAAAGAATCCAGCCCTGAATATCAGATACAGGATTCTTTTATAGGGTAACAAGAACAATGACATAATGGGGGAAGTACCTGGATGGGGAAGATCTAATGGAGGGGAAGCACCTAGGATGACATAATGGGAAGTACTGGAGAGGCTTCTGATATTCTAATGATGTCTAAAATGGATAAAGATCTTTATCCCATCAAACATTAAGAGGGAATGGTTATAACCTGAGGCAGAGTAACTGAATAGGACAATTAGGGAAATTGGGTCAGGACATTAAAAGAGAACTGTGGCACAACAATACAAGTATATTTAAGAGAAATGTAAATGTGTTTAGACACAATATAATTTCTGAATAAAAGAGAAGACAGTAACAATTAGAAACCTCAGAAAGGTCCTACCATACAAGATGGTGCTTGAGCTGAATTTTGAAAGGATCTAGGAATCCCAAAGAAGGAGATGAGAAAGCAGTCTATTCCAGGCTTGGGTGACAAACAGTACCAAACAAAATGGTAGATGAAGTGACACTTTTGAGGAAAAGAGGGTCAAGGTGGCTTGACTTAAAGAGATCATGAAAGAGGGTAATTAATATATTATAAAGCTGGAAAAGTCAGTGGGAGCCAGAGGGAAAAACTGTTGTGGTGCTGCAGAGGATAAAGTACTGGGCCAGGAGTCAGGAAGACTCCTCTTCCTTAGTTCAAATTCCGAGTTAGGCACTTCCTAGCTATGTGACCCTGGGCAAGTCACTTAACCCAGTTTGCCTCAGTTTCTTCATCAGTAAAATGAGCTGGAGAAAGAAATAGCAACTCACTTTACTATCTTTGCCAAGAAAACCCTAAATGAGATCATGAAGGGTTGGACGTGATTGAAAAATGACTATACAACAACAATAAATCTGGAAAAATAAGTTGGAGGTTAGAGAGGAAAGGACTTTATACGCCAAAAAGACTAATTTGTATTTTGGTCTAGATTAACAGAAAATCATTAGACTTTGTGAGATAACTGCTCAGATCTGTGTTTTAGAAATTGACAGCTCTGCCAATGATGGATCAGATAGAGGAGAGTGTTCAGACTTTTCAGAATCAAACTAATCAGGAGGCTGTTAGGTTACTATGGGTGAATGATAGGATGGGTGAATGAAGGGATTTAGATAACTTTTAAAGAAGGAAGAAAGAACAATTAAAACAGTGTCAAAAGTTAGAATACCAAACCTGAAACAAATTTATAGCACTAGAGGTGTAACTCTAGTTTACTTTAACCCATTTTCTCTGGCTTTGGACCAGAGGCAGGAGTGGTATCATTTTTTTGCAGAGGGAATATGGCCTCCCTCATGTTCCTTCTAATGTAGAGGTGATAGACAGAGAAAGAACTTTCAGTTATTGTGTTATGGCTCTCTGTGGAATTAGGAGGGAAGAAATCCATCAACCAAGGGTTAGTATATTCAAAGCATTGTAGACGGTACACAGGCAGAGGTCAGAAAGCTTAGCTTTTAAAAAAACATGAAAAGTATAACTTTCTGCTTGGGAGATTCAAGCACGGTATTTGTCACTGATGGGTAAGTTAAAGATTTCTTTCCTCATTTATTCAGGGAGATTCTTGATAAATGTCACTAGAAGGGTATGCATTTGAGAAAAGTACCTGACCTGAGGATAAAGCTGTATGTAGTTGATAGATCTTCTTGAGGAACTCAGTGGTAAATAATTGACCAGTTAAAGTTTAGCCTCTGTTGATATCCTATAGTAGTTAGATTTGGTGGAATTATTTATCTAGATCTTTTTAACAGGAAGAACTAGACTTTTCAAATATAGGATAAGTGGTTGTTTGAAAGCATCATTATCCTGCTCTGAATGCTTCTGAACAAGAACAAGAGTTAAAAGTATCCGAAGATTATATCTGGCTGAAGGGAATAATCATCAGCAGTTTCTGGCCCCTGTGCAAAATGACCTTAGCAATCTCCTCAAATAGGAAGAAGTCCCTTCAGGACAGGTTTGTGTTCAAAACAGCTGGTAACTAAATGACCAGGGACAAATAAAAGAAAATGCTCAGAGGAAGCCAGGTCACTGCTTCTCAATGATTGGGCAAATTGGTTCCATCTGTTGAAATACTGTTGTGACCCATGATTTATTATGTACTAGTAGAGGATTTAAATGGTTTAATTAAATAAAGGGTTTACTATAAACCTTGGTATGCTATAACTAATTTGACCTGGCTTGCAAACCAAGGATAAAATTTTCACTATGAACATTTATATCTTGAAAATATGCAAATAGTCCAAATTAGGATGTTTTATTGTATTATTGATTGTCTAGACTTAAAAAAAGATTGAGAAAAAGTTAATAAGCACATCAAATTTAAATACATACATACATATATATTTTTAAAAGATAGTCTCTGTATGTATATATATGCATACATACACACATATATACACATGTATATATACATATATACATAGACTATCTTTTAAAAATATATATTTATATATGTAAATTTTTCTCAATTTTTTTTTAAGTCTAGACAATCAATAATACAATAACACATCCTAATTTGGACCATCAGTATATGAAGACTGGAGAATTTTCTACATTTTAGGGATGTGATACCTTTAACTTTTTGTAATCTTTGCTGTCTTAGGGCTAAAATAGAGGGAAAAGGAGGAAGCTGAATATTTGATGAAGGGGGATGGGAAAGGAAAGGAACAAGCATTTATTTAGTACCCATTATAGGCACTGGGCAACAGGCCACACACACACACGAATACAAGCATGCACACAGAAACCCAATAAGAAACAAAAAAAAAAAAAAAGAAAAAAATATTTCATTTGCTGTCTTGAGATGTTTTACTGACCAAATACAATTGAATTGACTGATCATACGGTTAATCTAATAGATAATAATAAGTCATCATTAGGTTACATGACTGACTTATGTTTAGCTTGTAGAAAAGTGGAGTGGCTGTGTTATCTTTAGCACTAAAGAAAAGAATCAAGAGTACTGAATGGGAATTTTGGAAAGGCAGATTTTAGGGATCATATCAGGAAGCATCTCAATTATCAGGAGGGTCCAAAAAAGAAATAAGTTGTTTCATTAGGGTTGCAATTTTTCAATCAATGGGAAATCTTTAAGTGGAAGTTGAAAAAGTATTTGTCAGGGATTAGATAGTGGAGATTTCTATTTAAGTGTGGGTTGGATTAGATGATGGTGATTAACTATTTCATCTCTGAAAGAAAATGGTTTTATGTCAAGAGTGAGTAGCTAGAATTTTTGCCTAACATATTTCTGAAGTCTTATCATCTCACCAAGAAAGAGTGATTGAAAAAGAAATGTACATGAATATATAGCTATCTATATTTAGGGGGATATATATATATATATATATATATATATATATATATATATATATATATATATATATATATATATATATATGTGTGTGTGTGTGTGTGTGTGTGTGTATGACAAGGCATGATAATATTGATTCTAATCTAATCAAAAATGTTTATGTTACAGGCCTGTCTCTTGTGCATTATCTGATCTGGCCATTACCCTAATTTCCAGCATATTTCCCGACATGATTATTAGAGAGTTTTATTTTACATCACAATAACTACAGTAGAGGCTAGACCAATTTCTATGCTGTCTTTGGAGGAATTTAATTCTATGATCTCAGTAAGTGTGGCCTTTTTTCTCTTTCCCAGTTATAACTAAAATAATGATGTGGCCCGTTACTATGTTATATAAATATAAACTTATATCCCCTATAACTTGTTTGACTTGTCATTAAGATATTTCCTAAACAAGTTGAATATATACTACACATCCTGTCAAAGGCATTTGCAACAGCCTTAAATTACCTGCTGTGTCTTTACATATTCAAAAGTCCATAATGGAGATAAGCCAAGCTGCTCAGAGAAAATCAGTCATGCAAAGGAGACTGTGGCCTTGGCTTCCTGAAAATCTGAGTGAGCTAGAGAATACTTTGGGTTGTTATGAATGAATTTATTTCTGTGCTACTTTCAGGTTCCTCTTCCTAGAATTATTTCATGGCCCTAACTTCCAATTATGGTCATCCATTTGTGAATTCAAGTTGATAAACAGTTCCTAAGTGCCTACTCCATGCAAAGCACTCTAAGGGCTGTTGATATGGCAACTTATTGATGGTGAGAGTGAGTAAAGGCAAAGATAAGAGTCAAGATCTGCATTGAGGATTCAAGTGTGGGAGCACTATAGTACTATCAACAGAAAGTTAAATTTGATGAAAAAAAAAAGAATTAATTAAACTATGCTCCTTTATAGAGATGTGTATATAGGAATAAAAGATCTCAAAGATTTGATTGAAGAGATTAATCGGAATAGTAAAATGATAATTCTAATGACAGACCCCTTTACATCAAATGATTTTTTTCTTGATATTGAGAAATTGAGAAATTGAATTCATTTAGCTTTTCTATATGAGCATTCTTTTGGACCTCATCCTGTTCCAAATAATGTATTGGCATATTGCTATTGTTTTTTAGTTCACTAAGCTCCAATTTCTCCAAGGTTTTAACTGTAATAAGCACTATCCTGAAGTGTTATTTTGAGAAACTATCAAAATTTATAGAGGGGGGGGTCAGAGAGAGAGAGAGAGAGAGAGAGAGAGAGAGAGAGAGAGAGAGAGAGAGAGAGAGAGAGAGAAAGGAATGAAGGAATGAGAGGGAGAGGGTGAAGGAAGTCAGGGGATCGATAGACTAATGACAAATATAAGGAGGGAGAAAGCATAATTAATTTTAAATATTTAAAAAGTTGTCATGTGGAATCAGGATTTACCTTAATCTGGGGAGTACTACACACCAGAAAATATGACCAGTAAGTGGAAAGGAAGCAGATATAAGTTCCAGATAAGAATGCATGTTTTAATATTTAGAAATTCTCAGTTATGGAACAAGTAGTGAGCGCTGTTTTCCCTGTCTATCTTCCAAAAGAGCCTGGATGATTATCTGTCAGTGATGGCATTTGATAAGTTAAGAGGTAGTGTAGTGAAAACTGTTCTCTAACTGTTCAAAATGTGTATGTAGTTTATAGTATATTTTGGTTATGAGGAACAAGTGAAAAAAGCTTTCTGTCAGTAGAAAGTCAGTTTCACTAATAGTCAGCAAACTTGCCTGACAGCAAGAAGTTAGCAATTAACTTTCCCATTGTAAGGGAAAAGGAATTATTAGGCAGACAGGAACTTGAAGAACAGCTGAGCAATCTGCACACAAACCAGCCAGTGTTTTCAGTTTTTTTCTTCGGATTCCCTTTACTTCAAAAGAATCCCACCCCCCCAGGCTGAGGTTAAGTGACTTGCCCAGGGTCACACAGCTAGGAAGTGTTAAGTGTTTGAGATCAAATTTGAACTCGGGTCCTCCTGAATTCAGGGCTGGTGCTCTATCCACTGTGCCACCTAGCTACCTCATTCAAAAGAAAATTAATAGAAACTAAAAGGACAAGGGTATTAAGGCAGTGATGGAGATTTAGGCTGTGAATATTTTGTTTGTTTTGTTTTCAGTTAGAGTTTGATTGAGGGATGTAAAAGGCAACCTATTACACTATTAATACCTGTTGTAATTGGGACAGACTTTTTAATGAAACTGAAAAGCTTGCTAGTTCAGTGAAAAGGAAATTTAGGCTTATTCCTCACGAAGTTGGCTCCAGAGATATGATGAATACTTCATCTAGGTGGTCAATCAGGAGCAGGAATGGGGCCAACCACATCTGAGCAAAAGAAATCTGTGTATCTTGGAGTTTAGAAAGCCTGACTGAATGCTTTTGCTGTTGGTTTTCTTGGGTACTTCTTCTGTCAGGAGTTACATTAAGAAATAAATAATAATCAATTATTATTCACCTAGAGAAAGGAATTCAGCTCATTCTTATTTCCTTGTACTGGTTGGAAAACATGACTTTGGAGCCTGAGCAGCTAAAGAGATATAAGATTCCCACCTAGTGGTAAGAAAATGTTTTTGCAGACACATGATTACCGAAATCCTGAGAAGGTACAAGACGTTTCTTATGTTAGGAAATTTGGACAGGGAGGGATGTATCTAGCTAAGGCAACTAATAAGCAGGTAAGCAGTAATAACCACAAAAATCAATATGCTTTACAATGATTTAAGATTTAAGAAGAATTTTTCTCACAACCCCATAAGTGAGGGGTCCAAATATCTCTGGCCTCATTTGACCAATGAAACAAGTAAGGCTTAAAAGGGTTAGTTTAGTGACGTTCCAATAATTATAGAGCAAGAAATTGTTGGAACCAAGATGCAAACATATCTTTTCACATAAAATCTAGTATTTAAAAATTTTTCTATATTTTAAATTATATTATCAGGTATTAATTATGTACCATATAATTAATATCTGATATGATATGTAATTATTTATCATTTATATATTTTAATAATATATGTATAATTATTTTCATAAATTGAATTAATATATTTGAAATTTTATATTAATATTATGTTACCTTCTCAGATCTATATAGGCTGACTTGTGACTTGCAGGCTGGTAAACATGATACAGTTGAAAGGGAATGATTTTTGGAGTCAGAAATCCTGAGTTTAAATGGCAGTTCTTACCTATCTTACCTATGTGACTTTGGACAAATTCATCCAACTAACTTAGGACTCAGTTTTCTTACCTGTAAAATGGTAGGCTTAATTGATCTATAAGATTTCTTCCATCTCTAAACATATGGATATATGAACAGAGGTATTAGAATAAAATATTTAATTTCTGCTAAAATAAATTTTTTCCAAGTATATGTATAGAAACATGCAACTTTATAGGAAACAAACTAATAGACTTTATCTGTCTATATCATATGCAGTTTTAAGCCACCAGACCTAAAATCCATTGACTTGAGATAATGAACTTGAGATACCATGCAAGCTTTATTGAATGATTAGTCTAGGCTCATTACATGACTCATTCAAATAGGTATTTATTTAATGTTACTTTATGCAAGAGAATTGCTGATTACTTGGAATACAAAGACAATGTTGGAGTCCCATTTCCAAAGGTCTCAAGGACTTTAACTTAAGAGCCCACTAGCATATCAAACTGGGCATGTTCAAAATGAGATTATTTTTATTCCTTAGTCACTCATCCAGTCTTTCATGTTCAAAATAATTAAAACCATGTTAAAACATCCCCTAATCTAAGGATATTTTCAACTTGTTATAGGAGTTCATTGAAAAGTAAAAAATCCAAACTAAAAAGAAACAAAAAAACTAAAACTAAAACAAACAAAAAAAAAAAACTTAGATAAATCAGGAAAGACATTATTCAGGAGATAAGATTTGATTAGGGTCTTGAAGGCTTTATTGCATTGAGACAAATAAAAGAGATAAAGGCAAGGCAGCATAGCATTTCAGTTCTGCTATCTTTCAGGTGTGTACAACTCTTCATGACCCAATTTGACATTTTCTTGGCAAAGATATCAGAGTAGTTTTCCATTTCCTTCTCTAGTTCATTTTACAGATAAGGAAACTGAGGTAAACTGAGGCAGAGTTAAGTCACATAGGGTCACATAGCTAATAAGTATCTGAGACTGGATTTGAATCTAGGTTTCCTAACACCTGACCTAGTGCTCTGTCAATAGTATCGTGCTATTTATTATTTATTTGCAACTTGCCCCTTTCTCCTTACCCCTTTAGATTTTGAATTCTCTGAAGGGCAGGTTTGTCTTTTGCATTACTTTGTGTTTTTCAGTTTAGCACAGTTGCTCACACATAATTAACACTTACTAAATGTTTTCTGACTGACTGATTATATGATGGCAAATCACAACTCTCACCCTCAGTTTCCTCATTTGTTAAATGTCTAGTTTAGAAATGATTATTCCTATGATTCCTTCTTGTTTTAAAAATGCTACTCAATTATAGCATGATAGATTTAGACTTGAAGCAACTGTGGAGGTGTTCAGTCCATCACCTTCAATTCACAAAGGAGAACATTATAGTCCAGAGTGGTTGTGACTTGACAAAGGTCACAGGATGTAAAATAGCAGAGAAAAGATTGAACAGTAATTTTCTCTCTGGATGACATTATGCAAAACATTTTAGAGAATGCTTGTTTATTGCTACTCACCCTAGGAACTCTGAAGAACAAAACCTCAGGTGGTAGGTAATTTTGTTTTCTAGAGATAATAGATTTGGATCTCTGTCTGCCCAATTTGAGTTAATACACCATCAGCTTAGACAAACATAGATTCCACTCAGTTTATGAGAAAACAGTTAACATCTCTATAACCAAATATTTTCCTTCCCCCCACTTCCTTGCCCCCTTCCACAAAGATATTGTCCCCACCCTTAAAATAGGAATCTCTTGGTATCTTCTACTGTGTGTTAGGAATGTATGATAAAAGGAAGGAGGTTGTGTTCGGACTCTAGACATTTTTTTTAAAATATATGGGAAATTAAAAAAAAATTGTCTGAGATATTCTTAAGAGATCTCAAGGCAATAGTCTCCAAAATTGCTTAATATAGGACCCTAAGGGGTGTATCACCAACCACTCCCAAAGACTTAATCCCAACAAAATTACTCCTACCTTTACCTTCTAACATTTCATAACCTTTTCCTACTGTTTACTAAACCTCTCTCCTTCCTCCAATAGGATTATCTCAGGACATCCCTTTATGAATTGCAAACTGGAATCCCTAAAAGGGTCTAACTGTATTCAGTTCAACTCTATCTCCATTTATTTGGGGTGAGACCCAGCGAGTTATACCAGATTATTAAACACTGATGAGATTTACTTAGTAGATTTTTTGCATTATATTTTTGTGAAAACCACTCTTCTTCTGAGCTTCTTTCAAACCAGATTATCAACATTATTAGCTCTTTCTTGTCATTCATCCTTTGTCCTACTTATCCAAGTAGTTGCCAAATTCTGCTTCTCCCTACATATCTTTTTTTCACCCTTTCATTTACCCACATAAATTATTTCACCACACCCCTGCTAAACCTCCATCAACACTATTGATTTAATCATTTAATTGGTCTCCTTGATTTTAAATCTCTTCCTTTTTTAAAATTCCATCCGAAGTTATTTTCCTAAAGTATGTTTGTCTATCTTACCTGTTTCTCATTAATTTCCTGTAGATCCTACAATCAAGTGTAGGATCAAATATTAGTTGATCTTTATCTCATTGTATGTTTGTGCTAATCTTAATAGTGTGCACAATTATTAGTATAGTGGTACAGGCATATATTTTTCAATTAGTAATTATAGTGAGGATGTATGCTTTTTTTTTTTTTAACTTATAATTCTGGATAATCAAACAACAACAACATTAACAACTGGATATCATTGTTCTAAGACAGGAGAGAACTTCCTAATCAAATCCAGTCAAGGCTTAATTCCTTAGGACTTCTATTGATATCTTGTGAGTCACTGTCAGACTTTATTAAATAATTTTAGATTAGTGAATGATTTTGGGTTTTCCAGCCAAAATAGAAGACACTTTTTAACTAAGTGATCAGTTGATGAGCTGTGAATAGTAGTTAAATAAATGATCAACATTTTAAAGGGCAATTGCTAACAAGTACTAAAGTGAGGTAGCCTACTGCTACCTTTTATGACTATTCACCCCAAAAAGATTTAGCCTCATTATTTAGCAATATCTCTCTCTAGTCTTCTTACTAACTTAGTGGTTCTTTGCCTCTAGGCATTCTCTTTTAGTTACTCTTTAGTCTCACCTTTTCTTCCTTATTTTCACTCTTTATTATCCACTTTCCCTTTCTTATTATTTCTGTTTGTGTCTCTCTCTACACATATTTCTTATTCATTTTTCTCTTTCTTTTTTCCCTTTTTTCCTTTCTGCTTCTGTCTTAATTCCACAATTTATCTCAGGAACAAACTATGAACCTGAAGTATTTTTTTTCATTGTATATTTATTGCAAAACTATAAACATAAAGTTATTTTTCATTTCTTTCTTTAAAAAGACATAAAAAGAAGCTAAAATCTTTTGTGCTAGTTCATTAATTGATTTGATTTGATTTGATGCTCATTGGGTTAATGATTTTTAGCAGAGAAAAAAAAAATTCTCTCAGCCTTGTTTTATAACAAAGATTCTTAAAGGGCATTCTGGAGATCCCTGGGAGAACCTGAGTCTCTTTCAGGGGATCTCTAAGGTCAGAATTATTTTCATTATAATTTTTAATGAAAAAAAAAAAAAACAAACAAACTGTTGCTTTCTAATGTGGTAAATATTGATAGATACTATCCACATAAACAAAAGCTGGGAGGGATCTCTAATAATATTCAAGAGTGTAAAAAGAGTCCTGAGGCCCAAAAGTTTGAGAACTTCTGCTCCAAAAGTTCCCTTGATCTGGTAATGGTATGATTGAATCCTGTAGGAATTCTTGAGAAAACTAGATGGGTAGAGAGGCCTAAGAAGAGTGGCTACTCCAGTTACCTTCCCAGTCTTTTTCATTCAATTAAAATTCTGCCTCTCTTACATTAACCAAATTAAAATTTAAAGATACCTTTAATTATTTTATACCTATGTTGAATAAACTTACACTCTCTCTCAAGGAATATTTTATCTGTCTCAGAACTAGATCTCAACATGATACCTGAGACATGGGGGACAAAGAATATGTGGTAGATGATGGATTAAGTGATTGATTGATAAACTGATGTCTTTGTACTGCTATTGAGGTAGTCTAAAGTTATGATAACTTGTTTGGCGATTGAAATTGATTGTAAAATTGATATACTATTTGCATTCCTTTCATGGTATTATCCAGATTAGATGAGCTAATATGTACAATGTGATGTATGAAGAATAGATCCTATGTAACTGTGAGTTGCTCTCATTCTCATAGCCTCATGTTGTACTTTTGGTGAAATACCCAAGTTTTTCACCTGTAATACTGCTAAGCCTCTTCCACCGAAGGATGTCTCTTTCTTCTAGGATTGATAGCCATATTTCTTGTTCTAGTCTCCCCTGAGTGGATTTTTTTTTTTTTTTTTTTTTTTTTTAGATCTTTGTATAATCTTCCTTTGGGCTATGTTACTCTTGTCCTGTAGAACCTCTTCTTATCACTGATATTCAACTCTCTGCAACTCTCTGTCCTTATACCTCAACAATTATTTCTCCTTTTCCCCTTCCATTTCTATCCTCCATCTTTCCATTACTTATTAGAACTTTCTTCCCCTCTTCTTTTTCAGTCCTTTTCTTCCAACTAATCTCAAAACTCTCAATCCTTGCTAATCAACCCAAATACAGATATGTTTGTTCCCTAAACCTCCCCTGCTTCTTTAACCTAGCTGGTTGAAAGGATTCATTGTTTGGATAGTCAAGATAAGTGCTGATTACCTGAGGTAGTAAGAGACACACTGGGCATGCCATTTGGGTCATTGCCACAGTTCCCCTGGTTTCTGTGTTTCCTCCAACTCTAGATGAACTAAAGGTGATTCCTAACTGACTTAGAAGCTCTGCCTGAAAATTGCCTTTGGTGCTGCTTGCATTTTCCTCTGTGAAGAGGATTACTTGTGAATTTATGGACATCATGTGGGACACTTCTGGCTAGGGTCTGACAGTAAGACTTTAGAGGCAAGAAATGTGTAACAGAGATAATACGTTGGATTTGGAGTCAGAAATAAATCAGTTTTGTATCTTTGAATGTTTTGACCCTTTACTAACTGTGCAGCCCTGGGTTGGTCATTAACATCTTTAACTTTATTTGTAAAATGGGAATATTAATAGCATTGATCTCACAGGTCTGTTGGGGAAGACACAAATGAGATAATTTACACTATTAAATATTTCAGTAATAGGTAAGATAATAATCATGGAATCATAGCTGGAATTGAAAGAGAATTTAGAGATTGAGTTCAGCCCCTTTATTTTATACATGGAGAAATCTAGGTAGAGAGAGTCCAATTGCATTGGGTAAGACATATAAATCACAAACACAAAGTCAATGAGATTTATAATGATCTCAATACTGAATCTGGTCATTTCTACAGATCCGATTAAATTTAAATCAATAAGGTACTGACCTGAAAAGGGGTGGAAATAACATCAATGTTATTTTGAAGTTCAGTCAGTAATAGATTACATTTTATATTTTAGAAATGACATTGATGAGTTTGATAGTGCCAAGAAGAGACTGAGTAGGACTTTGAAAAGCCTCAAATTCATATACCTAGCTTCTTTCAAAACTCATCTAATATTATATTACTTCTTACTCAAGGCTTTTCCTGATTTTTCAACCCTTCCCCTCAATTCCACTCTATAGATTAGTCTTTCTAATCCTCAATACCTTGGGTTTACTTTATGAATGTTTAATGTTTACATATGGGTTTGGAGGCTGCCATTCAGATTAGAATATAAGGTCTTTGAAGATAGGAACTATTTTATTTTATCTTTTTAAAAATCTCATTCTGAGTCTGAAATCTAGTAAGAACTTAATAACTGCTTATTGGTTAGTTGATAGAAGTTTAGCATGGAGGAAAACACTGGGAGGGAACAAGGTACCTGTTCTTAAATATCTGAAGAGCTAAAATTTGCAAGAAATCTAATTAGATCTCTGAGATCAGAATGAGGAGCAAGAAATAGGAAAAGTTGCAGAGAGGTAACTCAATTATTGTTAATATCAATTTATATTAACTCAATATAAATATAATAATTTCCAAACATTTAAAATGTCCAAAAGCAAAAAGAGCTGCTTTAGGAGGTAAGGATTTCATATTACTAGACATTTGGTTTATCAGTTTTCAAGAGTGATATAGAGGAAATTCCTGATCAGATACAGATTAGGCTACATGGTCTCTAACATAACTTCCAATCCTGAGATTATAAAATTCTTGGGTCTCAAATTATAGTGAACATTTATCGGTCTGAGGTCAAAACAGAACAAATGTTACAGGCATTGCAGAAATAGATAACATCTACAGAAAGCTTCCAGTTCTTTGGGAGGAAAATAGAGTATATGACTTAAGAGGTTCCTAAATAGGTGCTTTCCTTCTCTTCCTGGGATATAATGTGACTTGAGCTACATTGATCTTATCTTATATTCCTTGGCTACTTTGATATATCTTCATGCCAGAAGAAAATCAAAACAGAGGGAAAAAAAACAAACAAACAAGCAAACAAAGAAAAAAACTATTGACTTTTCTCCCCAGAGCCAAGAGATCCTGAAAGAAAATTGGTGTATACTTGTATAATGCATTCAACACTATTCAAATATCATGCCATATCTCAGCTTATACAACATTTCCTGAAGTCAAAAGTCATTGGATTCAGCTATATTTCTATATCCAAGTTCCAAGGCTCTGAGCAAAAAAACCTGCCTGTTAATTCCCATTGAAGTAAGTGTAAGAATTGCCAACTGCTGGGAGCTAAATAAAAGGAATACTGTAAATTGTGTTAGCTTGACAACTATCCAGTTTTCCTCCTGCTAAGGTCATAATGACATTAGTTTCTGGTTTATTTTTTCTTAACCCTATCCTGTTCTGGGCTTTTTCTCTGAGATCATGAGCTGAGTATACACTATAAATCAGGATATTTCCTCATAAATGGAGGATGATGGAAGACTGTGACCTGAAGGTTTCTATTCAGGGGACATACAATTAAAATTTTATAGTTTCGCTTATTTTCTTGATTTGGTTGATTCTAGTTGCTAGAATGATTTAATTATTTTCTTTGCAATATTAGGAACCTGTCCTAGTTTTTTGGAGAAGAAATTCAATTCTTACTGGGGCCATGTGTTTATACATCTTATGTGCTCAGAACTGTTCCTGTGCAGCAGTATGGTAGTGCATGTAGGGATGCACCATCACCAGCCAGTTCTGATAACTATACTACTTCCCAGAGGATGAATTCTGCATAAGTCTGACAAGGGTATCCAGACATGTTGTGCCTGATTTTTCTTACAACTTTTCTTAATAAACTGAATAGTTTATAAAATGCTAATTTTAAAAGATATCCTATGCTTTCAGATTGGAAAATGGAAAGTGCCCTGGAACTGGACAAGATACTTATGGTTTCTAGTTTTAGCTTTGCTATAGCTCCTACAGTTCTGACTAGCTGTATAATATTGGAAAGGTTGCTTTTTCTCTTTGTTCATCAGTTCCTTCAATTTAGGAAATAAGAGGCTAGATCCCATGATCTTTTTGTTTGTTTGTTTGTTTGTTTTTGTGTTTTTTTTTTTTTTTTTGTTGTTGTTGTTGTTCTACAGTTACCTTTTTTTTTTTAAACTATAAAACAGCATATAAGCTTTAGCCTTATAACTATAAACAGAGTTCTTCATAAGCTACCTGCCTGATCCAGTTACTTCTTCTTCTTCTTCTTTTTTTTAAAAATAGCTTTTTATTTACAAGATATATGCATGGGTAATTTTCAGTATTGACAATTGCAAAACCTTTTGTTCCAATTTTTTTCCCTCCTTCTCCCCACCCCCTCCCCCAGATGGCAGTTTGACCAATACATGTTAAATATGTTAAAGTATAAGTTAAATACAATATATGTATACATGTCCATACAGTTATTTTGCTGTACAAAAAGAATCAGACTTTAAAATAGTGTACAATTAGCCTATGAAGGAAACCCAAAATGCAGGTGGACAAAAATAGAGGGATTGGGAATTCTATGTAGTGTCTCATAGTCTTCTCCCAGAGTTTTCGCTGGGTGTAGCTGGTTCAGTTCATTACTGCTCTGTTGGAACTGATTTGGTTCATCTCCTTGTTGAAGAGGGCCATGTCCATCAGATCGATCATCATATAGTATTGTTGTTGAAGTATATGATGTAGATCCCATGAACTTTAAGGTTTTTTTAAAGTCTAAAATTATTTAGCTTGATGGATGAGCCATATAGTTGATTAATTTTTCAGGTACAAAAACTTTCAAAAGATCGTCCATAAAGTTAAAAAGAAAGTGTGATCTGACTTCCCTTTAAAAGCTTGAAAGCTTATAGAATACTGTGCCTGTTATCAGGAAGATAGTTCAAATCCTACTTCAGGCACTGACTATCTGTGTGACTTTAGGCAAGTCACTTAACCACTGACTGCCTCAGTTTTCTCATCTGAAAACGGGAATAAAAACACTTAACTTCCAGGATTGTTATGAGGATCAAATGTGCTAATAATTACAAAAGGCTTATAGTGTCTGACAAAGTCTTGTATAGTAGGCTCTATGTAAATGTTAGCTAATTTTTTTTAACCACACTGAAGAACTAAAATATCATTAAAGTATTGAAGAAATGAACTTAGAAATAAGATATGGGAGGAAGCAGATTATAAGTCTTGGCTTGGTTCTAGGGAATTGACATCACGATCAAGATCAATACTTGTCCTCCTAAGGTTAATGAACTTCTATTATTTCTCTCTTTGGCAATCACTTCCTCACTCCTTGACTCCTGGGACTTCTGGGTTTGGGCTAAAATTGCCTCCATTTGATTTTCTGGTGGACTATAATTCTAGTGGGACTGTTCTCTTTGCTTCTCCACTCCTCCTCCATACCAGACTGTTCTCTGCTTGTGGGCACCCTTTATTTTTCTTCTCCTATCCCCATACTCTGTGAGGTCTCCCATCATTCCTCACTTCACCCAAGTGAAAAATCTGTCTTTCTCTCTTTTTCTTCTACCTCTCAACTCTGCCTTTTTCTCTCAGTGGATAAACTGTGTTAGGCTCTGGTGCCATTAAAACAAAAGGAAAAAAAAGACAATAACTACTAGACGATAACTACTCTCAAGTAATTTATTTTCTACTTTAGAAAGGGAAAATTTACAAATATATTTATATATATATATATGTGTGTGTATATATATATATATATATATACACATATGTAAATATATATATGTATTCAAATGTTGTAATTTTAAATTTGTAAATAAATACATTTGCAAATTGCATATGTATATTCACATACATGTATATATATACATATACATGTATGTATGTATATATATTATATATCTTTTTTTTTAAAGGTAGAAGCTGATGTTTTATTTATACTTTCATTTAAATGATGGAATGCAGAACAAGACATACATAATAAATTTCAAAAACATAGATTCTGAAAGGCATTTTCATAGGCCATAATTGTCTATGAATTAGGCTTATAAGCAAGAAAGCTTCTCTGTACTTCTCAGTCAAATCAGCTTCTACTATAGCTATAGAGTGATTATTTTAGAACTTCCACAAGTGTAACACTTCCCATGCTGATGGACTTCTGTATATCCCTTTCAATTTCAGCCTAGAGGAAACCCACTAACAATAGCTGACTTTGTCCCCAGTTTAAATACCCTATTACAATTACATCATTACAATATACTGAGCATATATATGAACTAGGGAACCATTACATCACCATACTAAATACTAAGTATACATGTGAACTAGAGAACCATCATCTCATCAATTCCACTGAGTTAACACCTTGTTTCAAGTATACTTCTCCATAGTTTGTAACACAAGAAGCTTGGTGTGGACCTCATTATTTCATAAGCATCAGGCAGAATGGAACTGAGTGCTAGAAAATGAAAGAGAAAAATGAGTTCATAATGAAATGTGTCAATTTTTTTTTTCTGTAAACTATAAGACAATAATCTCACCTGGGAGAATTGGGGTTGTTCAGTCAGGTAAGATCTGAGATGAAAAGATCTGGAAGAGTCACTGTGGAGTTGGTCTCCATTCTACAGAGAATGGTAACTAGTACTTAATAAAGGAGGAATTATTATATTTCCCTGAATTCTCCCCACCTCCTATCTTACCTATTAGTATATTGGACAACACTATCTTCCTAGTCCCTCAGACTCACGATCAGGGAATCATCCTGGATTCTTCACTATCTCTCACCATCCAAACTTCAACTTCACCTTTTCAACCTTTTTTGTATATATTCCCTTTTCTCTTTTGATATTGCCACCACTCATCTCCTCATGCCTGGGGTACTATAATAGCCTGGTGCTGAGTCTCCTTGCTTTTCATCTCTGACCACTCCAATCCATCTTCCATTTAATCACTAAAGTGATTTTCTTAAAGTACAAGTCATAATATGTCATACAACCCCCTCAAACACACACATACACACATTCAATAAACTATCTGTTGCTTTCAGATCAAATACAAAATTTTTTATTTGACATTTAAAGCCTTTCCTATCTTAGTCCCCTTCTATTTTCATAATCATCTTTTTTTAAACTAAGCCTATTTTCAAAACATATGCATAGATAATTTTCAACATTCACCCTTGAAAAACCTTGTGTTCTAATTTTTCTCTCCCTCCTTACTCCCTTGCCCTTCCCCCAGACAGCAAGTAATCCAATATATGTTAAACATGTACAATTCTTTTACATATTTCCACAATTATCATGCTGCACAAGAAAAATCAGATTAAAAAAGGAAAAAAAAAAACGAGAAAGAAAACAAAATGCAAGCAAACAACAAAAAAGTGAAAATACTATCTTGTGATCCACACTTAGTCTCCACAGCTTTCTCTGGGTGCTGATTGCTCTCTTCAGAATAAGACCATTAGAACTGGCAGGAATCACCTCATTGTTGAAAAGAACCATGTCCATGAGAATTAATCATCATATAATCTTGCTGTTGCTGTGTACAATGTTCTCCTGGTTCTATTCACTTCATTCAGCATCAGTTTACTTTTACAATCTTCTTTCAGCTTACTCACATGCTCTTTGAGCCATTGACTTTAGCCTCCTGGCTATTCCACAAAGAAGCTCAACTCTGAACATTTTCTCTGGCTGTCTCCTTTGCCTTTAATGTTCTCTTTCTTGTGCTCTGTGTTCTGACCACCCTAGTTTCCTTTAACTCCAACTAAAATATCATCTTTTACAAAAAGACTTCTCAAATGCCTCAATTCTATTGTTTCCCTCTGTTAATTATTTCCTATTTACCCTATACTTTATATAGATATGTTTATATAGATATAGATATGTCTTTTCCCCCATTAGATGGTAAGCTTCTTGAGAGCATGAGTTGTATTTTTCATTTTTTTTATCCTCAGGGTTTAGCATTAGTATAAATGTTTATTGATGGATTGATATTAAGAAAAAACTTTATATCATCTGGACAATTGGGAAATTTGGCAGCTAATGCATAATGTTAAATGATGGGGGAAAGCCCAAGTGCCATCTCCCACTGTAATGCCAGAGAAACTGGGGCAAGACAGAGATTTTTTTTTTAAATTGTGG
Source organism: Sminthopsis crassicaudata (assembly GCF_048593235.1). Lineage (NCBI taxonomy): Eukaryota > Metazoa > Chordata > Mammalia > Dasyuromorphia > Dasyuridae > Sminthopsis > Sminthopsis crassicaudata. The sequence continues at coordinate 218,629,636 of NC_133618.1, forward strand.
AGAGTTTAGGCTAGCCAACTGGCATGGGACTCATCCAAAAATCATTCTGGTATTGAGGGACTGAAGCAGGCAATGTTTATAACTAACTAGGGTATACAATCTTATAGGAAAACAAAAGCAGATAAGGGGGGGGCAAGGATACTGAGTGAGCAGATAAGCCATAATTCTAAGGAAGGATTCATAGCTTAAGATAAGAGTCAAGATAAGAAGGTAGAGGGCAGAAGACAGCAAGGCAAGGGGCAATACTCAAACAGAGGGGGAATTATACTAGCACCTGGATTTTTTGACACAGTGGAATGTAAAGTGGCCAGAGGTTTTCCTGACTCAATTCTCCCAGTCCTAATGTCAAGGAATAAGGTGAGGGGTGCTATAATAATTTTATTTAGGGCATAGTGATTCAGGGCATAACACCAATAGTGCCAAGTGAGCTATGTTGCCCATTTGCCTATTGGATCTCACATGAGGTATTTGTTTAATTTGAAAATGGCGGACTGTGTATTTATATTTGTTTGTTGGGGGGGGGCAGTTTGTGATCAGAAATTAATACTATGACTAGAATTATAGGTTAGAATTTTGAATTCCAAAGTTCAGGAGTTTCAATTTTATTTGGTAAAAAATTTAGTTGCAACTGAAAGTTCCTAGATAAGGAAGTAATCTGATCAAACCAGTTTGCTATAAGATGACTGAATCATAAAGATAGAGGGTAAATTGATGAGAAGATAAAGGGGAGGAAGAAGTACCAATTAAGAGGATGTTTAAATAGTCAGACAGAAAAGAAATGAATAGTAGTATGAGAGGAAAAGAAGGAACAAATGAAAATGATATTGTGGAGGATGATTTGACAGCGTACAGTAAGTGAGTGTTTATGGCCCACAAAGAGGAAAGATGAACAAAATCTACATAATAGAATGTAGAACCTGAGTAATAGAAGAACAATTATGACGCTATCAACAAAAATAAGAAATGGTGAGTCTGACTCAAGACATTCTCTAGTCTTGTTTGGGATGTACTGAGTATGAAGTGCAGGTGAAACACTCAGTTGACTATTTTGTTGTTTGTTCTCCTTCAATCTCAAAGAGGATCAAAATTACATCACTATGTTAGAGTCAAGTTTCAGTGTGTCCAACTGTGGCTGATCAGATCAATATGAGTTCAGAAATTTTACCATAGTTCAGGCACTATTTCCTAAAGCACGTAACAACGTAGGAGTTGAGATGGGGGAAGTTTGGAACTTTGTTTGTAAGATTTGTGATTCATCTGCAAAATAGTGGTATTTAAAGTCACAGGAGCAGATTAAGTCAACAAGGCAGAACAAAGAGAAAGAAAATTAGACAACTGGAGACTAAGCCTTAAGAGAAGATGAGCATCTAATAACTAAGACAAGAAAAAATGAAACTTGTTTGTCTTTATTGCTTTTAAAAAATATTGATTTTTTTGTTTTGTCTTAATATCCTATTTAATACAACATCCTCTGCACTAAATATGTTTTTTCATGTAACAGAGAAAAACAGTTAAGCAAAACCAAATAATAGAATATTTTCTAATATTATGTAATAATAATATGGAAGGTTCTATGCCAATAGTTCCACACCTATATAAAGGTTGTTTTTTTTTTTTTTTTTTTTTTTTTTTTTCCTAGAACCAATGTTTCTTTGTTTTTGTGTTTCCTATTTATTTTCTAAAAGACTTGATTTTATCTGTAACTCTCATTCTGGAAGTTAGATAGAATTCAAAGCATTTAGCTGACCCTAGCAGAAACCACAGATCAGGGAATGGCTGTTAGTCACCTTACCACCAGCTGCCAGAGGACAGAAGGTGCCTTGGGCAAGTGCTTGTTTATAGCACCTAGGTCAGCTCCCATCCTCCCCATGCTCAGAAATCACAGCATTAGGTAATGTGACCGATGTAACTGGTTTACAGGAAATAGCAGCCATGGTAAGCTTCATAGGCTCTCAACTGTGGATGATATCTCAATTGAAGAAATATTTGACAGTTACAAATATGTTTGGCCACATTGACAGAACTGGTTTCCAGCAGGAAATTGGTCTTGGACTTCTGTGGGCTAGAGATACCATAAAGAATTGAAGAAATACTCTTCTCTACATATGCTTATTGGAAGTTAGCCATGATCTTGACATAGTCTTCATAAGTATGATATCTCAATTATATTTATAAAAAAGAAGAAATGTAAACTTTATATGAAACACAATTCTCTGACCAATAAGCAATCAGTGAGTTTGAATAATGATGAGGATTATGGTAGCTGGCAGTTATTTAGGGTCTTAAGGTTTCCAAACTGCTTTACATATATTATCTCATTTAGAAATCTTGGCCAATACATTACTTCCCTTCCTATTCACTTAAGTTTTAGGCAAATTGGCCTCCTTGCTTGAACTAACACAAGATGCTCTATCTCTCCCTGCCTTTAAACTGACTATCCTTCATACCTCAGATTCACTTTATCCTCACCTCCTTCATAATTCTTTTAAAAAATAATTTATTTTTATTTTTTCCAAATACATGCAAAGATAGTTTTCAACATTATCCTTTGCAATATCTTGTGTTCCAAATTTTTCTCTCATTCTTTCTCCCTCCCCTCTTCCCTGGATAGCAAGTATCTAATGTAGGGTAAACATGTGCAGATCTTCTAAACATATTTCCATAAAATCAGATCAAAGGGGAAAAAAACTTGAGAAAAAAACAAATAAACAATAACAATAAGTGTGAAAATATTAAGCTTTGATCCACATTAAATCTCAATAGTTTTCTCTCTGGATGCAGATGGCACTTTTTTATAATAAGTCTATTGGAACTACCTTAAATCATCTTATTATGGAAAATGACCAAGTCCATCTCAATTGATCTTATATAATATAATCTTCTTGTTGCTGTCTATAATGCTCTCCTAGTTCTTCATTCAGCATCAGTTTAGGTAAGTATTTCCAGGCTTTTCTGAAATCAGTCCATCATTTCTTAAAGAAAAATAATATTCCATTATATTCATACACTGTATCTTGTTCAGCCATTTCACAACTGAGGGACATCCACTTGTTTTCCAGTTCCTTGCTGTGACTGAAAGGGCTGCAATAAAACTTTTTGCACATGTGAGTCTTTTCCCCTCTTTTATGAAGGCCACTATGTTCTTTTGAGGCAGTTGCTGCCACTAAGGATAGAATTCTGGGTCAGGAAGACAAGTTCAAATCCAATGTCAGACTCCTCCTGGTTGTATGATCTTGCTTCAGTTTCCTCAATTTAAAATGGTACTAATATCACCTACCTCACAGAAATGTTTATTTCTCTTCCTAACTATCTTTGAAATTCAAATTTAGAACCTTTGCTATATACAATTAGAAGATTCTATGTTTTCTAAAGCTCTGTTGGGCTTATTGGGGAGCCTGTGAGAATGAAAAGGAAGACTCCAAAATACTATTAATATTTTGTTAAAAAAATAAGATATCTAGCAGGTTAGATGATATGGATGATGAAATCACATTCTCATTTAAAATAAAAAAAAAAAAAAACTAACACGCCTTGCACATATCTCCTTCTCTGTGATTCATTGAATAGTATTTGCCTTTAGCTACTCTTGCTAGTATTATTAAAGGGTCTTCCAGCTGCTTCTTCTAGTCTCTCTCCTCTTTGATCCAGCCTTCACATAACTACCAATAACAAAATTGAAGCTTCTTGAGAAGGAGAATGACACGATTGAATTAGTACTTTTGAAAAGTATCTTCAAAAGACATATAACTGAAGAATCTTGATGAGGATGATATGACAAAATATGAAGACAAATAATTTTCAAAAGCAGCAGTTCAACAATGTTAACCTTTTCAAAAAATCCTCAAATAATATTGATTTTTTACAAGACTAAAAGACTACTCTTCAGTTTCAAAAAATAAAGGTGATTATCAATCACACTCTAGATTACCTTATTATGATTTTGGGAAAACCTCTTGCCTTGCTATGCCTCCAGTTTCCTTATCTGTAAAATGGGAATGCTTATGATAGTACTTAACTCACAGTGTTTTTGTGAAGATCAAATGAAATATTTGTTTTTCAAATTCTAAAACACTGCATAATTACTTGTTATTGATATTGTTATTGAAAAAGATGAAAATATAGGTAAGATGATAGGATGTTTATGTAAATATAGAACTGGTTGAAAATTCATTGCAAAAATGAAAAAAAAAAGGTCATTAATCGTTCAATGTTAATTTGAATGAAGAGACCCTCATTGCAATGGCCTATGAAACTTTGGCCTAGATTTTCTAGCTTTCATAGTTAACTCTTCTGCAGCTATCTAGAGGCTACATATTATAGAATCAAGGCAACTGATACATAACATAGGGCCTGAGGATATCATTGCACTATAGCAAAATCCAATAAATGATGTTTTCAATGACAACCCTGAAATGTAAAGAAAAGGCTAAGCTGGTTTTAGCATATTCTAAGGTAGAATATCTAGGAATAATAGGTGAATGTTTCAAAGATCAATCAGGCTTAAATTAAGGGAATAATTTCAACAAATAAAATACCCCAAAGTAGAATAATAGGTTGTCTTGCAAGATAGGTTCTCACTGACTAGAGGTATTTAAAAAAAATCTGGATGATGATTTGTTGGTATATTTTACAGAGGAGTCTTATTCAGATATGAATCACAATAAGTTGCTTCTTATGTCCCTTTCACCTCTAAAATGCTGTGATTTTACAATGTTCTTCTTATGCATTTCTTTCCTTAAGCCCTCTAGAAAAGTTCAACAAACATTCTGGAATCTTCACTGTCATTCTTTTAGTATTTCATGATTATCAACATGGCACTCAGTTTTTCCTTCCCTTTTTCTGCTATGTGGTCAGTCCCCCTATCTTTTTAATTACAAGTCTTTTAGAACACATTGTGTGTATAAGTCATCATTATTAATATGACAGATCCTTTTCACACATATCATGAATCTCTCTATTGTCTTTTGGATCACTTATAGCTTAAATTCTTCAGCTATCATGGTATTACAAGAGTCACTACCAAAAATATTACAGGGAGAAAATTGATATTAAAAATACAAGTATTTATTTTTAACAACAGGAAGTAAAATAGGACCAGTAAAACATTGTGGGTAAATGCAGAGGATCATAGGTGGCTGAAACAGGTGTTTCAGAGCACTTACAAGTTAGTTAGATACTTAAAATGCCAAATCATCCACTGCAACCTGGGGTACCAGTCATCTTGACTTTTATTTTGCCACTGGATTTTGATGACTTTGGAAGAGCAAGGAAGGCTAATAACTTTGTGCAATACTGGTTTACAAATCAAATTCATAAGTAAGTCAAGAATTCAACCTGTGATACCATTGGTCCTCTTCAAAAATGAAGAATAAAAACAACAGCATTTCACAAATCTCTGTTGTAATACAATTTCCTAGATACTTCTAAGCTAAGCTCTTTGTTAATATCTTTAATATTGGTATCAAAAAATAGTGGACAAAGAGTCATTCTTCTCTGTACCATTAAGCCTTGAAATTACTATAGTATTTTTTCCAGTAAGCCTTCCACTTTATGGATTAATTTTCCATTATCTCTTAGTTCTGTCTTCATGTGCATATGTATTTATATATGCATATATAACATCATTGATTGTAGTCATATGAATGGTCATATTTGTCAAAGAGTGTTTTTTTAATTTTAAGGAATATATATATATACACACACACACACACACACACACATATATATATATATATATATATATACATATATATATATATATATATATATATATATATATATATATATATATATATATATATATATATATATATATGTGTGTGTGTGTGTGTGTGTATATTTAGTTTCTTTTAAAAGAGAACATGGTCATATATCCAGAGTAACATAAGGGAAGATTCAAAATACATAACAACAAATTACATTTGAAGAAAGTGTATATATATGAGTACAAGAAATTATATTCATGAATGTCCATCTTTACTTTCTTGTAAATTATTTTTTGTTTTATGGTGTGTCTCTTTTTAAAATTATTCTTTTTTTCCCCTTTCATCCTCCTATCACCTCAAGCAAGCTATAGTTAAGAAAATATATATTTATAATTGATATGTAGAGTTATACATACACACATTTTTCCTGTCCCTACTGACTCTGCTTTACTTCTGCTCCTTAATTTACCTAAATATAACTTAACCTCCCCAACTCATGGGATCCCTCTCTTGTTTTCTTCCCTCAACTTTTGCTTCCCTATATGCCCTTCCCTCCTTTCTTTCTTTCTTTCTTTCTTTCTTTCTTTCTTTCTTTCTTTCTTTCTTTCTTTCTTTCTTTCTTTCTTTCTTTCTTTCTTTCTTTCTTTCTTTCTTTCTTTCTTTCTTTCTTTCTTTCTTTCTTTCTTTCTTTCTTTCTTTCTTTCTTTCTTTCTTTCTTTCTTTCTTTCTTTCTTTCTTTCTTTCTTTCTTTCTTTCTTTCTTTCTTTCTTTCTTTCTTTCTTTCTTTCTTTCTTTCTTTCTTTCTTTCTTTCTTTCTTTCTTTCTTTCTTTCTTTCTTTCTTTCTTTCTTTCTTTTTTTTCTGAGGCAATTGGGGTTAAGTGACTTGCTCATTGTTATACAGCCAGGAAATGTTAAGTGTCTGAGGCCTGATTTGAATTCAGGTCCTCTTGACTTCAGGACTAGTGTTCTATCCACTACACCAACTAGCGGTCCCTTATTATTTCTTAATAGATTTTGGAGGGTGCTATATCCTTCATGGTATATAGATAGATAGATAGATAGATAGATAGATAGATAGATAGATAGATAAATAGATAGTTATATATTTAACTCATTTCTGACGTGAATAAGTTTTCAGAATTACAAACTATCCTTCCCACTGTAATATCTCTGTGTCTATTCTTGTAGCAACCCTATTGTTGATGTAGATCTTAAACATATGGTATACATTTCCCATGTAAAAAAAAAAACATAAACAATTTGTAGCTATTGAGTTTCTTGAAATTGATCTTTGATATTGGCTCTTATATGCTAAATTTTCCTCACATTTGATTATAGGTAGTTCTGAAAATCTGCAAGTTTGTTGAATGTCCATTTTTCTCATTCAATAGTATAGATAATTTTACTGAATATGATATTTTTAGCTGTAGGCCTATTTCTTTTGTTTGTTGGTAGATATGATTCTAGGATTCTTTTTTTGTGACTGCTGATTAGTCCTGCACAATTATAATTGTAACTCGAGTACTCAAATTTTTTTTTCTTATTTCTTTCAAAATTTTCTCTTTGATCAGGGAGTTTCTAAATTTGGCAATAATATTCTTTTTAAAAATTAAAAAAAAAACTTTTTTTTAAATTAAAGCTTTTTATTGTCAAAACATATACATAGATAATTTTTACCATTCATTCCTGAAAAATCTTGTGTTTCAATTTTTTTCCCTTTGTTCCTCCCACTCTCTTCCTCAGACAGCAAGTAATCAATATATATTAAACATATGCAATTCTTCTATATATATTTCCATAATTATTTTGCTGCACAAGAAAAATCAGATCAAAAAAGAAAAAAAAATGAAAAAGAAAACAAAAAGCAAATAAATAACAACAAAAAGATACAAATACTATGTTATGATCCACACTCAGTCCCCATATCCTCTCTCTGGGTGCAAATGGCTCTCTTCATCACAATACCATTGTAACTGGCCTGAATCATCTCATTATTGAAAGAGCCACATCTGTCAGAATTGATCATTGTATAATCTTGCTATTGATGTGTATAATATTTTCTTGATTCTACTCATTTCATTTAGCATCAGTTCATGAAAGTCTCTCTAGGACTCTCTGAAATTATCCTGCTGAACATTTCTTATAAAGCAATAATATCCTATTACATTCATATACCATAATTTATTCAGCCATTCTCTAACTGATGGGCATCCACTCAGTTTCCAGTTTCTTGCTACTACAAAAAGGGCTGTAACAAACAATTGTGTTTTTTTTTTAATTTTGTTTTTATTAATTTTTCTAATTATAACATTTTCTTTGACAGTACATATGCATATATATATATATATTTTTTTTTTTTTTACATTATCCCTTGTACTCCCTTCTGTTCCGAGTTTTTCCCCTCCTTCCCTCCACCCCCTCCCCTAGATGGCAGGCATTCCCATACATATTAAATATCTTATAGTATATCCTAGGTACAATATATATGTGCAGAACCGAATTTTGTTGTTGTTGTTGTTGCAAAGGGAGGATTGTATTCGCAAGGTAAAAATAATCTGGGAAGAGAAACAAAACAAAACAAAACAAAACAAAAATAAAACAGTGCTCACAGTTTACACTCATTTCTCAGTGTTCCTTTTCTGGATGTAGCTGATTCTGTCCATCATTGATCAATTAGAATTGGATTAGCTCTTCTCTATGTTGAAGATATCCACTTCCATCAGAATATATCCTCATACAGTATCATTGTTGAAGTGCATAATGATCTCCTAGTTCTGCTCATTTCACTCAGTATCAGTTGATGTAAGTCTCTCCAAGCCTCTCTGTATTCCTCCTGTTGGTCATTTCTTACAGAACAATAATATTTCATAACATTCATATACCATAATTTACCCAACCATTCTCCAATTGATGGACATCCATTCATTTTCCAGGTTCTAGCCACTATGAAAAGGGCTGCCACAAACATTTTGTCACATACAGGTCCCTTTCCCTAATTTAGTATTTCCTTGGGATATAAGCCCAGTAGTAGCATTGCTGGATCAAAGGGTATGCACATTTTGATAACTTTTTGGGCATAATTCCAGATTGCTCTCCAGAATGGTTGGATTCTTTCACAACTCCACCAACAATGCATCAGTGTCCCAGTTTTCCCACAGCCCCTCCAACATTCATCATTATTTGCAACAAACAATTGTTTGTTGAAATATCTGATCAGTGATTTTTTTTTCTATTTCTACTTTTCCCTCATGTTCTTTCACTCTAGGACAGTTTTCTTTAAATTTTTTATTGCATTATGGTGTCAAGGTTCTTTTTTTGTTCACAACTTTCAAGTAGTACAATTAGTCTTATGTTTTCTCTTCTTAATCTGTTCTCCAAATTTGTCTTTTTTTCCTCATAAGATATTTCACATTCTGCTCTCTTTTCTTATTCTTTATAATCTGTTATAGTATTTCTTGGGCTCTCATAACTTCACTGGCTTTCACTTGACCAATTCTAATTTTCAAAGAATTACTTTCATCTTTGAGATTTTGCATCTCCTTTTCTAGTTGGTTAACTTTCCTCCCCCATAATTTTCTTGGTTTTCTTGGATGGTTTTTATTTTATTTTATTTTTATTTTTTTCTCAATGTCTCTCATTTGATTTTTAAATTCTTTTTTGAATTCTTCTATAAATTCTCTCTGAGCAGGGAGTCATTTCATATTACTCTTTTGGGATAGAAACTCTTATTTTTTCACTTCAACATCCTCCTCAGAAGATGAATGCAGGTCTTTCCTATTTCCATAATAAGTTTGGATGTTTGGGTTCTTTCTTCTTTAGTGGTTCATTTTGTTTGTGTTAATGTAAGCACCTCTAATTGTGGGATAAGGGGATGATGCCTCAAGCTTCCCTTCAGATCTCCCCTCTGACCTGGATCTCCAAATCAAAAGCTCCTTCATCTTTCAAGTGCCAGCAGCCAGCAGCGTTCCTGGTTCTCACTTCTGCACTCACTGGGTGCTGCTGGTTCCTTTTTGTCCAGAATCAGGTCTCTCTGCAGCATAGCTGAACCAGGCATTCCTAATCAGCTGAAGTTCACTCTGTCTTCCCAGACTCAGATCCAGTCTCTTCAAGCTGTCTGTGAGGTAAAAGTTCCTGTGGTTCCTGCTGAGGAGGCTCCAGTCACACCCAACTAGCCTCAAGGCTCCTCACTGTTTCTGTGTTCTGTGGTTCCAGTCTGAAGGTGTTTGCACTTCACAAGGGTTAATCCAGGGATGGGAGTCTTCAGATCTTTCTGGGTTATACCAGGAAGACCCCAATTGTGCCCAAAGTCCTCTTGATTTTTCACCAGTGTGTGTTCTCTCTGAGGCACAAATTTGTTCAACCATTTGTGGGGGAAATCTGAGGAGTTTGAAAGCATTTTTTTTCCTACCAATTTGCATGCTTTTAAAAAATGAACAATAATTGACAGTAGTGGTTTTTATATTCTATATACCTCCCAATCAATTGTGTACCTGTAGAGATTTCCAGGAAATAAATCTATGAAAATCTTATCTTGCTTCTTTCTGTTTCCATTCATTTTTTCATCAAGCATACCTTTAATATATACAAATAGTATTCTCATATAAAAAATAGAGCAATGAAAAGTTGGCATATGAATCTTTAATTGTTGATGTCTTGTCAATCAATCTTCTTTTTTTTTCTGGGGAGGAGAAGGAAAAATGTCATATATTGACATTTTTCATTAAGAATTTCTTTCTTTGACATATCTTGAAAATTGACTACTAAGGCCATTTAAAATTGTGTCATCACTGATTTCTTATATATATATATGTATATGCATATATATATATATATATTTGGTGTGGTTCAGTAACTCTTCCCAATTTTACCTCTGTAAGTTTCCATATTACTTCCTTCCATAGTACTCTGAGTATCTGAGTAAGTGGAGACTGATTATAGTGCATAATACAGATTTCAAATATTAATAGTGTGGTAAAACTATAATAAAACATTTGATGATTGAACAATGGGAATATCCCACAGGTTTCAATGTGCTACTCACATATAAACATCAAGGTGCATTGGTGGATGGATAGATTTTTTAAATTGGTTCATTTAAAAAAAAAAAGGATCCTTAGGAAAAATAATTTTAACACCTAGGGAGCTATTCTTCTATTTTCATAGTGAAGCTGTTATTTTGTTAGAAATTATAGAATCATGAAATTGAGCTTTATTTTTTTATTCTTTCTGTCATGACAAAAAAAAAAAACATGAAGAAGACTTGGAGAAAACTGTGAACTAGTGTGATACCAGAGGAAGCACTGAATTCCTCTCAAAATGAATAATTGGTAGTTTGAAAATATACCTCTAGAATATCTGACTGCAAATTATTGAAATGGTAATAGATGTTCTTCACACCAATAAACAATATGTTTGAGAAAAAAGATAAGGGATAAGAAGTTGCCTTATTAATTAAAATTAAAGAAATTATAGATGACATTCTGGATGTTATTAAATATTCAAAACATGTTTAGGTAGAATGATGGTGACTGTGGATTGTGAGAAAACAATTTGAAAAAAGGCTGCTTTGACTTTAGAGGCAATAATTTTAGGAAATTTAGCTGTATGATTTTCAATACATTTTTATGAGAAAGAGAAAAATGAGAAAAATTCATATTATGGACAATTTTTTAAAAGTACAAGTTCTAGGGATACTACTGGGGAATGATAGCTGCTAAAATTTGTGAGAAAATTTAATTTGTATCAACTTTCATGCCATCAGTTGAATCTATAGCATAGGAAAATTATTTATGTTCATAGGATCATAAAATTTAGAGCTAGAAGAGACTTTAGAGTCCATCAAGTAATTCTTAATATAGATTTCATGGACAGATTTTGGAAAGTCCATGAATTTGTATGAGAAAAAAATCTTATTTTCAATCATCTTAACTGAACTTTAACATTAAATTATAATCTTTTAAATAATAATTGGCAAAGGGCTGCCCTAATTTCACTAGGAATATAAGGTCTAAGATTTGATCTGATATAAACATTCTTATTTAATGAATGTGGGTACTGAAACTGAAAGAAGCAGAGTTATTTTAACAAAGTTACACTGCTGACAAAGGAGTGAAAATTGAATCTGAGCCCTATGGGTATCAAGGATCTTTATTCATGTCTTAATTCTGTCACTTCCCACCTTTATGATGGGCTAGTTGCTTAGCCTCTCTAACCACTTCTTTCCTGGAAATAAGAGATTTGGTCTACAAGGATTTTAAGTTCAAAATCTGTGATATATATTCTTTTTATCAGATAGTATTCCTCCAACTAAGCTTTACTTTCAAAATTTTAAGATAAGAACATATGTTTGAAAAAGAATTTTCTTTTTTGATTTTTAGAAAATGATTAAAATATAAACTTTTTACCAGGGTGAGCTATCTGGAAATACCATTATGTAGAACAAATTATTATCTTCCACATCAATTTATTGATTTTACTTTTTAGATAACTTGCTATTTTATGAGACTTTTTCTTCTTGTTTTCCCTACCACTGGTATCTAGGCCAAGGACTTGAGCACAGTAGGTACTTAAGATATGTTTGTTAAATTGAATTGAATCGATGTATGCTGAACATTTTCATCTGGGACTTGGAATGTGAACTTCAGGTCTTTTAGCTTTTCAATAATTTACATTTTTAATCTATATCTAGTCAGGGAGTAATCTCAACCCCCATGCAACATTTATGAAAGAAAGTAAAACATATTTTTCTGAAGCTAAATTACTTCTTTTCAAGTGTTTGTGTCAGCATAGGGCTAGTTGGCAGCATCTGAGTTTTCTGAAATTTCTAATGCTTTCAGAGAGCAATGTATGTTCCTATTATGATTTAACAGGAGCAAAATAAATCACTATGGAAAAAGTTATACCTTCAGATAATTACCCACTTGATGAGAAAACTGCTTTTTTCTTTTTAAGGTACCTTTTTATATGTTGGCACCTAGGATGTCAAGTGTTGGCAGTCACATCATGTCCTCAGTATCTTCAGTGGTGGTGCAGACAAATAGGGCAGTGTCCAACCTCATTATAGAGATTTCTCTTAGAGCCCATATGGTGCTAGAGTCTCATAAATAAATCATTGTGAGAATACTGAGCTACAAATAGGGGGCCTTTGGGGTAGGGTAGGGAAAGAGAGGAAAGAAAAGAGCCCTTTAAAATATGAGGAAAAAACACTTAAAATTCAAGCTTATATTCTATTTGTAGTAAATGCATAGGATAAGGGAGAAAGGGTAAATAGAGAGGGCGGGGTGTTGGTGGCAGGGTCCCTGAATTTGTTCTTTAAAAAACACTAAGCAATTTAGTCATTAGCTTAAAACAACAATGGGATTGGTTAAAACTATGTTTTTTTTTTGTTTTTTTTTTTAAGAATTTAAAAGAGAATAAAATAAGGAGCTTTTCACAGCTAGCAAATATTTATTGTGAACTGCCCAGTTTTAAAGCAGTGGAATTACTTTCTTTTACATACTTTTTGTTATCCTTATATAATTATGGCATTTTGGATTTATAAGGACCTTTGGAGGTTTTCTAGATCACCTTTCCTTACCTGTGTTTTCTTTAAAGACATTATTTCTTCAATGACCCAATCAAAAAATCAGGAATTCCACTTTTTTTTAATGCAACTGGTTCTATTGGTTCATACCTTTTACTAATATAAAATTATTTCTTCAATTGAGCTAAAATCTATCTCATTTTGATAAATATTCATTGGTCTATTATTTAGTTCTATTATTTAGAGCTAAATCTTATCCTTTAATCATAGGAAATTTCAAACAATGACTACATACTACTGTTTGCTTTTTATTAGGCAAAACATTTTGTCCTCTTTAACTGTTCTTGGTTCTCAACTATCAGAGCTTCCAGAAACTTTGCATCTTGGACTTTCTTCTCTGATACCTCAATAGATTGTTAATGATGATAATAACTTTATTTTAGTGTTTTAAAGCACTTTTTCCTAGGTTATTTCATTTATTCTTCCCAACATCCCTATAAGGAAAAGGAGAGTGAGATTGAGACAGGTTATGGGACTTTCTCATGACCACAGAATTAATTTGAATATGTCATTCCAAGAATATGAGGTCTTAGAGTTTTGGCTTATATCCACTTATTTATATTGCATTGGATTTATATAATTCAAATTGAATTATCATTTAAGTTTATAATCCTCTTTAAATTAACCATCGTATTATCCTTATAAAATTTATCCAACCTTTACTCCTCAGTCCAACAAAAACCCCTCAGCCAAAGTTCTTGATCTTTCCATTCCCTGGAATACTTCTACAACTTTATTCTTCCATTCTCCAACTACCAGACAGAAAAAATGATGGAATTTCTGTTCTAATATAATTCTTTTTATTGTTGGGATTAGGTACCCATGACTAATATCCTAATAAATTCACAAGGTAGTGAATGGATCCTTAAACTGCTTTCAGCTAGCCTCGTTTTAGGTTGATTCCCTGACTAGGAATCCAGAATGTCAAAGGATCATAGACAAATGTTCAATATTAGAAGCCAACCCCCGTGTGTCTAGAAACGAGAGAACAAAGATATTAGCAAGGGAGATTTCCAAAGATTCGAGATCCAGGTTAACCATGTCAATATATGACTATTGGTACCTCAAGTGGTTTAAATAAACAGAATTAGTAATACAGACAAAATTAGGGTACTGGATATTGCCTCGCCACCAAATAGGGAGACTGTGAACTTTTATAATTCAGTTTTAAAACAGCTTTAATATTTTCTATAATTTAGTATCTATCTAAAGGCAGGCTTGGATGAGGATGATATTTCTGGGCTTCATTAAATGGTTCTTTTGGAGATCTTGAGACTTGTGAAAAATACTCTGTCCTTTAATTCTGGAAGTGATTTAAATTCCATCAGGTTTAGGGAAAGTCACATCACTGTGGCTTTAGCTTCCAGTTTTAGTTGCTGGGGTTCTCAGAAGCAAATTTAGTTCTTTCTCACAGAACCACAATTAGACAGGTTCATACACACACGCAGTCATATGTAAATATATTATACACACATACATGTGTATAGAGAGGTAAATATATCACTATATATGTGTACATAGATATACAAAGGCTTATATGCAATATGTATATATGTATATATACATACATATATTTGTATATAACATAAAAAATAATAGAAATTTTCATCATGCTTCTTTTTGATTTATCTTTAAGAAAAAAAAAACATTAGCTCTATGAACATGCATGTATTTATTTGTAAAAAAGAATGAAAGAAAAAGATAGAAGAAAGGAAAGAAGTTGCATGTTTATCTTTGCATATGTAAAATTATAGGCAAAGAACAGCTATGTCAAATAGATTTTTTTTGTCTTAATTGAATTTCATATAGCACTATGAAAAGCTTTTCAGAGGGACATTCATAATATGAAATATAGCTGGAATCTCTATTAGCAATCATTGTATCATACCTCCTCATTTTTACAGAAAAAGAAACTGAGGTGACACAGAGACTTCAAGGTCACACAGACTTAGAAGATGAGCTAGAACTTAAGATGATATCTTAAACATGAATGGAAAACATATTTACTAAGTGCTTAATTTGTGGCAGGCAATGTGCTAAATTCTTGAGATTTTTTTTAGCATAGCAAAAACATAATTCCTACTCTCAAAGGGCTCATGTTCTAATGTTGGGGTGAGGGATGAGGGAGAAGAAAGCAAACAGATGAAAAAGACTTATAGAAGATATAAGTGGAATTAATTTCAGTGTGAATGCATTAACATTGTCAATGTGTAGTAGTTTCAGACATGGCCAACTCTTTGCAACCTATTTGAGGTTTTCTTGGCAAATATAATTGAGTAATTTGTGATTTCTTCCTCTAGCTCAAGTTAAATGTGAGGAAACTGAAGCAAACTGGGTCATGTACCTTGCATTGGGGTGTCCAGATAATAATTATCTGAGATTTAATATGAACTAGAGTCCTCTGTAATTTAGACCCAGAACTCTATCCACTGTTTTACCTGGGGCCAAGGTAATGCTGAAGGCCTCCAAAAAAGGGGGGGAATTGGAGCTGAGTCCAAAATGAAGTCAGGACGCCAAGAAAGAAAGAAGAGAGAAATTATTCTAGGCAAGGGAGTTAGTCAGGGAAACACATAGAATAGGGGGAAGAAATGCCATTTGCAAGGAGCAGGAAAAAATGTAAGGGTGGCTATATCACAGAGTACAAAGCAGACAATAAAGTCCATGAAAGCTGAAAAGGTAGGAAGAAGTTGTGAAAGGCTTAGAAAGCTGAACAGAGGAGTTTATAATTGATCTTGGAGGTCATAACGAACTACTGGAGTTTATTGGATAAAGAATGACATGTACAGACTTATGTTTGAGAAAAGCAACTTTGCCATATGAATAGAGAATGGATTGGAGAGGTGGAAGTCAGTCTATTGCAATAGGTCAGGTATGAGGTGATGAAATATTGGACTGACATGGCAGCTGATCAAGTGGAAAGAAGGGAACAAAAGGAATATATTATGACAATATAAAGGGCCCCACTTGGCAACATATCAGATATATAGGGTGAGTTTGAGGGAAGAATGACACTGAATTGTGAGTTTGGGAGATGATAATTATGCATTGCCTACCCTCAACAATAATAGGGATGTTTGGAAGAAGAGCAAATTTAGGTCAAAATACTGTGTGGGAAAAAGACTGATCAGTCTGATACCTTTCTCAACAAAATTCCTAGAACAAAACTTTGTACTCACTTCCTCATTTTTAGTCTCACTCACTTCCAAACATGCTACAATATGGCTTCTAAATAAGTGAAACTACTTTCTCAGAAGTCACAATTACTCTTAGGTAATCAGTTGCTAAGCCTTATTTCTCCTGTCTCCATAAAATCCCTTGTATTTATCCCTTTCTCTCCATTTATGTGTCAACTTCACCAATTGAAGTCCTCATCACCTCTCTCTTAGACTAATGAAACAGTGTCCTAATATGTGTTTCTGCTGCCAGGCTCATATCCCTCTAACCCATTTTCCAAAAAAAAAACCACTGCCAAAGGAGTTTTCCTTGGCACAGATATAACCATATCAATATTTTTCCCCTGTTTAAAAGATTGCAAGACAAAAAATCATTTGTCAGGCATTTTAATACCATAGTTACTAAAATCTGGCTCTAGACTAATTTTCTAAGCTTATTATACATTATTTTCCTTTGTGAAATCTATGTTCCAGCCAAACTGGCCTATTGTATTTTCCCCATAAAATTTATAGCATTTCATTTACCACCTCTATGCTTTTGTACAAGTTTTCCCCCAAATACTTTTTTATCCTCACTTCATAAAATCCCTAACCTCCTACAAGATTCAGCTCAAATATTATCTCTTACATGAGGCTTAGCCAGAACTACTTATTACAAGATCCTTCCTCATTCCCAAAATGTCTTTATACATACATATGTATATATACATATATATGAATTGATATATAGACAGATGGATATATAGATGAGATAGATATGAAGATAGAAATACATGGTATAGATATTAATATTTAGCCATACACGTTCATGTTAATTGTCCTAGTAGTTATAAGATTTTTAAGTGAAGGATTATTTCATTTATGCTTTTTATATGGATTATAGGTAACATTTGTTACACACTTTATAAATGCATCTTAAATGAATGAATACTTTGGCTTTGATCTAATCCTAGTTCTTGCACTAAGTAACTATGCAACCTTGGACAAGGTATCCCTCCACACCCCATTCTTAATTTCAAATTGCTCAATTATAAGAAGAAAGAGTTTACATTTAGCAGTCTTCAAAGATCCCTCTCACTCTAAATCTTTGATCTTATGTACTCCAAATAGAGAATAAAAATCAACACAAGAGCTAGTAGATTTTCCATAAAACTTTACTCAATATAACCAGACTATGTTAATGTCACAACTGACTTTATATCTGCCTGATAGGACATCTTGGAAAATTAATCTCTAACTGGATTTATTTCAGTACTGGAAGGAGGTGCATGTTTTTTGATTCAATAAAACATTTTCCAAATTGATCCATTCTGTGCGTTGGAAAGTATTCAAACCTAGTGGTACTTAAAAAAATTGAATATGCTTGGTTCAAAAATAATCATATTCTGTAACTTCTTTGTTACCCTCACCCCCTGTTTTGCTATAAATTTTCTATGCTACCACTTTATTTCAAAAGAATTGTCTTGCTACCAGGACTCCAGTCTTCACAATAAGATAACATTTTGGAGCTCTTTTGGTGTATTTCAAGTTTCAAAATATTTCCAGAGCAAAGTTAATTTGAACAATGCTACAGTTAAGTCATGATGAACATCATTGGGAGATATCATTGTACACATGAAGATCTGGATAAAAATCCATTTTCTGACATATACTAGGTATGTGAACAAAGTCAGATCAGTTAAATACTAAGGACCTAAGACTGCTGTCTTAGGCCCTCTAAGTTTACAGATAGGATGTTATACTTCATTGGTGGAAGGAATATGCAAACTGATGAAATCACAAGTACAGACTTCTAAGGCTGGAGATATTTGGGAGAGAGAGGCCTATTGTTCTGGACAAAATTGTGAAATAATTCTCCAGAAAATAATTTCTCCAAAAAGGTCTGGAGAAAGAAAACTTGTGGATATTATCAGACCATGGACTATTTATTTATTTAAACAAGTATTTTGGGCCCTTTTCTGTTTACTAATTTACATAATGAAAGTCATTCTTCTCTCCTCTTTCCCTTTTCCCCCCTCTCTCCTCCTTTCTCTCTCCCTCTATGTGATTGTGAAGGTTAACTGAATTGAAAAATATACTGTGACTCAAGACATTATACTAACAGATTATTAATACTATATGGTGACAAGATTAGGAAAGGAAAACATTGGAAACTATGAAATCACTGAGTTGATGAGTATACAACAGGAAGTAATCTCCATACCTTTAGCCTTGTAGACTTGGAATCATCTTCTTTACATTCCTTCCCAACTCACTATTCATTTTCATCACCAAGATTCATTCTTCTCAGAACATAATTCTAGCACACCTGGACATCAATCAATCAATAAGCATTTTAAAAGCACCTAATGTGTGCCATGTACTGTACTAGATCTTATACATACAAAGATAAAGATGCAATGGTCTCTGATTTCAAGGAGTTTACATTCTATCAAAAGTATCATAGGGAACACTAACTTAGTGCTAATTACACAGTATAAGCTTGGGAAGAAGACTGATTCCATAGGTATGTATAATACAGACCAGTTGCCTGTGTCTTTATATCTTCTTTTATCCAAATGAATAAAGACTAGACTTTTTTAGCTATAGATCTTTTTGTGTGCTCTATAACTAGCAGATATTTGCAATTTTAAAAACAATGTTACTTAAAGTTTATAATGTAGACAAATTCCTGCTGGACATCTGAGGAACTAATGACACTAGAAGAACTCCCATATATATTGTAATGATATTTTCCATAAGTTTGCTTATTAGTTGTGATCAATATATTTTACTAGAATGTCATCTGAAAACTGAAATGTTAGCCAAGACTTAGGGTACAATCCTTCCAAGCAATATTTGCAAATAAAGGGTCCTGAAAAGTTTAAAGATGAATAAATGGGGGCAGCTAGGTGGTGCAGTGGATAGAGCACCAGCCTTGAATTCAGGAGGACCCGAGTTCAAATCTGGTCTCAGACACTTAACACTTCCTAGCTGTGTGACCCTGGGCAAGTCACTTAACCCCAGCCTCAAGGAAAAAAAAAAAAAGAAAAAAAAAAGAAGAATAAATGATTGCAGCCATCACAGGGAAGTGAATCACTACCATTTTTATTAATAAAATGATTAAAATAATTTGAAATTTATGGAAATTATAGGTAAAAATTTATAGAAATTATTTTGGTACAAATAGCCTTCACTTCATCAAGAAGGAAGGAATAAAAATTAACCAAAAGTACACCCTGCTAGACATATTGAGAAATTCTTTACCTTTAGATAGAACCTGTGAAATCACAAATATCCAAGAATAAAGTCAAAAATCTATTCTACTAGATGTTATAAGCTCAACTAACCATATTGTCAATGAAATGTCAAACCGTGTCACACAGATTTGTTTATAGAAATAGACATGTTTATTGTCACTTCAAAACCAGATCATTGCCATCAGAATTTATAAAAAGGTTATTCTTTAAAAGTCCAGAGATTAGTTAATGCAGATTATGAGATGTTATAGGAAAAACTGTGTATTATACGACTCTTTGGCATTTACCCATTTCTAGAAGGATACAATCAGCCAATTAGAACCATATATTAGAAACTTACTATCTTTTAAAAATTGAGGGATAAAATATTCTCTTTCCACAAATACAAACCCTCAAATTATCTTAGGATCAAGAATTTACAATATTTATAAGTGGACAAGATTATTTCAATTAAATAAATTGGGATCTAAGAGCTATGATTCTGTGACATATGCAGGTTTGTGTTTGTGTTATGATGATTTGCTCTCCAATAGTTTATTTTGCAAAGCATTCTGTCTTACAGAATTGTAATGCCACCAACTGGCCAGATCTAACACTGTTTCAAAAAGAAAAAAAAAATTGGGACCATTATTTTAAATAAGTTTCACCAACCTGAAAAGTCACAATCTCCAAAATACATGAGATAAAAAAGCTTTCAAAATATAGAGATCAAGAGAAAGAAATTAGACTACATTAAAACAGGAAAAAACATTTGTTATTTCTGTTACCCTATCTGGTATTGCAGTGATACAAAGATACTATCAGTGAATCTGTAGGAAATAAATTTATATCTTAATATTTTTATTTAGTTACTAGAAAGCAGGTCTTTTATCTTGGTGAAGTAATTGGGAGAATATTAAATGCAAAAGAAAATAGCAATTGAGTCATTTCTCCTTGGAACTTTATCAGGCCAAGCCCTATTAAAAAAAATGAAAAGAATGGATAATGATCATAAATACAATAATAGTGAAATTTGTGAGGATAATGATGATGATCATGATCATGATAGTACTTAGAAAATAAGGGGTGTTTAAAAAGGTTATAAATGGGAACAATGAAAAAGGTGATTGGAAAGTTAGGACACATCAATGTTATGGAGGACCTTAAATGCTGGACCAAGAAGCTGGTATTTTAACCTAAAGAATAAGAATACACTGAAGTTTTTGGAGCAAGAGGTTGTGCAATGATCAGTTATGCAATTAGGAAAGATAATTTTGTTAATAATGAATAATGTTTTAAAGATTAAAATGACTATATGTCAAGACACCAAAGAAAACAATTACAATAGTCTGGCTAAGGGGACATATAGTCCCAAACTCGATGACAGTAAAGTCAACAGAAAAAATAGATCTTTTAGTCATAGAATGAAGAAGACATTAATATAGGAACCTAGGAAGTGAAAAGCATGAAAGATGACAGTGGACTTTTAACCCTTTGTGCCCAACATAATGGTTCTATTTTCAATTAAATAGCATATTGGAAGAATGATAAATTTACCAGAGATTAATTCAGTTTTGGACAAGTTGAGTTTGAAGAAAGGCAGGACATGAAAGTTGAATTAGACAGCAAATAACTTGAGAAACCGCTTTTGAAGAATAAGTAAATATTGTCAGTATTACCCAGGGCATTGGCTCTAACATAAAAATAACTCTTTTTTTTAATGATCTGATCTAGAGGGAGTATGAGCTCCAAAGGGCAGGTTAAGTCTGGTAGAAGGTGATAGCAACAGCTACTTTTCCCTTCCCCAAGCTCCAAACTAAGAAGTACAAAAAGAAAGGCAAAGAGAATATTAGTTCATAATCTCCATTTTTCCATATGAATAATATTGAATTACTTAATCTAGCAACAATTGTTATGTGGTAGATGGTGCTATGGAAATAGCTGGGACCTGAATTTGATCATGGATTTCAGATCCTAGATGTGTGATCATGAGCAAGTCAACCTCTATTTCAGTCCAACAAAGAGAAATCATCAAAATCCAGAAATCCTTGGTCATAATGATGAGGTCTAGATAAGGTGTAACTAAATAAAATTAGGATTAATTGAGGTCTAGTGGCAGGTTCGGGGTACAGGGAGTCAAATGGATCTCTCCTGCAACCCCTCTGGATTCGGCTTAAGGATACAGAGTTAAACATGTTCTAGTGGTAGCACAGAGCCCCTTGTAAAGGAATTTACAGGCCCTAAAACCTAGATTGATTAAAAAAAAAAAAAAAAAAGGTTTATTGTAGGATTTGGAAGTAAGGTTAAAGTCTGGTTAGTAAACGGTATTAGACAGAGAAAAGAATAGACCGTAAGTGACAGACAGAGAGCATGGCACTCACATGTTTTGACCCTATGCAAAGAGATGATTCCAGCTTGGCTGTTTTATTTGGTAAAAGGGGCCGATGGGTGAAGTCCCAGATTAGTTCCTCAGAGAGAGCCAGAACCCTCCAGGTGGGGGGTTGGGAAACTTGAGCAGATCATTAGAATGGGGGCTGAGACAGCTCAAGTTAGCTCAGATCTAGATATCTCCCTTTGGAATTCAAAAGGGTGCTTTTGACCAGGACTTGTAAATCAAAAGTCAGCCATGGGGGTTGGGGATGAGAAAGGAATCTTAAAGGGGATGGGGGTTGAGAATCAGAAAGGAATCTTAAAGGGGCCACCTCTGCTTCCTTCAGATATAGAGATGTTATCCAAGGGGTTCTGGAGAGATTTGTAAATAAGACATGAATTTCTCTTAAGGATGTAAAATTCTGTTAATTATTTGTGTTTCAGGTTATCTCCTTTAACCTCTTTTAAGACAGGAATTTCCTGTTAATCATTTACATCTTGGGCTATCTCTTTTAACCTCATCAATACTATAAGTAAACTATAAGCTTTTGGTTGATATGAACTTTTTCTTCTCCTCCTAATCCTCTCCTAGCTTTTTTCCTTTCTCTAGTGATTATCAGAAAGCTTTCTTCACATGTAACAGGTGCTTAATACATACTTCTTGGATTGTGTTATAGTATATCTTTTTTTTTTTTTTTTTTTTAATTTGGTGGCTGGGATTAAGTGACTTGCCCAGGGTCACACAGCTAGGAAGTGTTAAGTGTCTGAGACCAGATTTGAACTCGAGTCCTCCTGAATTCAAGGCTGGTGCTCTATCCACTGTGCCACCTAGCTGCCCCCTATATTATATCTTTTTGTTTGTTTCCTTCTCACCAGATCATCTTACTCTAACAGGAATGTAGGAGTAATTTTTTTTTTTTAAATCTTCCCTCCTCCCTACTTTCCTTCCAGTTGAGACAAACCAACATAAAGATGTTAGCTATTGCTTTCTGGGAGATGGAATTTCACAAATAGTCTCACTATTTTCCAAGAATGACTCAGTTATTACAGAAAGTAGACAGGATCATGGTATGCATTTCTTCCTTTGCAACAAAAATGTGACCAGGAAAGAGCAGAATTATCAAACTCTGATTGCCTGCAGTCTTGCTGATTTTCCCTGAACATTATTAACTTTATTCAAGCTCCTTACTGGAGTTTGGTGTTCAAAGAACCACAATGAACTAATTTGTAAATCCAGCAATTTGTTAATTACATGGAAATTTCTTCAAAATGATCACACATGAGTTTTATAAGTCTTTCATCCTCCATGTTAGAAGACTGAACTTTCAATACTGTTCATAAATAATAATGGGTTTATTAATTAGCTGCATGCTTACATTTTCATTGGCAACTACATTTATCTATTTATTTACATTTACGACTTCCTTAGTTTAGAGCAATCATCTCTATGTCTCAGTAGGAGATAATGGCTTTGAATTCAATAAGTATGTGAGAATTGTAGGTATCTTTCTTAGCAGGGGGTAACCTTCAATCAGTATTTTCCCAGAATGCCAATTTTTAGGAAGGCACAAATTCTGACATAAGCAAAGAAATGTTTTTTTTCTTTTTTCATGATAGAATTCTTCCTCCCTACCCAAAAAATGCACAAAAGTCTCCTTTCTATTACCACCATCCTTTTCCCTCCTCCTTTCTCTGGACAATATCACTCTGTCACCACCTAGAGAATGAAGGAACATTTTTTCTGTCCAGAGACCATATCTCTCATATTGACCGTTTTTCCTTTTTCTTGTTTTTCTCTCATGTCCCTTAGCCCTATATATTCACACCACCATGTTCATAGCACTCATACCCTTTTTTTCAAATAACAGGATAAAAAACCAAACAAACAAAAAAACACAAATTATTCCAATGTCAGGGGAATCTTAAGGCACAAACAACATATAGAATAGCTAAACTGCAGATCTGAATCCCATGTTACTTATAACATATTTAGAAAATTCATTAGTTTCTTCCAGGTTCTCCATATTGCCACTTTTCTTCTAATTACTGATTTTTTTCCCTAGCCCTTTTTCTCTTCCTTTTTCAGGTTGATTTTGCTTCCCTGACTTCTTCTAGTTTGAATTATTTTCCTCAGCTTTATTGGTCCCTGGAGAATCAGGGTGATTTTCTATCAGAGTTTCAGGTTTAGTCAGTTCTCCTCTGACTTTTCACGGCCCTCTGTATTCTGCTTGCATACATTCATTGCATTAGCCTGTCAATTCTGAGCAGACAGCAACCACCCTTCTTAGCAATCCTAAAACAAGCTTCTAGCATTCAAGTAACTTCCTACCTTTGGACTTTTTTTTACCTGCTTATAATGCTTTTCTCTCTTGATTAGCACATTCTTAACTCTCTTTTTTTCCTTTCCTCTAAAATCTCCAATTTATTTCACAGTTTCAGCATTAACAGTCCCTAGACCTTGCAATCATGTAGTCCACCTCAAAGTCCATCCATCTATCCACCCATCAATCAACAAACTTTTATTAAGTACTTTCTACAAACAAGACACTATGATAGTTGTTGGGGTTATAAATACACAGAGGAACATAAAAAATAAGTCTTAGCATTTCTATGACTTCATTATAATTCAGTTCTTTTGCTTTAGTGTATTCATAGTTCAATTCCTTTTCTTCAGTATATACATAGCCACAAGCATTGTTTTAGTGAAAGTTGATTTGTAAGTAGAATCATAAACAGGGCCTTTATAAATTTGCTGGATGCTTTTTCATTTAAAAATATTATATAGTGGGCAGCTAGGTGGCACAGTGAATAGAGCACCTGAAGTCAGGATGACCTGAGTTCAAATGTGACCTCAGACACTTAACAATTCTTAGCTGTGTGACCCTGAGAAAAGTCACTTAACCCCAATTGCCTTGGGGGGGCAAAAGATATTAGATAAATTTGGGGTCTTAATTATATCACTAATTTGTGGCTAAGACTTAATCTTCCCTCCAAGTCTCATCTACCCACTTTGACTTATGAGACAGCTTGGCTTAGTGGATAGATTACTTGAGGATTGATTACAAGGAGCCTTGGGATTCAGTCTTGTCTCTGCTACTATTAACTGCATGACATCCTTGGCAAATTGCTAATTATCTGACTTTTAGCCATTTCACTGGTAAAATGAGTATGATAATTTTTCTGGTATCTAAATCCTATGTCTGTTGTGAAGACCAAATAAGATAGTACCGATAGTACCCTGCAGCATTAAACCACAATATAATATAAGTAATGTTGATAATGGACAGCATAACTTATTGGAGGGATCTTGATTTGTAACCAGAAGGCATGGGTTCAAGACCTACTTCTGACACTGGGAAAGTCATTAAACCTCTCAGTTGTCTAGGCAGCTCTCTATGATTATAAATTGCAAAGAAAGTAATAATTTGCATTGGTAGAGAATTTTTTTTTCAAATTGGAAGAATTTATATCAATAAAATCAAAGATCTAATACCTGTCCATAAAGAAATATGAATTTCCTTTTTTCTTTTTGAATTTCCTATGAAAATATGGACAAGTTTCAATTTGCATTATTGGAAGACATTCCATTTGCTGTTGAAAACATAGATCCTTTAAATATCAGTGTATTTTTATATGTTACTAGATCAGTGCAAACACATCAGTACTACTGGAAAAATACAATAATAATAGTAGCATCATGTCAATAGCATCAGCTTTATACAAAGGAAAATATTTCACATATATTTTAGTACTATAATTTCTCTTCTAATCTGGAAGAATATGATTCTGATTAAATATATCCTTATTAAAATAAAGTTACTCTCTCTACTACTAGGTATTCTTTTAGGTTTCCTATTTTACCCAGACAACTACAAGAAGAAACTCATAACACATTGAATAAATCCCTGTTAGAATATGAACAAGAATAACAAAAGAAGAGAGAGCATGGGAAAAAAAACAATTTGCCTCATTGCAGGAAATTACAGATCAACTATGGAACCAAACCACCAACAAAGCCAAAAATAAACTTGATATTTTCAATCAGATAGAATGTAATAAAATGCATTTAAATACTGTCCAAGAGCTTCATTGAAATGATGACTAGAGAAATAATCAATCAGTCAATACCCATATGCAATATATACCAGGCACTGTGTTATAGTACTTGCCATGCATATGAGTACAAAGAATGATTTTTTTGTCATCCCTTTGTATCTTGAAGATATAAATTACATCATAGATTGGCAATGATCATTTACATTATAAATATTTTCCATTTTCATCTCAAATGAGTTCTAAGCAACTAGATGGTCCATGGGATAGAGTGCTTAGTCTATATTCAGGAACACCTGAGCTCAAACTTAGCCTTAAACATTTAGTAATTGTGTGACTCTGGTAGTCATTTATATTCTGTTTGCCTCACTTCCTCGATTGTAAATTTGAGGATAAATTTGAGGATATACATAGCATCAACCTCATAGGATTGTTGTGAAGATCAAATTAAAAATTGTATTTGTAAAGTTCTTAACACAATGCTTTGCTTATAATAAGCACTATATAAATGTTTATCTTTTTTTCTGACTTCTATAGATCTCTTTACCTAACAGGTCAGGAGGTTTACTTTACAATTGATCACCAATAGACATTACAAGAAATGGTATGGACTTTTGCATTCCTTAAAGCTTCTTTTAATTTAATTTTCACTTGATTCCTAGAGTCGGATTGCATTTTATTTTTACAAATGAAAGATATCAACAAATATTATGCATTTGACTGGTAAAAGCAAAAGTAAAAAGAGAGAAAATGAAGAGGAAGGTTAAAGTATATCAAATCTGGTCAAGTGTAGATATGATTTTGTTTCACTTGATCAATCAGAAAGAATTTACTGAATTCCTACTGTACGCTAGTGAGCAGCTAGGTGAGTATAGTAGATAGAGCACTAGACCTGGAGTCAGTCATATCTGAATCCAAATCCTACCTCAGACATTTACTAGTTGTGTTACACTGAGCAAGTCATGTAACCTTGTTAACCTCAGTTTCCTTGTCTGTAAAATGAGCTGGAAAAGGAAATAACAAATGACTCCATTATTTTTGCAAAAAAAAATCCTAAATGGGGTCACTAAGAATAGGACACGACTACAATTGAGCAACAACTAAAACAACTTTATGTCAATCAATCAATCACTAAATATTTATTAAAATAGAGCCTTTTATAGTCTAGGTACTGTGCTATGTGCTGAATATATAAAAAGTTACTCCCAGCCCTCAAGAAGTTCATAATTTAATGGAAGAAACAACAAATACACACACACACACACACACACACACACACACACACACACACACACATATATATATATATATACACATTATATACAAGATAATTAATATTATAATTATACAATATAATTAACATAATTATATGCAATATTATTGATATATTATATTATGTAATATAATATATAGTATAATTAATGTAATAATTTAATTAATTTTGTGCAAGGTAATTAATTGGGGAAAAAAATCAACAGAGGGAAGATGCTATAATTAAGAGGGTTTGAGAAAGGCTTCTTATAGAAGATGACATTTGGGTATTTACAAGAAGTCAGAAAAATCAGGAGATTGAGATAAAAAGTGAGAGCATTCTGGGATGGGGGATGATTAGAGAAAACACCCGGAATCTAGATATGGAGTGTCTTGTTTGTGAAGCAGCAAGAAGGCCAGTATCACTAGATCAAAGAGTATATGGTGAGGAATGAGGTATAAGAAGATTAAAAGAGTTTCAGGGCACTATACTAGATATTCAGGAGAAAAATGAAACAGCTCCTTCTTTTCAAAGAACTTTATTCAATCAGGGAAATCAATATGAACAGAGAAAAGTCTGTTCAAGGTAATTTTAGTACGGTACCAGTAGCAGTTGGTGATCAGTAAAGGCCTCAAGCAAAAATGGTAAAGCATGAGCTAAGTTCTGAAAGAAACTAGGAGTAAGAAGAGTCAGTGGAGAGATGGGAGTGCTTTCCCTCCATGAGGGACAATGAGAACAAAGGTATAGAAATGAGAAATGAAGTGTAATTGTGGAGAAGAGCAAGAACACAAGTTTGGCTGGCATGAGAACACTTCAGGCTATGTTTGGCTGATGGGGATGGTTTCATTTTGTTGGAGGCTGTTCAGAGGCATGATTTACTCTGACAATCATAGAACATTCATTGAGAACTGATTTTTGTTAGAGCACTGTGTTGGGTCTTGGACATACAGAGGGGAAAGAACATCAATCTCATCTTTTTCTTCCCCAATCCCTCTCCAGGAACATGCAGGTTACTCATCTGGCACTATATTACAAAACTCAATTTTTATGCTGCTTTGTATAAAACAGTGCATGCTGTCATGATTAAATAATGGTCAAGCCTGGAACTGGTTCATCCATCACTCTGGAACATGGGCATGACAACAAATGCAAGCCTTGCTGCTGGGCTGCACCCTCCTGCTGTGACCCCCATCCTATTTTACCTGCCTTGTGCTGAGAAAACAAATCACAGCTATTTAAAGAAGCCTGAGGATTTAGAGATTCAGTGCCAGATTTTTCAGGAATGTACCTTTTATTTGAAATGTTAAAGATCCATCTCCTCTTCCCCTCTGTCACATTTTCTGAGCTTTTTTTCCTCTTGCCTCAGTTTCTTGGGTTTTTTTTCCCCTTTATTTAGTATTGCCTCTTTCTTTTGTGCTCATCTCTCCCTGCCTCATCTGATGTTGTTGTCTATCCCTTCCTGTGGCTTTTCTTCTATTATTTCTCCTTCACCAATTATAGTGTAACTATTCAATTATAACATCACACGGAGGAAAGAACAATATGCTTTGGGCCTGGATTCAAATCCCAGTTCTGTTATTTATCATCTATGGGACATTATGAAAATCATATATATCAGCTATCCTTATGGGTCTTCAGTTTTTTCATCTCTAGACAACTAGTTATGTAATGGATTGATTACTGGATTGGAGTCAGAAAGATATAAATTTGAATACTGCCTCAGAAAATTACTAATGTGTAATGTCAAATACAAATATAACTAACCTTTTTCTCTCTGAATTTTCTCATCTATAAAAAGGGATTATAATAGCACCTACCTTATATAATGTTGACACCTATATGTGGCATTGACAGTGCATTATGTCTGACTTAAGGAAGAGCTGAGTTCAGATTATTACATTCAATTATATATTATTGGATAAAACACTTAACCTCTGTCTACCTCAGTTTTCTTATCTATAAAATGGGGATAATAATGGCACTTCCTTCACCAGAGTTGTCATGAGTAAAAGAGATAAAATTTGTCAAGTGTTTTGCAACTTAATGTGACTCAGAGGACACAGGCTATGTTAGTTTTGTCATAATAGAATACTATTTATAAGTATTGTATAAATGATGTTTTTGCTGTCATTGCTGATATAATAATTGTATGATAAAGTGGTAAGACTACATGAAATCAAATATAATAGGAAAAGATTTTCTCTGAGGCATGTGGCTTTTTTCCCATTCTTTTCTCTTGACCTCCTCCTTAGGACGTAATTTTACTAAACACTATATCTCTGGTTCCTCAGTTTCTTGATTAATCACAGAGGATTCCCTCTCCCTGAAATATGTGTTCTCCATTCTAAAGCTCCTTCCAGTTCTGAGTATTTTTAAGGGTCTTCTTGTTCTGATAGTATAGGGTACATTAATGTGATAGTGAATTTGCTACCATTGCCCCTCTCCTTTACTGCCTCAGGGTGTGTAGGAGTGTGGGGGTGAGTGTGTGTGTGTGAGAGAGACAGAGATAGAGACATAGAGAGAGACAGACAGATAGAGACAGAGAGGCAGCAGAGATAGAGACAGAGAGACAGCAGAGATAGAGACAGAGAGACGACAGAGAGACAGCAGAGAGAGAGACAGAGAGAGAGAGAGAGAGAGAGAGGGAGAGAGAGAGAGAGAGAGAGAGAGAGAGAGAGAGAGAGAGAGAGAGAGAGAGAGAGAGAGAGAGAGAGAAATTCAAATAAATGTGTCTTTTCCTGGAAGTCTAGTAGTTAGAGGATATCAGGTGATCTATATTCTCTTTTAAAAGGGATGCTAATTTTCTCTGTTTATACACTGATACCATCTGAATAGCAACCTCTATTTGTACCCCTAAATCAAAGTTAGTTGCTGTGGATAGAGCTGGAGTCAGAAAGAATTGAGTTCTAATTCCAGATTATTTATTCTCTTGCTTATATGACTTGGTGGCGATTAATTTCTGTGAGCTCAATTGCTATGTGGATCTTTAATTTAAAAAAACTCTAACATTTAATATTTCAATAGTGGTTTAAAGTTTATAAAGTGTTTTATAGGCATTTTTTCATTTGGTCTTCAAAATAGTCTTGTAAAGTAGGTTCTAAAGGTAGCATCACCACTGTTTTAAAGAGATAAGGAAACAAAGTCCCATAGATTTTTAAAAATTGTCCACATTCATCCAACTAACAAATGTCACAGTTCTTTATTAATCCAAGTTCAACAATCAATTCCACTGCCCTTAAGATTATGTGATATCTTCCAACCTTCATCATAGTCAGAATTGTGGTGGAAATCAAATGAGAAAATGGATCAGAAAAGTATTCTTAGATGGTAGAATCTTATTGGAGTCATTGTTTCTATTATGATAAAGTTAATATATAGCCTGTGCCCTCTCACTCAACCACTGGCTAAGTGGAGCTGGCTAGATAGGGATGGGGAAAGGTATATTGGGAAAAGGCAAAATCTTTAACCAGTCCTTCCTATCCCCTCATGACTTCAAGGAAGTTTCTGTGATACAGAGGGAAGAATGTTGACCTTGGAGTCATAGGAATTTTGTTAGAATTTCAGCTATTATACCAGGTGATCATGAACAAATCATACCTTTTTGGACTAATTTTCCCCATTTGTGAAATAAAGGAATGGGACTAAATGACTTCTAAGATGTATCCCAGACTTAAATTTCATGAATTATGATCCCATCTGGGCACGATTTTATTCTTACATTTTTTTTTATAAGTTCTAGATCCCATGGTACAGCAGTGTGTGCAACATAGTTTGGGAAATAGCCTGCTACAGGATGGTCAGATGAATTAATGAGTGAGAGGGAAAAGAATTGCAGCTTAATTAACTGTATAATAATTTTATATTCATATTGCCAAAGGACATGATCACATTCTTTCCATTTAATATAGACCTTAATCCAGCAGCAATCCTATGAAATGAGTAGCAAAAAAATAATTGAAAGCAAGTTATCTAAATGAACTCTTTTGGGCACAATGGTATTGGTTAACAGTGGAAGAGAAATTTCCAAATGGAAATTTCATAGTCTTTAAAAGTATTTTATCTTCCTGAATACATTATTTATTTTTTATAATTTCAGGGTGAATTAATTTTTTAGATTTTATTTTGGTTCTACTTTTTTTCTCTTGTCCTTCTCTTCCCCCTTCTTCTCTTCCCCCTCCTTCTTTTCCCCCTCCTTCTTTCATCATCATCATCTTCTTCTTCTTCTTCTTCTTCTTCTTCTTCTTCTTCTTCTTCTTCTTCTTCTTCTTCTTCTTCTTCTTCTTCTTCTTCTTCTTCTTCTTCTACCACTTCTTCTTTCACTTCTTCTTCCTCTTCTTCTTCCACTTCTTCTTCCTCCTTCTTATCCTTTTTTCTCTTCTTCCTCCTCCTTGTTCTTTTTTCTCTTCTTCCTCCTCCTTGTCCTTTTCTTTTTTCCTCCTCCCCTCTTATTCCTTCTCTTTGTCTCCTCCTCCTCTTTTTTCTTCTTCTTCTATTATTTTTTTTATTAAAGCCTTTTTTATTATTTTAATTGTAGTAAGTTTATTTATTTTCAATATACATTGCTTTATGAATCGTCTTGGGAGAGAAAAATCAGAGCAAAAGGGAAAAACCATGGGAAAGATTAAAAAAAAAAAAAAACAGAAAAAAAGAAATGAACATAGCATGTGTTGATTTCCATTCAATATCGTCAGATCTGTTTGTGGATGCAGATGGCATTTTCTGTCCATAGTCTATTGGGATTGCTTCACATCACTGAACTGCTGAGAAGAACCAAGCCTTTCATAGTTGATCATCACATATTTTTGCTATTATTGTGTACAATGTATTCCTGACTCTGCTTGTTCTACTCAGCATCAGTTGCTGTAAATCTTTCCAGGCCTTTCTATAATCAGCTTGTTCATTATTTTTATAGAAAAATAATATTCCATTACTTTCATATAGCACAGCTTGTTCAGTCATTCCCCAATTTATGAGTCACTAATTTTCCACATTATTTCCACAATTATCATGCCACACAAGAAAAACTCAGATCAAAACAGAAAAAAATGAAAAAGAAAACAAAATGCAAGCAAATAACAGCAAAAAGTGAAAATACTATGTTGTAATTCACACTCACTTCCCACAGTCCTCTCTCTTCACCACAAGACTATTGGAAGTGACTTGAATCGCCTTGCTATTGAAAAGAGCCATGTCCATCATATAATCTTGTTGTTACTATGTACAATGTTCCCCTGGTTCTCCTCAATTCATTTAGCATCAGTTTATGTATGTCAGTCTGAAATCATTCTGCTGATCATTTCTTATAGAACAATAATATTCCATTACATTTGTGTAACTTATTTAGCCATTCTCCAACATTTTTGCACATGTAGGTCCTTTTCCCTTTTTTATGATCTCTTTGGGATACAGACCTAGTAGAGACAAAACTGGATCAAAGGGTATGCACAGTTTGACAGCCCTTTGGGGATAATTCCAAATTGCTCTACAGAATGGTTGGATCAGTTCACAACTCCACAAACAATGCATTAGTGTCCCAGTTTTCCCACATCCTATCCAACATTCATCATTATATTTTTCTGTCATCTCAGGTAGTCTTAGAGTTATGTAATAGTACATAAGAATTTTCTTAATTTGTATTTCTCTGATCAAAAATTATTTAGAGCATTTTTTCATATGACTATAAATTGTTTTAATTTCTTCATTTGAAAATTTACTATTCTTATCTTTTGACTGTTTTTCAATTGGAGAATGGCTTAAATTCTTTTAAATTTGAGTCAATTTTCAATATATTTTAGAAATGAGACCTTTGTCAGAACCCTTGAATGTAAATTTTTTTTCTAGTTTATTGCTTCCCTTCTAAATCTTGTATGCATTAGTTTTGTTTGTACAAAAACTTTTTAAGTTAATATAATAAATATTATCTATTTTGTGATCAAGAATGATCTCCAGCATTTCTGCATCTTGGAATGGTCCCAAGCTTCCTTTACAAGTAACAGTGACTTCATGCTGCCCTGGAGCTGGTGCTGCTGACTTCCTTCTGTGCTGGGTGAGGGTGGCCACATTCCATGTTATTTTGGCATTTAGTGGTTCATTATTTGCCTTTTATAGTTGCATTGGGAGTCTCACAGCTAGTCGGCTGATCCATGGGCTTCTGAACTAGACAGAGAAGCCAAGATGGCTGTATTTTGGCTAAGAGCCTCCTGGTAGATTCCTACCAGTGAGCAGATGCCACACCACCCTGGGTCCCTGCATTGACCCTGAATATGTACTCCTCCTCATCCTTCACCTCCACTTTCTCTTCCCACCCATTTCAAAAAGACCATTTCTGAAATTCTTTCAAAATACCTTCTGCTGGAAATTAGTGACTCCTGATTAGTGTAGGGACAGAGATGCCTAGAGTTCTGAAATAGTTTGTTTAGCCAAAAAATAAAAAATAAAAACAAAGTAGGCTTCTATTTACTCTTTGATTTCTAGAGTTTAGTTGTTGGAGACATTCATAGAATATTAGAATAAATAAGTGATAAAGTCCTTATAAGTTATATCATATAGCCACCTAATTCACAAATAAGGAAAATGGGTAAGGTGAGTTGTCCACAGATAATAGGTGGCAGAGTTAGGATTTGGTATACAATGGGATTTGGTATCTAAAGTTAATCTTAAATAAATTGTTTACTACCTTTACAAGTTTGGAGTTTTATCTTGCTGTTTCTCATTTTAAAATAAGAGCACTGAACTAGATGAGCTCTGAAATCCTTTTGGTTTAGAAGTTACAAATATCTGATTTGATTCCAAATCCAATGCTCTTTTGATATCCATGAGACATTTATTGAATATTGTGGGTAAGAAATATCTGCATAACCATGATGCATGTTGTTGCTGTTCAATTGTATCCGACTCTTTATGGCTCCATTTTTGTTGGTATTTCCTTGTCCAGTTCACTTTATGGATGAGGAAACTGAGACAAATAGGAGTCACTTGCCTAGGGTTACACATCTGAGGCCTGGTTTGAACTCAACTATTCCTAACTCTAGGTCTATTCCTCTCCCTGGGCCATCTGCTTGTCATATATATTAACTAACTTCAGTTCAAAAGTATGTATGAAGAAAAAAAAAAGATACTTCAGGGATACTGATGAAATGTCTGCCTAATTCTTCAACAATGATATTAACAAATCTTTTGTTTATTCTGATAGGACTCTTGTGATTCATGAGATTCCAGACATAGTATGAAACAGTGTTTATATTCATATAGAATTTTTAAGCACAGTGAATAACCTCATGAAGTAGATATAGCAAATATTGTGCCCATTTTACATATGTGGATTCTATAAGTCAGAAAAATGAAAGCTATGGCCATTGTTCTATGGCTTATTATCAGGGCTGTGGCTTGAAGCCATATTTTCTCACTCTAAATGTATAACTGTGCAATACCTTCGCTGTTGGTAATAATGAACATCTGGTCCATCCTTAATATCTTACTATATCCATAGGAACAACTGAATATGTTGAAAAAAATATGGGACACCTGTGAAAGGAGAAATACAACATTGTGAGCCCTCTTCATAAACTATCTCATTTGCCCCAGCTCTTCATTCATATTACCATGGAATGAATTTGTATGCATCATAAAGAAATCCTGTGTAGACAAGGACAACAGCTGAGGACAGGATGCAAAATTCAGTAAACTTGATTGTTCCTATATCCTTCAAGTGCACAAGCACACACTCAGGCACAGAGTAGTAACATACAGGACCCCACATCCTCCAATATTCACTCCTGTTATTTATAGGCTCCAGTTAACATTCTTGATTGCTAATGACTGATAGCATGAGGAAGAATTGAATTACTAGGGTAGCGATTAAAATTGTGTTCAGTTCCAGACACCATAATTTAGGAAGGACATTAATAAACTCAGAGGCATCCAGAGAAGTGTGTCTAGTGTGCTGAGAGGACTGCAGATTGTGCCCTATGAGTACAGGTTGAAGGAAATAGCAATATTTATCTGGAGAAGAAGAGACTGGATGGGAAATAACAGCTTACTCCAAGTATTTGAAAGCTTACCTTAAGGAAGACAGCAGAACCAGTGGCAGTGGACATACGTTTAAGTTAGCATTCTTGAAAGAATATACTGTTAAAATTTTAAAATTGGCCCCTAGTTGTTTAACAACCACATACAAAATGTACATGAGACATATATTAAGTTCCATATACATTATTACATCTCTATCACTTTCTTAAATCTAGAAATCAACAAAAGCAAATCAAAACTTGATTTATAGCTGGCTCCAGTACATCCCTGCTTTTATAAAAAAAATAGTTATCTCAAAGTGGAATGGATTATGTTGGGTTCCCTTTTATTGGTGATTTTCAAATGGAGACGGAACTAATACTTGTCAGAAGTGTTGTAAAGGGCCTTCCACTCCAGATACTTGTCAGTCTACAGGACCTTTAAGATCCCTTATTATGAAGGAATTCGGTAAAATATGTTTGAGAGGGAGAATTCTTTAAACAAGGTAAAAAAGAAAGAACTCAATAAGGCAGGGGGATAACTCAAACAATGCACAGCAACTATTTGTGGTTTGTAAATGCTCTGTATTATTTGGCCTCACCGACTCAATTAATTTTGATCAACAGGCACTTATACAAAGTATCTACTATGTGCCAGGAACTGTTAGTCCATGAAGATATCAAAACAAGGAAGAAACAATTCCTGCCCTCAAAAAACTTGTTGTATTAAAGAGAAACAAAATCTGTACAAAGCATTTCTGGGAAAAGGATAGTAGCAACTTAGAGGATCAGGAGCATCACAGTGGCTGCCTTTTGAAATTAAGAAAATTGTATCTATGTTTCCTTACTTCCCTTCAAGTTCTGCATTCTGACCTTCACAGCAATAGGGAGATTCTCATACACATGCAAAGCATACTCAGGCTACACACTATGGGATTTATGAGCTGGTCTCTCCTATTTCATCACAAATCTTGTCTCAGTGATGTACTTATGCCCTGATCCTCTTCAGTGTTTAGGGACAGATAGAGTTTCTAGTGTTGCTAAAGGAGAGTTTTCCCCTTTAATATTACATTTTGCTTTGCTAATTCATTCTCTGCTTTGAGATTATAGTTTTCCTCAGATAAACATTTGTTGTCAACAGAGATTCAAAAAGAAATGTGCTTCTAAAAAATCCACCTTTTTTCTTTGTTTCTTCTTTTTTCACTATGACTGAAGCTTCTTGTCTTTTAAGACTTTTGATGACATTTAATTCATCCTCCCTTTCACTGTTCACATGAGGACTCCCATGAGAAGGAAGATGAGGGAAAGAAAGATCTTTTGAGAAATGCAGTGGATTTATAGCTGTTGAAGGTGACACAAAGCACTCAATTTATTCTCTTTCTGGCGTTTTAAAATCCTGGAATGTTTTCTTTTTTTCCTGCATCATAGCAATTTAAGATCATAGATCTGGAGATGGAAGAAGGCAGGAAAAAAGTTAGGAAAGGGAAAAAAGAAAGGAAAAGGAAAAAAGAAGGAAGGAAAGAAGGAAATATTTATTACATATCTATTAGGACTAGGCACCGTGCTAAATGATTAACAAATATTATTTGACTCTTAATAACAATCCTGGGAGGTAAGTGTCATTATTATTCCCTTTTTAATAGTAGATAAGACTAAGGCAGATATGGCTAGTGACTTGTCCAGGATTACATAGCTAGTAAGGGTAAGTGTTTGAAGTCAGATTTGAATTCCGTTCTTTGTGACTCCAGACTCAGTGCTTTATCTACTATCTAGTAGAATTCTTAGAGGGTATTTAGTCCAACTCCCTAATTTTTATATAGGAAAAAACTGAGACCCACACAAGTCATAGCATTATAGCACTAAAGCTGGGATATGGGATTTAAACCCAGGTCCTCTGTCTACAGAATCAGTGTCTTTTCTACTCTGTCACATACTTCTCCTTTTGAAAATTTCCCACTATGTCTACAGCCTCAACCAAACAAAAATAGAGGCTTTCTTCCTGCCTTCATTGTACCAAATCTTATAAAAGAATAGACAACTCCCAAAAGATGTAAATACCTCCCTCATTTAGCATGAATGAGTTTGGTTTATTCTTTCTCTATTGTTGATGTCTGTTTCAGTCCAGGCCTGACAGCTTAAGCCAGTGCTGATACGCTCTCTACAACTCATTCCTTTTCAGTTCTTTATTCATATAGCAGCTCCTCCATCTTCAGGGTCATCTTAGTCCACTCCCATAAAAGCTGGATATTTTAAGTTTTCATTTCAACTGTAAAAAAAAAAATGTCTAGCTGGGAAAGGTCTGTTAGAATTTTCAAGGAAAAGTCTCTTTCTTTAGGGGAGGGAAAGTATGGACAGAGGGAAGGGGGATGATATCGTGAAAGAATCATTCACTATGAAAATTCTGTTGGTTTCAGATGCATCCAAAACAGCAGCCAATTCCAGGGGTTTGTGTGAGAAAGAGAGACAGTCCACTATGAGATAAATAATTAATGACCATGCAAATACTGCTTGTGTATGAAGGCAGCTCCTGTCGCCAGCATGCTCATTGCCTCTTAGCAAAGCTTCCCATTGTAATAAAAACCTTTCTTCTTGATACAGCCTTTAAAAAAAACATTTTATTGGATTGCTAGCAAGTGCTGTCGGAATGGAATGAAATGAAACTGAATCCGAAACAAAAGGGGAAGAAAAAAAAGACTATCCAATGTAAAATCTATCTGCATCTTCAGAGCTGTCAAAATGAAAAATGAAGCCACAAGTTTGGCCTTTAAAAATATTAATTCATTGTAAAGATGAACTAGAGAGCCATGGGAAAATCTACCTTATCTTCTAGGAGGAACAAGCCAGGCCAAATCTCCATCATTCTTCCTCGATCCTGAATGTCACTTGCTTGGCAGCCTTAAAGCTGATGAGCCTACACTCAAAATTCATTCATAGTGCTTCTCATCATAATAAATCCTTGAAAAATTTCCCTTTCTTATCATCAAGTCAGTGGTTCCAGACACTAAGCCCTGTCTGGGCTTTTCTATTTGTAAGATCTTTTTTTTTTCTTTTTACTTCTCTCTCATATTTCCTATGGAGACCAAACCAAGTACTAATTTTAATTTTGATAGTAGGTGAGAGCTTTGAGATAAAACCTGTAATATCAACTAGTCTTACTGATGAAAGGAAGATCACATGAGGAATAATTGCCAAACAGCAAATGAATAACAATAAAAATTGCAAGTTCAACTGGAAAATAACACTGTGGTTTCAGTTAAAAATTATGTTACAAGACCTTTCTTCTTTCCTTCCTTCTTTTCTCTGTTCCTATTTCCTTTCCTTGCTTTTCCTTTTTCTTTTCCTTGCTTTTCCTTGCCTTGGCTTGCCTTTTTTCTTTTTTCCTTTCTTTCCTTCCTTTCCCTTCCCATTTTTAACTGGTTATTCTCATCAATAACATGGGTTTTTTTTCAAATATTCTGTTGGAAAAATGCACATTCTATTTTATATTACTCTTCAGTTACAGAAGGATAAAATGTTCCATACTCCCATATCCATAGATTCTGCATAAAGAACAATATTTTTGCAATTTATTTTTTTTTTATTTTTTTGCCATTTGTTTATGAAGGTAACATGCTATTAGCTGACCTTGTAACCAGCAAAAGGGTTTTCTCACCTTCGCATCCCCTAGTATAGCCTTATTCTTATTAAGCAGTAACATACTTTTGTCTAAAGGATGTTTGAAAGGCTGAGGAAAGAGATCAGGGGCCATGGAACAGAGCAAAAGTAACTGGTCATACAGAGAGATTGAATACCTAACAAATTTCTAAACTATTTCACTCATCTCCTTGCTCCAGGTAAGCCCCAAAAGGACACCTTCTTAGTTAGGTTTAACCTTAACATCAGGTTAATGATATGACTAAGAAAAACAAAATCTTTCATCACTTCAGTTCATGGAAGTTTGAGTTCGCTTTTGACCCAGTGAAAAGGAATATCTTTAGAAGTAATGATCAAAGAAGGATTGAATCATTTAAAGAAAATTATTCTTTTGGGTAAACCAACATTGGAATTACTATTATTCTGAGATTGTTACTTAAACTATTAATATTATAAATTTTTATTTATTGTTTAATAATATAAATTGGAATTATAAAAGGCTACTTTTCAAAGGTTTTAAGAAACTCTTTTTGAACCCATTTCTCTTAAAGAAGAAGATACAATTAGTTTAATCTAAATTAATAAAATTGTTTCTAGCACATTTGTACCTAAAATATAGAGGACAACAATTTCTTCTACAAACAATATTCTTGAGCCTCATTGTAAAGTTGAGATCAGAAAAGCACCTTCTTTATGATGTTGTCAAATCAAATAAGATAATCTACATAATGCATTTTACTAGTGTTAAAGCACTATAAAACATTCCCTATTATCACCATCATCCTTTCCAGCTTTAAATCTGTAATTCTGTGGGAAACACTCCTGAGCAATCTGATTGAAGGAAGTGGCATATTCTCTCTTGACATGTGAATTTCAGTAGAACTCTCCTTCTTAGCTTTACCTTAGCTTTGCTCTTACCTAAAATTGAGAGAATTGCCTGGAGGATACCAAGAGAGAAAAGCTCCCTCCTTAGTTCAAGGAGCCCCATTCTTGTCCAAACTCTTGGATCTCCTATTTATTCTAATATTGGACTCATTCTTCAGATATCTTCAGCATTCTATTTTCTCTGATTTAAAAATTACCAAAATATTTGGGAGCAGTTTCCAATGCAAATTGTAATATAATTTGTTACATTTGGATTTCCTCTCTTGCTTTGTTACCATAGCAAATATTCTGAATTCCCTACCTTCTTGGCAAAATTAAGAAGGAAAAAAATGTGACTTGCAGCTTATATAGTCATAGAGAAGGTGAAGGACAGGAAAACTGTTGAAAAACAGAGGCAGTTGAATTGACAGTTTTTAGATGGCATTAGAGTTCATTTTGTTGTTGTTGGTGGTGGTGGGTATTTTTAGAGGAAGAATATTTTTAAAATAATTTTTTAGTCTTAAAATATTTCTTATATAGGCCAATCCCAATCCTCTGCCTGGATATGCTTTTGTTTCCTGCTTCTGACCCCAGAGCCAGTGGATAACAAATGATCAATATCTAGGGCTGTCTGTAATAAGAGATTTCAGATTAAATATATTCTCAATGAGGAACAAGCCGTCTCAGAAAGAAATGAGTTCTCCCTTTCTGGAACTGTCCAATTAGAGATTAACTCTATGGGATTTTAACGCTCATATGGGATTTTGAAGAGGGAATTCCTATTTATTCATTCATTTAGTAAATATTTAATAAGTATTTATAAATAGGTATTACATATTTTCCCAGGCCTTGAGGATAAAAAGACAAAATTAAAATACTTCTTTCTGCTCTCAAAAACATTTATCTTTCTATCATTTATCTTTCTACTATATACCTCTCTATTGATAATAGATATACTACACCGAATATGTATATAATTGGCAAACTTTGCAAACACAAATCTTTATTTGTTAAATTATTACAAAATAAATAAAAAGTAATTTTGGTTTAGAAGAATAATAGCAACTCAAGT
Organism: Sminthopsis crassicaudata; assembly: GCF_048593235.1. Taxonomy (NCBI): domain Eukaryota; kingdom Metazoa; phylum Chordata; class Mammalia; order Dasyuromorphia; family Dasyuridae; genus Sminthopsis; species Sminthopsis crassicaudata. The sequence goes on from NC_133618.1 coordinate 218,670,565, forward strand.
ACATCAAAATGGATAATATGTAGGACATGGCACTTGAACCAAGTCATGTAGAGAGCTAAGCACTATAAGAAGTGATGGTGAGGAGGAGGAACATTCTAAGCATGAGAGACACTCTATGAAAAGTCCTAGAGAATGGAGGTAGGTTTTTATGTGTAAGGTATAGGTAGGCCAATTTGTTTGGAACATAGAATGTGTTACAGTGAGTGATGTGCAATAAGTCTGGGAAAATAGGTTTGAAATTGTGAAGGACAAATAGAGAATTTTAGTCTCTGGATCTTTTTGAGCAGGCTTATGCTGTAGATCAAACTGTTCTTTAGTAATGTCACTGTGGTAGCTATTATGGAGATATTTGGAGCAGGGGGATAGGTTAGAAGATTAGAAGTGATAACAGCTAAGGGTGGACTGATTACCATGCAAATGATAAGGTGAAATAAGATGAGAAAAATATTGTAATGGAAGAATCAGCATGACTTGTTAGCTATTGGGTAAAGTTTCCTCAGAGATCTTTCTCATATTCTGTGAACTATGACAATCAAGAAATTTCTAGTTTGGGAGAGTTTAGAATTGAAAACCAAAAATGTTCTTTGATTTATTTGAAGTTTAAATGCAGAAAAGTCCCAAGCTTTTCCATTACTTTATTACTGAATACTATGACCAATGAGGCAGATAATATAAACTCATTAAATTTTTTGCACAACAACTGGAAATGTAGGCAATATTCACAAGCATTAAATTTTCATCTCAGGCTTGGAATATGCTGATATATTATTTCTGTGAATGAAATACAGGAGTACAGCCTTACTTCATGTAACAATAATATAATTTTTCTGACTATTCACTAGTGATGTGACCTAATTCTGAAAAATTAAAAAAAAATTAGATATCCAAAGAACTATACATCATTGTGTTTTGTGAGGTAGATTTTGAGGATTTCTTTGAGTGTAGTTCATGATTTAAAATTTTTCTCTAAAAGTAGTTTTTTAAATCTCTCAATGTCTTTCCAAAGTCTCACAATAGGTTCCTAAAACTTTAGGGGCTTCTTGACTGGCTACTTTGTAAGTAGTACAGGGTCAAGACATTGGTCCATCTCTATCACTTTTTCAAATAAGGAGAAAGGTTTTATTTCATATCCTTAAGAACCATTTAAAACCAAAACAACACTTCGATAGTATGAGCTTTTTCCAAAATTTGTTTCAGCAAGCTTCTAATAGTTAAGAGCCTGTCAGACTGAGTATAAAATAAAGGACAGGTTTACTCTATAGGGCTAAAAACATTCCTTGGGTCTTGGATTCATGGATATCTCACTTCTCTTGGGATCCACAAGATAAGTGTCTCTGGAGCATCTCTGATACAAAGGAAAACAACCATTTCCATTCCTGTTTCTGACTTAGAAGCATTCAGGTACAGATTTGAATTCTGGATCCTTTTGTGAGAATAAAAATAGGAAAAGAACACTGTAGCATTCATACCATCCTTTAAAAAATGTAGAGGTAGAAACTGATACCTTTAGGGAAGCCACAGGCATAAAAGATTTAAACCTGGCCCTTCCACTGTGAGACTATTTCTTCAGAGTACAGTAGTTATGGCTTGATTGTTTTAATACAAAATTTAGGGCAAGAAGCAAAAAACTTTTTATGGATTCCACGTGGAGCTTAGTATCTCTCCTTTCAGACCTCAAATAGTTTATAATTTTCCTATGCATTTGCCATTAGTTTTAGGCAGCTGGTATGGTGAGTACCCAGTGCAGTGAATAGTACACTGGATCTAGCATCTGGAGAATTTAAGTTCAAATCCAATCTTTGTGATTTAAAAGCTGTAGGATCTTAGACAAATAATTTAATCTGTCTGCCTTGGTTGCTTTTTCTACAACATAGATTCAGTAAAAGTACTTTCCATTCAGGGTTGTTATGAGGATAAAAGGAGACAAAATCTGAAGTATTTTGCAAACCTTAAGGTATTTTATTAGGACTATCAAAAGTCTTACTGAAGTTTTAATTTTAATAAACATATGTATAAATTTTACTTATTTATAGTTAGATGTGTTTGCATCTTATCTCCTTACTAAAATCTGAGTTTCATGAGGATTGAAGTCATGATTCATCTAAATATCATATCTCATGAAGTCTGGAGGCATAGGGCTACAATACTTGCAACTGGGAGAGACTGAGGCTAGGAGGTTGCTTGAGCTTGGGAGATTTAGTACTAATGCCTTTCAGATGTCTGCATGAATCTAGAACCAATATGGTAAGGCCCCCAAAGAAGCAAAGTACCCCTAAGATCCTTACAGAACTTGGCAAAGTAGTCCAGATCTAATAAGATATCATTTAACAAAGATGAATGTAAACTCTCATACTTTGATGTTGAAAAAAGAAAATTCATCATAAAAAAGAGATTAATAAATAACTGTTGCTTTAATATAATCTAGATATCTTAGTGGACTGCAGATTTACTATAAGTCTTAGCTTTCATTAAAAGAAGCCCCAATTTTCATTAAAAGAAGCCCAGAACATAGTAGGTGACAGTTTATATGTCACCTGGACTATTTTATTAAATCTTGAAGGATAATGCCAAATTGGAGATCATTCAAAGAACATGGGAGCAGATTTTAAGGGACCTTAAGACCATGAAATACAAAATGTTTTAAAGAGCCAAAGATATTTGAACCTAAAGAAATGGAATAAGAGGGACATGAAATTTTCTCGTATTTTAAGAGAAGTCATATGGAAGTGAGTTATACTTGTTCTTTTATCCCTAGAGTGCTATAGATTTGAAAGGTGTGGGACTGTTTTTTAATTTAAATGCAAGAAATAAAGTATTTAGAATCAGATATAGGCTGCTTCTAAATGTAGCAGGTTCTTTTTTCAGAAGGGGTTTATAGTCAAAGAGTGGATGACCTTTCACCATCATCTATGGGTTTAATTCTCTCAAAGAAGATAACTTCCAGATCAAAATAGAATGTCCTATAAGTCTTAGTGCAATGTTAATTTTTAAAACCTTAAAAAACAAAAGCCTGTTTTTTTCTCCTGAAATTCAGACCATGGCTAGGTCATTTAACCTTTCTAGTAACCCAGACAATTTTTTAAAATTCTGAGTTGCAGAGTTAAATGCTTATTTTCTTTGGGAGAGAGAATACTTTGATGACAATATGATTTGATGATCAATTAAATTATATATCCAGTGAAAATAAGAGAATGCAAACTTGAGAAAGAGACTGATTCATTTTGGTTCTTATATCTCCAGCTTTATATGACTTGAGTATAATGTCTGGCATATAATACATGCTAATTAAAGAGTTTTTTTTGTGTGTATTAATTATTGGGGATATTTTACAAAGGCTGAGGTCCCTTAAAACTTTTTAAAAAATACATCTGTGGATTTAATTTAAAGCTCAGGTACTTGACTAAAGAAGAAAAATTGGATAATTATTAGAAAAAACAAAGCACAACACAACAGAACACAAATTTTATGCTGATCACATATTCTCTCACCTAAAAAGTACCTCAAAAATCAACTAATAAGCCGCTTACCCCCATGCTTCACATTGGGCAAAGTCAGCTAAAAGGGATATAGTACATACAAAAAAAAAGATTTCTTGAAATAATATAGTTTTAAATGAAATTCTGGTTTTCTTTATGTATCCACAAAACAGGCCATTGATGTTTTATTGATGATTCTTTTGAAGGTAAGGGAAAAGCAAGTTGCCAGCAAAGGAAGCCTTTTGGGCTCTCTGTCATACCACTGCCCCATTGAACTTTTAATAGGAGTCTTTGTAGGCTCCCCAGACTGCAGTAACCTCTGTGAGTGCTCAGTGAGATGAAGGCAGATAAAGTGAAAATGTGACTGTGCCATCTCATAAAATGACATTTAAAGCCCAACAAGGGGACGATGTTATTATTTAGCACATTCCTTCCAATCCAAAGTGTGCTGTTAGAGGAATAAATGATCATTATCACTTCAGATGTGGAGAAAATAGTTGCACACTTTTCTAAACCTCTATCTGGGGGGCTTCCATTTGAGCCTGGGGATAATGGGAAGATAGGAGAAGTGCCTGAGGCTTGAACAGCATTAAAAGCTGAGTATCATTGAAACATTGCCATTCCCTCCCACAATCAGCCAGAATCCCCAAAACACATCAAAGCACCCTAATGCTGGATTTTTTCCCCTTATGGCTTAAGTCTCAGACATTTCAAAATGTCATAGGTAATTGTTTTTGGTGCCAGATCCTTAACTAGAAATTCTATGGTGCAAATTATTTTGTGGGGCAGGAGGAGGTCGTGTCAATATAACAATGAGGATAGTTTGATTATAGTTGCTCCAAGAGACTTGACATGAGGTCCTAGCTGAATTTACATGAAAGATTTTTCAGGGATTCCAGCTTTAGCCTATATGGGGATGAGATATAAAGCAGGCATCATTCAATAATGGCAATCTAATGGACATATATCTATATTTCTAGCAATTGAATATAATCTTAAAGAAAATGAACTTGGGTGGATGGGGATGAGTGTAAGATGAATCTCCTACAGAAAATTGAATTAGAAGCCAACAAATGGAGTTAAGGATGGGGAGCATTCCAGAAATGAGGTATGTCCAGTGCAAATATATGGAGAATTGAGATGAAGGATTGTATACAATGATCAGCAAATAGAGCAGTGCATTTGAATTATAGAATACATAGAGAAGAATTAACTCTAAAAGAAAGGAAGGTTGGGAGGTATTTTAAATACTGAACATGATTATAAAGTTAATAGGAACTCGAAAAGATTTTTTGCATAGGGACCCATAAGGTTAGGTCCCAGGTTATACCAAGTTGCCAGTATCCTTAGCTAAAAAGACACTTTTGCTCTGTGCTAATCATAGCCTTATTTGGTAGACTGGGAGATTTCCTTTCCATTATAATGATGAAAATATTCACAACAAAGGGAGAGAGAAGAAGAGGGAGAAAGAGAAAAAGAGAGAACCTTATCTATTATGTTTCACAAATCCTTTTCCAGGCAGCCTGGCAGATGCCACATGGATCTACAGTGTCTTGTTACTTATGTCCATAGCAAAAGTGGAAGGAATTGAATAATATCACCAACTGACTGAGTCTTACCAAAATAGGGCTCTCAATGTTCCAGGGCCCAGAAATCACAATATTAATTCTTACAAGTCCTGGTGAACAGGTATGAGAAACCTGAACAACCATGGCTTTTGATCCCATGCATTTCACATTATAGTCTAAGACAAGGATAAACGAGTCATAACTGCACATGAATATGATACAAATAATGGCATTAGACAATAATGGGTAAAGAAATTCAGAAGCAAAAATCAATTCTTACTGCTTCTATATTAGCTACTTAGGTAAGACACAGTATCTTCAAATGGAGGAGTGAATTTGAATAGAACCTTGCAAGATGAATAGATCAGCTTCCCGGGTAACTTTCAAGTATCAGCTAAAATTTTAACTTCAGCAAAAAGCCTATACCTTCCATCTGATATTATCTCCAATTTACAGTGTATATATTTTGATTGTACAATTTTCAGATTATCTCCCCCTTTAAAGAAAAAAAAAACTTTTTTTTTTCCTTTTTTGTTCATTTCCTCAGCTCTCAGCACATTGCTTGATATATCCTGGGGCCTTAATAAATAAATATTTGTTAATTTAACTTAACTTTGGGAAGGTAGAAAAGAGATATTTCGTGATGATAATAGAATAAGCCTTAACATCAAGGTAGCTTTAGCTGTTTTTGAGGCAGATGAGGAAATGAATGTGGTTGCATAAAAGGATCTCTTAGGGAAATAAAAACAGATGAATCTTTAAAAGTCAGTAGAAACCGTATTGGAGATAGTTTAGATATTTGATCTCTGCTTTTCAAGGAGTTTTTAAAGATTGTTGAACAGGGGAGAAATGTGATGGTAGCACCATTTGAGGGGGATTTATGGGACAGTTGACTGGTGTCAAAAGCAACTTAAGGCCCATGTAACATTTGGGATATTTTTGAAAAATTTGATTTGATGAAGGCCTTAATTTTGATCACAGCAAAGGGAAGAGAGAAAAGAAGGTTTAAAGTGAGGACCATTTTAATAGAATACAAAGGGGCCTGGATTTGATGGGGAAACACCTTGGATAAGAATGTCAATTTTGTTCTTATTACCTGTATGACAAAGCAAGTTGATTCTTTTCTGGCATTATTCTCATTTGTGCAAAGTGAGAAAGGGGAGATAAGTATCTTCTAAGCTCTAATTATTCTATAATCCTACATGACATTGAAAAGGAAGACTCTATGGGATTTGACATATGGCCTAGATGTTTTGAGTGAAGAAGAAAGAAAGCAAAACCATTTCTAGTCTGGGTAACTGGGAGACTAATAGTATCTTTAATAAGGAGCCTAAGAAAAAGGATTGCTCTTGATCCAACCATTCTTTTTTAAATTAATTAATTAATTTGTTTGTTTAGTCATTGTTTGTTTTTTGTCCTAAGTTTATTTTTAACATACATTGCTTTGTTAATCTTGTTGAAAGAGAAAAATCAGAGTCAAAGGGAAAAAACATGGAATATATATACAAACACACATATAAACAGAAAAAAATAAGTGGGCATAACATGTGTTGCTTTACACATGTAATCTCCTTAGTTCTTTTTCTAGATACAGATGGTATTTTCTGTCCTAAGTCTATTGATTTGTATCACTGAACCGCTGAGAAGAATCAAATCTTTCATAGTGAATCATCACTATGTTATTGTGTCCAATGTATTTTGGTTTTGGTCAGCATTGTTTCATGTAAATCTTTCTAGGCCTTTCTAAAATCAGGCTTTTCATCATTTTTTGTAGAACAATAATATTCCATTACCATCATGTACCACATCTTGTTCAGCCATTCCCAAATTGATGGGTATCTACTCCTTTTCCAATTCTTTTTTTAATAGTTTTTTTATTTATAAAATATATGCATATGTAATTTTTCAGCATTGACCCTTGCAAAACCTTCTGTTCCAACTTTTCCCTTCCTTCCCCCCATCAACTCCCCCATATGGCAGATAGACCAATACATTTTAAATATGTTAAAGTATATGTTAAATACAATATATGTGCACATATCCATACAATTATTTTGCTGCAGAAGAAGAATGGGACTTTTAAATAAGGTAAAATTAATCTGAGAAGAAAATCAAAAATGCAAGTGGATAAAAAGAGATGGATTGTTAATGCTATGTAGTGGTTCACACTAATTTCCCAGAGTTCTTTTGCTGGGTGTTATTGAAGAGAGGCACGTTCATCAGAATTGATCATCATACCTGCTCATTTCACTCAGCATCAATTCATGTAAGTCTCTCCAGGCTTTCTGAAAACTTCTTGCTAGTCATTTCTTACAAAACAATAATATTCCATAACATTCATGTACCACAATTTATTCAGCCATTCTTTAATTGATGGGCATCCATTCAATTTCAAGTTTCTAGCCACTACAAAACAGGACTGCCACAACATTTTTACACATACAGGTCCTTTATCTTTAAGATCTCTTTGGGATATAAACCCAGTAGTAACACTGCTGGATCAAAGAGTATGCACAGTTTGATAAGTTTTTGAGCGTAGTTCCAAAGTGCTCTCCAGAATGGCTGAATGTATTCACAATTCCACCAACAATGCATCAGTGTCAAAGTTTTTCCACATTCCCTCCAACATTCTCCATTATCTTTCCCTGTCATTCTAGCCAATGTGACAGGTATGTAGTGGTATCTCAGAGTTGTCTTAATTTGCATTTCTGTGATTAATAATGACTTGAAGCATCTTTACATATGGCTAGAAATAGTTTCAATTTCTTCATCGGAAAATTGTCTGTTCCTATCTTTTGACCGTATATCAACTGGAGAATGCCATCATTTCTTATAAATTAGAGTTAATTCTCTCTATATATTTTGGAAATGAGGCCTTTATCAGAATGTTTGACTGTAAAAACATTTTCTCAGTTTATTGTTTCTCTTCTAATCATGTCTGCATTAATTTTGTTTGTACAAAAGCTTTTTAATTTGATATAATCAAAAATTTCTATTTTGTGATCATTAATGATCTCTAGCTCTTCTTTGGTCACAAATTCCTTCCTCCTCCAAAGGTCTGAGAGGTAAACTATCATATGTTCTTCTAATTTATTTATAATCTTATTCTTTTTTCCTAGATCATGAACCCGTTTTGATCTTATCTTGGTATATGGTGTTAAGTGTGGGTCAATGCCTAGTTTCTGCCATACTAATTTCCAATTTTCTCAGCAACTTTTGCCAAACAGTGAATTCTTAGACCAAAAGCTTAGGTTTTGGGGTATGTCAAACACTAGATTATTAAAGTTATTGACTATTTTGTCCTGTGAACCTAACCTATTCCACTGATCAACTGGTCTATTTCTTATCAAATAACAAATGGTTTTGGTGACTGCTATTTTATAATATAGTTTTAGGTCTAGTCCAGCTAGGACACCTTCATTTCATTTTTCTTTCATTAGTTCCCTCGAAAGTCTTGACCTTTTGTTCTTCCAGATGAATTTTGTTGTTATTTTTCCTAGGTCATTAAAATAGTATTTTGGGAGTCTGAATGGTATAGCACTAAATAAACAGATCAGTTGTATTGTTATGTTTATATTTGCTTGACCTATCTAAGAGGACTTGACATTTTTCCAATTGGTTGGATCTGACTTTATTTGTGTGGAAAGTGTTTTATAGTTTTACTCATATAGTTACTGACTTTTCCTTGGCAGATAGATTCCCAAATATTTTATACTATTGGCAGTTACTTTAAATGGGATTTCTCTTTGTATCTCTAATTAATTTTGTTTGTGATATATAAGAATGCTGGTGATTTATGTGGGTTTATTTTGTATCCTGCAACTTTGCTAAAGGTGTGGATTATTTCTAATAGCTTTCTAGTAGAATCTCTGGGGTTCTCATATCACTTCATCATATCACCTGCAAAGAACAATAATTTGGTTTCCTTATTACCTACTCTAATTCCTTTAATCTCATCCTCAACTCTTATTACCTAAGCTAGCATTTCTAACACAATATTGAATAATAATGGTGATAGTAGGCAACCTTTTTTAACCCCTGATCTTATTGGAAATGGTTCCATTTTATCTCCATTACATATGATGCTTACTGATCATTTTAAATAGATGCTACTGACTATTTTAAGGAAAAGTTCATTTATTCCTATACTTTCATTTATTTTTAATAGGAATGGATGTTGTATTTTATCAAATGCTTTTTCTGCATCTATTGAGATGATCCTAGGGTTTTTATTAATTTGGTTATTAATATGGTCAATTATACTAATAGTTTTCCTAATATTAAACCAGCCCTGCATTCCTGGTATAAATCCTACTTGATCATAGTGTATTATCCTGAGGATGATTTTCTGAAGTCTTTTTGCTAATATCTTATTTAAGATTTTAGCATCAATATTCATAAAGGAAATTGGTCTATAGTTTTCTTTCTCAGTTTTCAATCTACCTGGTTTAGGTATCAGTACCATGTCTGTGTCATAAAAGGAATTTGGTAGGAGTCCTTCATTCTGTATTTTTTCAAATAGTCTATATAACATTGAAGTTAATTATTCTTTTAATGTTTGTTAGAATTCACATATAAATCCCTCTGGTCCTGGGGATTTTTTCTTAGGGAGTTGATTAATCACTTGTTCTATTTCTTTTTCTGAAATGAGACAATTTAAGCAATTTACTTCCTCCTCTGTTAATCTGGGAAGCCTATATTTTTAAAGGTAGTTATCCATTTCACTTACGTTATAGAATTTATTGTCATAAAATTGAGCAAAGTAACTCCTAATTATTGCTCTAATTTCCTGTTTATTGGTGGAAAGTTTTCCCTTTTCATTTTTAAGACTAACAATTTGATTTTCCTCTTTACTTTTTCTAATCAGATTTGCCAAAGGTTAATCTATTTTGTTGTTGTTGTTTTTTTTTTCATAAAACCAACTCTTAGTTTTATTTATTAATTCAGGAGGGTTTTTTTAACTTTCAATTTTATCAGTTTCTCCTTTTAATTTTAGAATTTCAAGTTTAGCGTTTGATTGGGTTGTTTAAATTTGCTCTTCTTCTAGCTTTTTAAATTGCAAGCCCAATTCATTGATCTTCTCTTTCTCTATTTTATTCAAGTAAGCCTCTAAAAATATAAACTATCCCCTTATTACCACTTTGGCTGCATCCCCCAAATTTTGGTATGTTGTCTCATTATTAATTGTGTCTATGATTTGCTGTTTCACCCATTCATTCTTTAGGATGAGATTATTTAGTTTCCAATTACTTTTTGGTCTATTTACCCCTAGCTTTTTGTTGAATATACTTTTTATTGCATAGTGACCTGAAAAGAACGCATTTACTATTTCTGCCTTTCTGCATTTAATTTTGAGGTCTTTATGTCCTAATATGTAGTCAATTTTTGTATAGGTTCCATGAGCTGCCGAGAAGAAAGTGTACTCCTTTCTGTATCCATTCATTTTTCTCCAAAGATCTCTCATATCTAATGTTTCTAATATTCTCTTTCCTCTTTTACTTCTTTCTTATTTGTTTTGTGGTTTGATTAATTAATTCTGAGAGTGCAAGGTTGATATCTCCCATTATTAAAGTTTTGCTGTCTATTTCTTTTTGTAATTCTCCTAACTTCTCCTTTAGGAAGTTAGATGTTATACCACTTGGTGCATTTATGTTTAGTATTAATATGGCTTCATTGTCTATGCTACCCTTTAGCAAGATTATTGTTTCCTTTCTTATCTCTTTTAATTAAATCAATTTTTGCTTTTGCTTGTTCTGAGATAAGGATGGTTACCCCTGCTTTTTTGACTTCACTTGAAGCATATAGATTCTGTTTCAGCCTTTTATCTTTACTCTGTATGTATCACACTGCTTTAAATGTGTTTCCTGTAAACAACAGATTCTGGCTTTTGATCCAGTCTGCCATCTGCCTCTGCTTTATGGGAGAGTTCATCCCATTTACATTTACTCTTAAAACTACTAATTCCATATTTCCTACCATATTATTATCCCCAGATTATGCTTTTATTTTTCTATCCTCCCTTACCCTCCTCCCCAGTATTAAACTTATGGGCACCATTTGCCTCATGCATCTCTCCCTCTTTAGAATCCCTCCCACCTTCTTTGAGTCCCTTTCCTTTTATTATACCTTTCCCTTATTACTCTTTTCCATTTCTATTTTCCTCTTCCACTTTTTAATGAGGTGAGAGAAGTTTCTCTGTAAACGAAATATTTCTATTATTTTCTCTTTGAGCCAAATCTGATGAGAGTAAGATTCACACAATGTTTCTCCCCCTCCCTAAATTCCTTCAAATATGATAGGTTTACTTTGCCTCTTCATGTGATATAATTTCCCTCTTTTATCTCTTCTTTTCCCTTTTTCTGATACTATCTGCTTTCTACTTCTATTTCCCTTTTTTTGTATTATAATAGTAAAATCAAATTATACACATACTCTTTATGTATGCCCATAACAGTAATATGATTCTCAAGAGTTCTTTTTATCTTTTATGCTTCTCTTAAATCCTATATTTATAGGTCAAATTTTTTTGTTTAGCTCAGGTTTTTTCATTTGGAATAAATGGAATTCACCTGTTTTATTGAATGTCCATCTTCTTCCCTGGAAGAAATCTCTGAGCTTAGCCAGGTAGCTTATTCTTGGCTGCATTCCAAGTTCTTTTACCTTTTGCAATATCAAGATTCCAGGCCCTTCAATTCTTTAATGTGGAAGCAGCTAGATCCTGAGTGATCCTTATTGTGGCTCCTCAGCATTTGAATTTTTTTTCTGGCTGCTTATAATATTTTTTCCTTAGTCTGATAGTTCTGAAATTTAGCCACAATATTCCTTGAAGTTTTTAATTTGGAGTCACAGGAGATGTTCGATGAATTCTTACAATGCCTATTTTACATTCTGATTCTATTACATCTGGGCAGTTCTTTTTGATGGTTTTGATGGTTTCCTGTAAAAATAGTGTCTAGGTTCTTTTTTCCAATCATAATTTTCAGGAAGTCCAATAATGCTCAGAGGTCTGTTGTTTTTCCAAGTAGATATTTAACATTTTTTTTCTTTATTTTCATTTGTTTTTTGGTTTTGCTGACTGGTTCTTGATGTCTCAACGAATCATTCATTTCTATTTGTTCAGTTATGATGTTTAATGAGTTATTTTCTTCATTAGTTTTTTTTACTTCTTTTTGCATATGTCCAATTGAGTTTTAAACGAATTGTTTTGCTCTATGGAATTTTTTTTCCATTTCACTATTTTTTTTAAACTGAGTTATTTTCTTTTCCTAATTCACAAATCTTACTTTCCTGGGAGTTCTTTATCTTTTCCGGTTCACAAATTCTCTTTCCCTGGGAATTCTTTACCTTTTACAATTCACATTTCAGGAAGTTGTTTTCTTTTCCCACTTTATCAAATTTTTCTTTAAGTGAATTATATGCCTTTTCCATATTCTCTTGCAGATCTTCTCTTTCCTTTCCCCATTTTTCTTCTAGCTCTCTTTTAAGATCTTTTGTAATTTCTTCTAGGAGAGCCTTGTGTGTTGGGGAGCAGGTTACATCTCCCTTTGGTGTTTTGTCTGGAGACTGTCTACTATTAGTTTTCTCAAGGTTGAAAACCTGCTCTCTTTCTGTATAAAAAGCTATCAATAGTTAGAGTTTGCTTGGCTTTTTTGCTCATTTTTTTAAGCTCTTAGGGTTTGCCTTCAGGGCAAGGAAGTTACCAGCTTCCTCTACAGAACAGGGATAGATAGATAGACAGTAGCTGTCCTATAAATGTGCTGCAAAGTGCAGCTGAGCTGTGGAAGTACTACTGCCCTGGAAAGAGTGGCCAAGCAGTGGAAGTGCCCTGTGCAGAGCCCCATAGTGGAAATTCCACTGCTCCAGGAAGAGCACCACCTCTAGCTGTACAGAAGTGTGGCTTCCCCGGGCAGAGTTGACCAATACATGTTAAATATGTTAAAGTATAAGTTAAATACAATATATGTATACATGTCCAAACAGTTATTTTGCTATACAAAAAGCATAAGACTTTGAAACAGTGTACAATTAGCCTGTGAAGAAAATAAAAAAATGTAGACAGACAAAAATATAGGGATTGGGAATTCTGTGTAGTGGTTCATAGTCAACTCCCAGAGTTCTTCCACTGAGTGTAGCTGGTTCAGTTCATTACTGCTGTATTGGAACTGATTTGGTTTATCTAATTTTTGGAGAGGGCCTCGTTCATCAGAATTGATCATCATATAGTCTTGTTGTTGAAGTATATGATGATGATCTCCTGGTCCTGCTCATTTCACTCTGCATAGGTTCATGTAAGTCCTTTCTCCAGGCCTTTCTGCAATCATCCTGTTGGTCATTTCTTAAAGAACAATAATATTCCATAATATTCATATACCACAATTTATTCAACCATTCTCCAATTGATGGGCATCCACTCAGTTTCCAGTTTCTGGCCACTACAAAGAGGGCTCCCACAAACATTTTTTTAATGTAATGTAATCAAAGTTGTCTTTTTTTTTTTTGCATTTCATAATGTTCTCTACTTTTTCTTTGGTCATAAATTCCTCCCTTCTGCAAAGATCTGATAGGTAAATGATCCCTTGTTCTCCTAATTTGTTTCTGGTATCATATTTTATGTCCAAATTATGTATGCATTTTAGCCTTATTTCTGTATGAGGTGTGAGATGTAAATCTATGCCAGTTTTATTATATATAATTCTCCAGTTTTTTCCAGCAATTTTTGTCAAATAGTGAGTTCTTGTTCCAAAAGCTAATGTTAGGGAATTTATCAAATATTAGATTGCTATAGGCTTTGATTATTGTGTGATGTGTATCAAATCTATTCCACTATTCTAGCATTTAATTTCTTGGCCAGTCCCAAATGGTTTTGATTACTGCTGCTTTATAATATAGTTTTAGGTTTGGTACTGCTAAACCACTATCCTTTGTATTTTTTCCCCCAGTAATTCCCTTGATATTCTTGACCTTTTATTCTTACAGATAATTTTTTAAAATTATTTTTTCTAGTTCTATAAAATTTTATTGGCAGTTGATAGATATGGCATTGAATAAGAAGACCAATTTAGAAAGAAATTGTCATCTTTATTATATTAGCTTGGTCTAGCCATGAACAACATCAGTTATCCCAATTGTTTGGATCTGATTTTATTCATATGAGAAGTGTTTTGTAATTTTGTTCATATAATTCTTGGATTTTTCTTGGCAGGTGAACCCCCAAATATTTTAATTTGGCTACAGTAATTTTATTTTATTATTTTTATCATTATAGTTTTTTATTGACAAAACATATGCATTGACCCTTGCAAACACTTCTGTTCCAACCTTTCCCCTCCTTCCCTTTATCCCCTCCCCTAGATGGCAGGCAGTCCCATACATGTTAAACATGTTAAAGTATATGTTAAATAGAATATATGTATATATATATATTTATAGAAATCTTGTTGCAAAAGAAAAATCAGATTTAGAAAGAAGGCAAAAATAACCTGGGAAGAAAAACAAAAATGTAAGCAAACAACAACAATAGAAAGAATGCAAATGCTATGTTGTGATCCATATTCATTTCCAAGTGTTCTTTCGCTGGGTGGGCTACAGTATTTTTAAACAAAATTTCTCATTCTATCACCAGCTGATGGGCTTTGTGATGATGATTTGTGTGGGTTTATTTTATATCCTACAACTTTCCTAAAGCCATAATTGTATTCAGTAGGTTTTTGGATGATATTCTAGGACTTTTATCATCATATCATTTGCAAAAGTGATAGTTTTATTTCCTTATTGCCTATTCTAATTCTTTAATTTCTTTTTTCTTTTCTTATTGCTAAAGCCAAAACTTCCAGTACAATGTTGAATAATAGTGGAGATAATGGGATCTTTTTTTCATCTCTTATCTTATTGGGAATGAAGCCAGCTTCTCTCCATTACAAATACTTCTTACTGTTTATTATTTTGAGGAAAGCTCCCTTTATCCCTATGCTCTCTAGTGCTTTTAATAGGAATGGGTGCTGTGTGTGTTCTACATCTATTGAGATTATCATATAATTTCTGTTGGTTTTGTTGTTGATATGATTGATTATGGTGATAGTTTTCCTGATACTGAACCAACCCTGCATTCTTGGCCTAAATCCTACTTGGTCATGGTGTATTAATCTGCTGATAAATTACTGCAATCTCTTTGTTAATATTTTATTTAAAATTTTTGCATCAATATTCATAGGTAGATTGGTCTGTGATTTTCTTTCTCCATTTTGGCCATTTCTGATTTAGATATCAATAACATATTTGCATCATAAAAGGAATTTGTCAGTGTTCCTTCTTTACCCATTTCCCCAAATAGTTTATTTAGTATTGGAATTAATTGTTCTTTACATGTTTAATATGATTTACTTGTGAATTCATCTGGCCCTGGAATTTTTTTTCTTAGGGAATTCATTAATGATTTTTCAATTTGTTTTTTCTAAAATGGGATTATTTAAATATTTTATTTTCTATTATGTTAACCAAAGCAATTTATATTTCTGTAAATATTCGTCTATTTTGGTTTAATTGTCAGACTTAATGCTGTGGAGTTGAGCAAAATAGCTCCTAATTATTGCTTTAATTTATTTTCCATTGGTGATTAGTTTACTTGATGCTAGTGATTTGATATTTTCTTTCCTTTTTGTGATCAAATTAAGCAAAGGTTTATCTATTTTGTTAGTTTTTTTCATAAAACTAACTTAGTTTTTGTTTATTAATTCAATAATTTTCTTAGTCTCTATTTCATTAATATCTCCTTTGAGTTTCAAAATTTCTAATTTGGTCTCTAATTGGGAGTTTTTAATTTGTTCTTTCTCTAGCTTTTTAGTTGCATTTGAAATTTATTGATCTCCTCTTTCTCTATTTTATTTATGTAGATATTTACAGATATAAAATTTCCCCCAAGAACTGCTTTGACTGCATACCATATGTTTTGGCATGTTGTTTCATTATTGTCATTTTCTTGGATAGAAATTATGGATTGTTTCTGTGATTGTTTTTACCTTTAGGTATAGTAATAAATTTTAAGTTGTCTCATCTGGATCTATTTTTTTAGATCTGTTGTTTTAGGAATGAGGTATTTCACATTTTCTTTCTTTTTAGTTTGTTTCATTCTAACTGTCTCACAAAGTCATTAGTTTCCATTTGCCCTATTCTAATTTTTAAAATGTCATTTTTTCCATTTAGTTTCTTCTACTATTTAAATAGTTTTCTTCAAATAATTTTTTCTTCCTTTTCTAAACTGTTGACTCTCTCATTTCTCTTCTTATTTTTTTTTTCTTTTCCCCCCTCGTATTAGCCTTTTGAAGTCTTTTATGAGCATTTCAAAGAAGCCTCTTTGGGCTTGAGACCAATTTATCTTGGTCTTTGAGATTTCTGTCCTCATCTGAGTTTGTGTTTTGGTCTGTTTTGTCACCATAGTAGCTTTCTATGGTCAAGACTCTTTTCTGTTTCGTGCTCATTTTCTTTCCTTTTGTATTGGTATTTCCTCCTTTTTTACTTTTAACCTGGAGCTCTGCTCCTGTGGTAAAGCTGTCACTGCCCTAAGCTTCCTGTGTGTCTCTGAGCCTTGGCTTTGAGCACAAGGAATCCTTGTATTTGTAGTGGGTAGCTTTGCTTGCTCTGTTCAGGAAATAGTTGGGATTCTTAGAGTTTGCTTCCTGAGAGAGGACTGGAGACTACCTCCATGATTTGCTCCTCTCCTGAGCCAGGACTGAGGGTCTTAGTTGCTGATTTGCTGTGATTAAGACCTTCTCACCAACTTTTTCAGAGTTGATCTGACCTGGGCTGAACACCCTTTACATTCCAGTGTGACTGACCTTTCTTGAAATTTTTTCGGTCTGTCTTGAGCTGGAGAGTGGTTTCATTCTCTGTTCAAAAGCTTTGTTTTATGTAATTTTCAAGGAATACTGGGAGATCTTCGCAGCTTCTTAACTTTATTCTGTCATCTTGACTTCACCCCCAGAACTCCATTATTTATACATTTATACATACATACACACACACACACACACACATACACACATATATATATGTGTGTGTATATGTGTGTGTGTGTAGTTGTACATAATAGATTTGTGATTTCATGTGCAGTCATCTTTTTAGTCTTATACTAAGTAATAGAATTGATTGTTTCATTCCATAAATTAAAAAAAAAAAAAAAGAGGATCACTTTTGTTAGAGGTGGGTGGACAAGGTAGATAATAAACCCAATTCAGGAAATGCTGAATTTGAGTTGCCATTGTGGAAATAAAGTAAGTTATTTATATTGATCATTTATAGATGTGAGATTGGAGTCCAAGAGTGGAATCAGGGTTAGATATTTGAGAGTCTCTTATATGGAAGTTAAAATATAAGAGCATGAGGTTTCTGAGAAGGGTAATAAGATGAAACCCAAGGGAAGTCTCTCAGAAATGGCCACTTTCAGAAGTTGAGCAAGCCTCAGTCTTGATGTCAGTGATTCTGTAATCCAGATGAAGCAAGAGGTTGTTTTTTTTTTCCTGCCAGCATGAATTTTTAAGAATCCATTATCTATTCATTCTATTTTTGCCCCATCAGCAAATTATGTATTTTCTGTTTGTAACAATGATGGGGAATTAATATTTAGGGATCCAATTGTTTCTTAACCATAGTTTTCAAGGTTTGTGTTCATTGAGCTCAGGGAATAGGCTTCAATTGTCTTTGTGATTATATGTCTTCATTTTCCTGGGTTAATATTGATGAAATAATTGTCTCATTAGAAGATGCTATTTATTTTTGACTCTTATAAAAATGCTGCTTTTTAAATGTATGATTTTATTTCAAGGGGAATTTTTTGCCTTTTTAATTTTCCATTAATTTGTTTTCAATGTCCAAAATTTTTTTATTTCTTTAAAAAATTGCCACTTATAGTCCCTTTAGTATTCAATTCTTCATGATAAAGAACTTCATTACAATCTCATTGTCCCTCCTATATAAAGCTGATATTGGATCTGAAATTAATGTCTTTGTATAGTGTGAGAGCTGTCTGAAATGAGTCTTCTAAAGCTTAAGGGCAGTTTCATTGCTTTTCTTTGTTTCTATGTAAAACAATATTCCTCCTGTCTTCTAAGGAAAAAACCACACTGGCTTAAGTGAGTAAACAACTTTCAAGTTCTCAGGAAGCAAACAGTTCTTGATAAAGCTTTTATCACTATTCAGGAGTTCCTTTGCTTAGGCAAGCTGGATGGTGACAATCAGACTTTTTACTTTGAAACCTCATCCTCCTCCCTCTTTTTCTTCCACCAACTACTTAGCTTTGTCTTTAGGAACCAAACATTTGGTTGATGAAAAATTAGGTCAAAAGGGGAATAACATGAGAAAGAAAAAAAGAAGAAAGATGAACCTGCAAAAAATGAACTAGCTCAAATTTTAGTGAACCATGCAAAAGTCTAAGCATATTATTCTGTATATAGTGGAAGTCCATCGCTATTCTTGAGCAGGAAAATTATTTGTGTTGGGCCTATAGATATACTTTAGTAAGAGTAGTGATTAGCTTGGATAGGGGCTGGGAAGAGCTAGAAAAAGGGACAAGGAAGAAAGAATCTACTCAAGTTTTCTAGAAAAGGCATAAGATGTAGACACTGTTTACCTGTGACTTATCAACGACAGTTGATTTTCTTTTCTCCTGCTAAAAAAAAAAGTGAGTAAGTAGTTTAAAAAAATGGCAATTCCTTAGACTCTATATAGCTATTCGTTGATCTGTCACTTCCTTATTTATTTTGAATAACTGGATTGGATGAAAAAAATTAATAGCTAGTATTAATAGCTAGTATACAACACATCAAGGCTTTACCAATATTATCTGCTTTGTTCCTCATAATAATCTTGAGAAGTAGATGACATTGTTATCTCAATTTTGCAGATAATGAAACTGAGGCAAAAAGAATTTCCTGACTTGCCCAGAGTCACTCAGTTAATAAATCTCTAAGGTTGTATTGGAACTCTGGTTTTCCTGACTCCAGGCTCTGTGCTCTATACAATGGACCATTTAGCTGCCTCAGCATATAATAAATTATTTATTATCCTAGATATTCCAAAGAAATAATTTCTAGAACTTGACTACTGAATGAATTGTAAGAAGAGATAGAGAAGAAAATGTCTGAGATATTTCAGAACTTCCAAGCCTATGTAATTTAGGGGCTAGTATTTCCATTAATAGGAAAAATGTTTCAGAAGAATGAATGGGATTGAGACAGAAATGGAGTTGGACATGAGTTGCTGATTAGAGATAGAGGTAAGATCAGTCTTAGAACTGGACAAAGGATTATACATATATATATATATATGTATATATATATATATATATATATATATGATTTATCTTGCTGCATAAAAAGAAAGAAAAAAGCTGGGAAAGAAAATAAAATGCAAGCAAATAATAAATAACAACAAGAGAGTAAGAATGATATGTTGTGTTCCACATTCAGTTTCCTTGGTTCTTTCTCTTGGTGTAAATGGCTTTCTCCATCACTGAACATTTGGAATTGGTTTGAATCATCATATTGTTGAAGAAAGCCACGTCCATCAGAATTGATCATTGTATAGTCATCTTGTTGCTGTGTATAATTATCTCCTAGTTCTTCTCATTTCACTTAGCATCAGCTCTTGTAGGTCTCTCCAAGCCTCTATGAAATCATCCTGATGGTCGTTTCTTTCAGAACAATAATATTTCATAACATTAATATATCATAACTTATTCAGCCATTCTCTAATTGATGGGTATCCACTCAGTTTCCAAGTTTCTTGCCACTACAGAGGGCTGCCACAACCATTTTTGCACATATGGGTCCCTTTCCCTCTAAAATCTCTTTGGGATATAATCCCAGCAGAAACACTGATAAATCAAAGGGTGTGCACAGTTTGATAACTTTTTGAGCATAATTTCAAATTGCTCTCCAGAATGGTTGGATACATTCACAATTCTACCAACAATGCATCAATGTTTCACTTTTCCCACATCCCCTCCAAGATTGGTCATTATTCTTTCCTATCATCTTAACCAATTTGACAGGTATGTAGTGGTAATTCAAAATTGTCTTAATTTGTATTTCTCTGATCAACAGTGATTTGGAGTATCTTTTCATGTGACTACAAATAGTTTCAATTTCTTCATCTGAAAATTATTCATAATCTTTGACCGTTTATAAATTGGAGAATGGCTTGAACTACTGTAAATTTGAGTCAATTCTCTATAAAATTTAGAATGAAGCCTTTCTCAGAATTTTTGAATATAAAAATGTTTTCCCAGTTTATTGCTTCCCTTCTAATCTTGTCTGCATTAGTTTCATTTGTACAAAAACATTTTAACTTAACATAATCAGAATTATTTATTTTGTGATCAATAATGATCACTAGTTTTTTTTTGTTTTGTTTTGTTTTGTTTTGTTTTGTTTTGTTTTGTTTTTTTGTCAAAAACTCCTTCCTCCACAGATTTGAGAGGTAAAACGTTCTTCTAATTTGCTTGGAATATCATTCTTTATGTCTACATCATGAACCCATTTTTTTCATTTACTTTTGAGTACTACTTGCCTCAGGCAGTCCTCCGCCTTTAGCGACCCTCCCCCTTTCTTATACCTTTCCCTTACTATTTGTTTTTCCTTCTATTTAGCCTACCCCTTCCCTTTCCCCTTTTCCCTCCTGCTTTTCTATAACATGAGAGAAGTTTCTTGGTGAAACCAGATATAGCTAATATTTTTTTGAGCCAAATCTGATGAGAGTAATATTCACACAATATTTATCACCTTCCCTTCTTTCTCTCAAGTATAATAGGTTTTCTTTGCCTCTTTCTGAGATGTAATTTCCCTCATTTTACCTTCACTTTCCCTATTTTCTCTGGTACAATCCCCTTTACAACTCAAGTTTGTTTTTTTATATTATAAGAGTAAAATCAGATTATACATGTACTCTCTATGTATATCCATAATAGAAATAGTTTTCTTTTTTTTTAATTTTATTTTTTATTAATTATCATAATTATAACATTTTCTTTGATAGTACATAGGCATAAGTAATTTTTTTTTACAACATTATCCCCTGTACTCCCTTCTGTTCTGAATTTTTCCCCTCCTTCCCTCCACTCCCTCCCCTAGATGGCAGGCATTCCCATACATATTAAATATATTATAATATATCCTAGGTAAATATATGTGTGCAGAACTGAATTTTGTTGTTGTTGTTGTTGTTGCAAAGGAAGGATTGTATTCAGAAGGTAAAAATAATCTGGCAAGAAAAACAAAACAAAACAAAACAAAAAATGCTCACAGTTTACACTCATTTCCCAGTGTTCATTTTCTGGATGTAGCTGATTCTGTCCATCATTGATCAATTGGAATTGGATTAGCTCTTCTCTATGTTGAAGATAACCACTTCCATCAGAATACATCCTCATACAGTATTGTTGTTGAAGTGTATAGTGATCCCCTAGTTCTGCTTGTTTCAGTCAGCATCAGTTGATGTAAGTCTCTCCAAGCCTCTCTGTATTCCTCCTGTTGGTCATTTCTTATAGAACAATAAAATTCCATAACATTCATATACCATAATTTACCCAACCATTCTCCAATTGATGGACATCCATTCATTTTCCAGTTTCTAGCCACTACAAAAAGGGCTGCCACAAACATTTTGGCACATACAGGTCCCTTTCCCTAATTTAGTATTTCCTTGGGATATAAGCCCAGTAGTAGCACTGCTGGGTCAAAGGGTATGCACATTTTGATAGCTTTTTGGGCATAATTCCAGATTGCTCTCCAGAATGGTTGGATTCTTTCACAACTCCACCAACAATGTATTAGTGTCCCAGTTTTCCCACAGCCCCTCCAACATTCATCATTATTTGTTCCTGTCATCTTAGCCAATCTGACAGGTATGTAATGATATCTCAGAGTTGTCTTAATTTGCATTTCTCTGATCAATATTGATTTGTAACACTCTTTCATATGAGTGGAAATAGTTTTAATTTCATCATCTGAAAAATGTCTGTTCATATCCTTTGACCATTTATCTGTTGGAGAATGGCTTGATTTCTTTTAAATTAAAGTCAATTCTCTGTATAATTTGGAGATGAGGCCTTTATCAGAATCTTTAATTGTAAAAATGTTTTCCCAATTTGTTATTTCCCTTCTAATCTTGTTTGCATTAGTTTTGTTTGTGCAGAAACTTTTTAATTTGGTGTAATCAAAATTGTCTATTTTGTGATCAATAATGGCCTCTGGTTCTCCCTTGGACACAAATTCCTTTCTCCTCCACAAGTCTGAGAGGTAAACCATCCCATGTTCCTCCAATTTATTTATGATTTCGTTCTTTATGCCTAAATCTTGGACCCATTTTGTTCTTATCTTAGTATGTGGTGTTAAATGTGGGTCCATGCCTAGTTTCTACCATACTAATTTCCAGTTTTCCCAGCAGTTTTTGTCAAATAATGATTTCTTATCCCAAAAGTTGGGATCTTTGGGTTTGTCAAACACTAGATTGCTATTTTTATTCACTATCTTGCCCTGTGAACCTAACCTATGCCACTGATCAACTAGTCTATTTCTTAGCCAATACCAAATGGTTTTGGTGACTGTTGCTTTATAATACAGTTCTAGATCAGGTACAGCTAGACCACCTTCATTTAATTTTTTTTTTTTATTAATTCCCTTGAAATTCTTGACCTTTTGTTGTTCCATATGAATTCTGCAGTTATTTTTTCTAGGTCATTAAAACAGTTTCTTGGGAGTCTGATTGGTATAGCACTAAATAAATAGATTAGTTTAGGGAGTATTGTCATCTTGATTATATTTGTTTGGCCTATCCAAGAGCACTGAATGTCTTTCCAATTATTTAAATCTGACTTTATTTTTGTGGCAAGTGTTTTGTAATTTTTCTCTTATAATTCCTGACTTTCCTTTGGTAGATGGATTCCCAAATATTTTATACTATCGCCCATTATTTTGAATGGAATTTCTCTTTGTATCTCGTGCTGTTGGATTGTGTTGGTAATGTATAAAAATGCTGAGGATTTATGTGGATTTATTTTGTATCCTGCAACTTTGCTAAAATTCTGAATTATTTCTAATAGGTTTTTAGCAGTCTTTGGGGTTTTCTAAGTATACCATCATGTCATCTGCAAAGAGTGATAGTTTGATTTCCTCATTTCCTACTCTAATTCCTTGAATCTCTTTCTCAGCTCTTATTGCTGAGGCTAGCATTTCTACTACTATATTGAATAGTAATGGTGATAGGGGGCAACCTTGTTTCACTCCTGATCTTACAGGGAAAGTTTCTAGTTTATCGCCATTACTTATGATGTTTACTGACGGTTTTAAATCTATGCTCCTTATTATTTTAAGGAATAGTCCATTTATTCCTATATTCTCAAGTGCTTTTATTAGGAATGGATGTTGGATTTTATCAAATGCTTTTTCTGCATCTATTGAGATGATGATATGGTTTTTATTAATTTGATTATTAATATGGTCAATTATACTAATAGTTTTTCTAATATTGAATCAGCCCTGCATTCCTGGTATAAATCCTACTTCATCATAGTGTATTATACTGAGGATGATAGAAATACAGTTTTCAAGAGTTTTTTTTTTTTTTTTTCATTTTACCTTTTTATGCTTTTTTTGAGTTCTATATTTGGAGGTCATTTTTTTTTTTAATCTCTGGTCTTTTCAGCAAAAACAACTGGAATTCACCAGTTTCATTGAATGCCCATCTTCTTCCCTGGAAGAAAATGCTCAGTTTAGCCTGGTAATTTATTCTTGACTGCATTCCAAGTTCCTTTGCCTTTCAGAATATCAAATTCCAGCCTCTTTGATTCTTTAAAGTAGAAGCTGCTAGAACCTGAGTAATCCTTATAGTGGCTCCTTGGTATTTGAATTGTTTCTAACTGCTTGCAGTTTTTCCCTTGGAGTTCCCATATTCCTTGGAGTTTAATTTTGGAGTTTCATTCAGGAGGTGATTGGTGAATTCTTTTAATGCCTATTTTACCTTCTGATTCTGTGACATTTGGACGGTTACTCTCTTTGATAATTTCCAGAAAAATAGTGTCTAAACTTTTTTTTTTTCCATTATGGTTTTCTGGGAGTACAATAATCCTTAGATGGTCTCTTCTAGATCTATTTTCCAGGTCAGTTGTTATCCCAATTATGTATTTTACATTTTTTCCCCTATTTTTTCATGTTTTTGGTTTACTTGACTAATTCTTGTTGTCTCATTGAGCCTTTCATTTCAATTTGATCAGTTCTAAATTTTAGTGAATTATTTTTTTCATTTACTTTTTTTACTTCTTTTTGTATTTTCCAATTGAATTTTTAAATGAGTTATTTTGTTCTATGGAATTTTTTCCATTTCACAATTTTTTTTAAGGAATTATTTTCTTTTTCCATTTCCCAAATTCTGTTTTTAAGAAGTTGTTTATCTGTTTCACAAATTCTGTTTTTCTGGGAGTTGTTTTCTTTTTCTATTTTGTCAAATCTATCTTTTAATGAGTTATATGCCTTTTCCAAATCATCTTGCACATTTTTCATTTCCTTTCCCCATTTTTCTTCTAGCTCTCTTTTAAGATCCTTTCTAATTTTTTTCTGGGAAAGCCTTGTGTGATGGGGACCACATTATATGATTTTTGGGGACTTCATGTGGAGATGATCTGTTTTTAGTGTCCTCAGGGTTTGAAATTTCTTCTTTTCTTTGGTCTATGGTCAGAGTTCTCTTTACTTTTCTTTTTTACTCTTTTTTTTTTTTTTTTTTTTTTTTTTTTTTTTAATGGTAAGGCCTGCTTTTTAAGCACAGGGGAGATTTTCCAAGCTTCCTTTATAAGCAATTGCTTCCTCTGTAAGCAGCTGTTACTTTGCTGAGTGGGTGTGGTCAGGTCCTGTGAGACTCTGGCATTTTGGGGTTTACTTTATCTTTTGTGTTTGTATTGGATATTTTATAATTTCTCTGCTGATCTACTGGCTTGCATCCAAGCAGGGTGGGCAACCCTGCTGTTGATTAGTCTCTGTAGATTCTTTCTGACCTTCTACAATCCTCAGACTAATTAGCAAATCCAGCCTCTGAATTAGCTCTGGACCAGAAAGAAACGTTTGTCCTTTCTATCATCCAGCCACCTCATTTTATAGTTAAAAAAAAAAAAAAAAACTGAGTCCTTGGAGGTATACTGGTACACAGTTAACAAGGGCATGATTAGAACTCAGGTTCTCTCACTCCAAGTTCAAAGCTACTGTACAAACAGTTAGTAATAGAAAGTTAGAACTCTTGGAATCTAGAATGAAGCTGGGGAGGTACATTTGAGAATCACATACATTGAAATGATATTCCTGCAAGCCAAAAAAGCCAAATGTAATTAGAGAAGAGTGTATATTTTTTGTCTTTTGTTGTCTTTGTATCTTTGACAAATGTTTGTGCAATTGAATTTAATTAAATTTACTGGATGAGGTCAGCATGGGGGAAATAATATAAGAGAAGAGAGCTAGAGAATGATTTTATGATGCTAGATTAAAAAATAAATATTATTTCATTCTCTGGATGCATAAATTCTGAGGGATAGCTTTTGTGGCAGCTAATGTTTATACTGGTATAGCTCTCTAGTATGCCACTTCTCTGTAATGTGAGAGTCACAAATGTCCCTATTTGCCTGCATTTAAAGTTGATGGGACCATCCTTCTTCCTTTCCAGTGCTATACTTTGTTATGCTGCAGATGCAAAGTTCCCAGAAAGGTTTGTATATAGTGACTGAATGCAACTCTCCCTCTGTCAATGCCTAATAACAACTGGAATCTCTCAGAGACCCCAAATCAAACCTTGGTCCCTCAATATTTTACTTTGCACTATATAGAAAGCTTTGTGCAGCACCTTCTATATGGGCAGCATATTCATCCGCACATAAAAGATCCCAGTTGATCCTTTCACTCAATGATACCTGGAGATGGGAAAGGGAGCAGCACAAAAAAATTCAGAGGAGACTATGTTAGACATTGGGAAAGTCACTGTCACCTTGATTGCCTTTTTTCCCCTTCATTTGTAAATGAACAATTGGCCTATCTGACATTTCAAGTTCCTTTGCTCTCTAGATTTGTGATCTGTGATCTTGAGATTCCAGACTGTCAAACGAAATTCAGTAGTAGGAATTTTAAACTAAGGAAAAGTGGTGCTGTGGATGTCTATCCCACTATATCCCATTATGTCTAGGAGGCAAAGGGAATGGATAAGTCTTTAAGGGAGAGGATCAGGAGTATATTTGACAAAAAAGATCTACCTGAGGCCATGTAGAAGGAAGGTAAGAAGCCCCTTTCAGGGAAGTCAGTCATTATAGGACAGCTGATTTAAACTCTGTGCTGGAGCAGCGACCAGATTGGGAGTGAGTCAATGACAGTAACATAAGGGAGTGGGAAATTTGGAGGTGAGTTCCATTCACAGGCCAGAGGCATTTTCTCTGAGGGATATGCAAAAGAAATGAGAAGATTACCTTTACTGAGCTCTATTTTCATTAACATCAGAGGAAGTACTACAGTCAGGGGGAGGCAGAGGGCTATCTTTGTTTTATTTTTGTTTTTGTTTTGTTTTGTTTTTAACTAATTTCCAAGGATGCTTTGTGATTTTTATTTTTGTTTTTGTAAGGAAAAACATACATGTTGCCCCAGCCTACTGTCTGGCAGACTGGACTGCTGAAGGGCAAAGACCATCTGCTGGATGAGATGGTGTCATAACATTTGGCTTCTTGGATTTCAGTTCACTGCATAAGTGATTAAAGGATCAGCCCTTAATAGCAAAGCAAAAACAGATTTCAGAGCAAAATAAATAATAGCCCAGAAAGACTGAGTACATGTTGTCTAGTCTCAAGTAGGCCAATAGAATTCTAGAGGGTTAGCAAATAAAAAGAAGACATTCATTTTTTATTTGTAACTATTGTTCTCGGTGCACTAGCTAGCAATACAAAGTTATTTAAGACTTGTTCTTGAAATTTGTGAAAATCAGTCTGGCAGAAGAATAAATAAGGCATAACAATTATATAATAAGTTTTTTAAAGAGCAAAAAGGTATATGAGATCCCAGATATTAGGTGCATGCTTGTGTCTACATATGTGCATATGTTTATATGCATATGTTCACATGATTCCGTGCATATATTTATGTAAACATAGAAATATATACATTCTAAGCATTTTTGTGCTGTTTTAAGCTTTAAGAGCTATATATATATACATATATAATATGCATATATGTCTATATTCATATAATATGCATACATATATGCTAAAATTTAGAGCTATAAATGAATAGAAAATCTTTGTATATCCAGAATTTAGCATACTGATTGCTACATAATACTACCTAAAACATGCACATTGACCTATTATTGAACAGGTGGATCAGAAAGGTTTCCTTTTTTTTAAATTAATTTTATAATTATAACATTTTTTGACAGTACATATATGTAGGTAAATTTTTACAACATTATCCCTTGTACTCCCTTCTGTTCTGAATTTTTCCCCTCCTTCCCTCCACTCCCTCCCCTAGATGGCAGGCATTCCCATACATATTAAATATCTTATAGTATATCCTAGGTACAATATATATGTGCAGAACCGAATTTTGTTGTTGTTGTTGTAAAAGAAGAATTGGATTTGGAAGGTAAAAATAATCTGGGGAAAAAACCAAAAATGCTAACAGTTTACACTCACTTCCCAGTGTTCCTTTTCTGGGTGTAGTTGATTCTGTCCATCATTGATCAATTAGAATTGGATTAGCTCTTCTCTATGTTGAAAATAACCACTTCCATCAGAATACATCCTCATACAGTATCATTGTTGAAGTGTATAATGATCTCTTAGTTCTGCTCGTTTCACTCAGCATCAGTTGATGTAAGTCTCTCCAAGCCTCTCTGTATTCATCCTGCTGGTCATTTATTACAGAACAATAATATTCCATAACATTCATATACCATAATTTACCCAACCATTCTCCAATTGGTGGGCATCCATTTATTTTCCAGTTTCTAGCCACTACAAAAAGAGCTGCCACAAATATTTTGGCACATACAGGTCCCTTTCCCTTCTTTAGTATTTCCTGGGGATATAAGCCCAGTAGTAGCACTTCTGGATCAAAGGGTATGCACATTTTGATAACTTTTTGGGCATAATTCCAGATTGCTCTCCAGAATGGCTGGATTCTTTCACAACTCCACCAACAATGTATTAGTGTCCCAGTTTTCCCACAGCCCCTCCAACATTCATCATTATTTGTTCCTGTCATCTTAGCCAATCTGACAGGTGTGTAGTGGTATCTCAGAGTTGTCTTAATTTGCATTTCTCTGATCAATAGTGATTTGGAACACTCTTTCATATGAGTGGAAATAGTTTTAATTTCATCATCTGAAAAATGTCTGTTCATATCCTTTGACCATTTATCAATTGGAGAATGGCTTGATTTCTTATAAATTAAAGTTAATTCTCTGTATATTTTGGAGATGAGGCCTTTATCAGAACCTTTAACTGTAAAAATGTTTTCCCAATTTGTTACTTCCCTTCTAATCTTGTTTGCATTAGTTATGTTTGTGCAAAAGCTTTTTAATTTGATGTAATCAAAATCTTCTATTTTGTGATCAAAAATGATCTCTAGTTCTCCTTTCGACACAAATTCCTTCCTCCTCCACAAGTCTGAGAGGTAAACTATCCTATGTTCCTCTAATTTATTTATGATCTCGTTCTTTATGTCTAAATCTTGGACCCATTTTGATCTTATCTTAGTATGTGGTGTTAAATGTGGGTCCATGCCTAGTTTCTGCCATACTAATTTTCAGTTTTCCCAGCAGTTTTTGTCAAATAATGAATTCTTATCCCAAAAGTTGGGATCTTTGGGTTTGTCAAACACTAGATTGCTATTTTTGTTCACTATCTTGCCCTGTGAACCTAACCTATTCCAATGATCAACTAGTCTGAAAGGTTTCTTGAAAGAGATGGCATGTGGATGAGGTTGGTTGGTAGGAATTTAAAAAGCATAGATAGGAAGTGAGGATATACCAGGAGCAGGGAACTAAAATGGTTTGTCACAGGAGAGAGTGAGGCATATTTTTTGGGGGAAGACAATCAGAAGTAAGTCATTTTAAAGTTGGAGCCTAGAGGGAGAGTGTTACATGAAGGGAGTATTATAAGAGAGAAGTTAGGAGAGGTGATGTTGCACCAAGTTATAACAGAATTTGAATAACAAAAAGAGCTTGAACTCTATTCACTTGGTAATAGGACATTTTTTTTTTCTTTTTAAGCAGACTGTACTATGACTAAATATATAAATAAGGAAAATTATTCTGACTAATGATGAAGGAAACAAGGGATGTACAATGGAAATATCTAAGTATTGAAGGTTCTTAGAATAGTCTAGTTGTTGTTGCTGTTGATGAGTCAATTTCAGTCATGTCCACCTGTGACCCAATTTATAATTTTCTTTGTAAACCTACCGAAGTTTCTTTTTCCCTTTTTCCTATTTTACAGATAAGGAAATTAAGCCAAACAAATCTAAGTTTGCCCACAACCATAGAGCTAGTCAATATCTGAGACTGGATTTCAACCCAGTTTTTCCTGACTCTAGGCCTAGTCCTAGAGTCCACTGTGACACCTAATTGCCAGTCATAAAATGAATATTTATTTACTAATTGTTTTCTATCTGATAGTATTAATGTCTGCTTGGCACTAATGATTGAGAGCAAGGTAGAAACCCACCCCCTGTTTGGAAGGAACCTGCATTCTAGTGGAATACTTGTTGATTAAGGAAGTGGAGTCTCCAAACTATGCTTAATTTAGAGTAGCAAAGGGTTGAGGAATGAATAATTAAGTATCTTCTTCAAGTTCAAGGATTTTTATTATAGATGTTGGATTGAAATGGAACTCAGAAGTTTTCTAATACATGATCTTATTTCATAGGTGAAAAATCAAGGGATTAGAACAATTAAACTTCTTGTCCAGGGTCAGAGAATATCAAAACCTTTACTTAAACCTGGAATTTTTGGCTCCAAACTCAGCCATCTTTCCAGTACAAAAACCAAACAAACAAATAAACAAACAAAAAACATAACTTTAAAAATTAATCTGAAGTTACCATCTAGGTTGAGGTTTAAATCAGCATAAATATATTGTCAGTATTTTATTGCCTTGAAAGAGCTGCCTTTTATTTTTTCCTCCTAGTGAATAAGGAGGATTTCTCTAAAACAGCAATGGTGTAATTGAAATCCATTTCACATGATTCTTTTTCAGATGATTTTTAAATTAGGTCAATTTAAATTCGAAGAGTATAGCTCAATGACAACATAAATGCCGTATCTCAAATTGTTTTGTGTCCGGGGACAAAGTGGGTATCATTTGCTGATTCATTACACTCTCAGCAGGAAGGTTTCTTTCTAAAGTTACCTGAAATTCTTACAGGCAATAGCAATCTTACCCAATATAAGTTTGAGATAAAATATATATTTAACTTAAGAGAAAAAAAAGTATAATTCTGACTAAAAGTAGCATTTAATGGCAGCTTTGATTAGAAGATCACATTGGAATGGGAGCAAATTCAAATGGATATAAAATGAATGAGTCTTTGAATTTCCACTTAAAATCATGCCATTTTAATGGGAGAAACACATAATGCTGGAATTAATGGGTGGCATCACATTAACATGCAACAATTCCAGCATTAAGCAAAGAACTTGGGTTCAAATCCCAGAATATGTTGGATAAGTTGAAAGCCTAATTTTATAAAGACACTCTGTTCTCTTTGCTGTGCAGTGGAACATCTGCCATTGAGTCTCCTGCAAAGCAAACTCCACAGCAGAATAAAGCTTTGATTCCAACCTTTGTTCTTTGGGATTAGAGAACATGCAGAGAGGGTATTGCCCTAAATGTACTGTTTCCCTTTAAAAGGCTGTTTCCTGCTAACCCAGGAAGATTCATTTGCATCCGACATAGATCCCCATTGAATAATTGCTTCTGTAAAATTTTCCTTGAGGGAGCCATCAAAGGGTATTATCTTTTATTGTCCTAACAGAATGTCATTTTGAAAGATAATAAATGAAAACAACACTTTTTCTGAGGTTGACCTGAGAACTGGAAGGATGTCAAATTTCCACTGCTAGTTAGGAGATACTCTTTTTAATAAAAGGTTCCTCCTCTAAAGTTGTAGGCAATTTTCTGCTATCAGAGAAATGAAGGCGAGCTACCATGAATTAGTGAAAGAATTTGTTATGAAATAGAGGGCCTGGATTCAAATCCTGCTTCTCTCAATTACTACCTATATGACTAGTGATTCACAATGTGGTTGTGGTGGTGGTGGTGGTGGTGGTGGTGGTAACATTTTTTTTTAAATTTATGAAGTAAGCAGATGGGTTAGATCATATCTGAGATAGTGGTTCTTCTATCTCTAAAGCTATATTCCTATATGTACAACTTCTACATACATTTTTTCTTCCAAATGCCCCACTTCTGAGATGAACGTTTCTTCTCCTTTCTTTTCCTTTGTTATTCTGTCATTTGTTGTTTTGTTATTTTCAATTGTGCCTGATTTTTTGAGAATGCTTTTGGAATTTGTTTGTTTTGCGAATATATTAGTGACTTGTCATTTACTTCTCCAGCCCATTTTAAGATGAGAAAACAGAGGCAAACAGGGTTAAGTGACTTGCCCAAGATCATATGGCTAGTTAAGTGTCTGAAACCAGATTTGGACTCAGGCCTTCTTGACACCAGGCCCAGCACTCTTTACTCTAACACATGATCCAATCTACTCAAACAGTCCTTTTAAATTATCATAAATCATGTATTAAAAACCTATGAAAGTAAATTGTGGCAGATGCTTATGGTACTTACATGCCCAGCTTTGTAAATTGTGGGTCATGACCTATGTGGAATTATGCAACTAAATGAGAAGATCACAAAATTATTATTATCACTAAGTTTTTGATTTATATATCTATTTTATATAACTATATACCTGGGATATTGTAATTAAATGTGATTATTATATTGATAATAAATTACAATTTATTATCAATAAATGTTTTATTTGTAGATCTATTTTATATACCTATATTAATTGAAATCATATAAAAATTTCTTGGGCATAAAGGAAGTGTGAATGAAAAAAAGTTCAAAAAGCCCTGCTTTAAAGCAACTCAGCAAAAAATATTGATTGATCTCTTCCAGATCTTCCCTGATCTTGGCTTGTTCCATGTTACTCTTCTAATTTTGCTTTGTTTTCCCTTTTTAACTCATCCTTATTTCCATCTATTCTGAAGCCAATCTTCTTATTGCTCTATGCTTATTAATTGGGGAAGGAAAAAAGGAAACCAAAAAACCTCTCCCTCATAGTATAACTATTGTCTCAAGTCAGAATTGCTCTCTTCAGAACCATCCAAAATCTAAGTTGACAACATTCTTGGGCCTTGCCCCCAGAAATTCCCTGGACTAGTTTCTTCTCTCTTATTTTTGGCTACAAAGAATCCAGTCCAGTTCTCCTAGACTAATCCTGTTCTTCAAACCATATTTCATTCCTTTCTATCTTCTATAGCTCTCTTTTCCTTTTGCAAAAACATTTCTTCATCCTCCAAGGTTATTCCTTTCACCAGAGACTCAGTAAGATGGACTTGAGAGGTACATCTGAGCATTTCAGAAGCCTTAAAGCAATTTTCACATCCTATTCTTTCCATTATAAAACAGCTTCTTAAAATCTCACAAATACATTTTTTTCACCTTATAATTGACAATTTGATGTCTATTTTGTATTTATGCTCTATTATTCATTCAGTGTATCCTGAAAGTCTTAATGCAGTTTTATGTTTTAATAACTTCATAAGTATAAGAACTAAAAATGACAAAAATCATTTTAAAGTAGAATTGTTTAAAATTTTATACATATTTAATTTTGTGAATTTTGAATAACATTTTTAATTTTACTATGCTATAGCATTCTATCATTATGCACTGAGTGTGTGATAGTTTCTGTTTAACACTTACTCAGACCTTAGAGGAGGTCCTCCTTATTAACCACCTTGGTCACCTGATCTGTTTCCACTAGACTTTTTTCTTGTGGGGTCATGTAAAAACTGTTGGGTTTTCATAAACACCTTATTCTCTGAATGATCTTAAATGCACAATTAAAAAGGCAATTCCTTTCATCCATGAGCAGCAGCAGATGAAAATTTATGCAAAGATAGAAAATCAGGTAGAATGATGTAGAACACAAACATGGTTTTGTTGAATCTTAATATGAAATGCCACTATTCAAAAATGGAAATGATTAACATTTTAAATGTTGCTTTTTTTTTAGTTTGTAGCATTTAGACTTCTAAGATTTTTAAAGCTTAAAACTAAGGCACTTTATACATACATAGTATCTATATATGCATATATATGTATATATAAAGAGAGACAGACAGACAGACAGACAGAAACAGACAAAGAGAGAGAGAGAGACAGAGAGAGACAGAGACAGAGTCCCCTTTATTGAACATAAATCCCTTAAGAGCATAGTAGGTGCTTAATTAGTACTTGTTGATTGATCTATTACATTGATTTTAACTAAGATGGGATCATCATTTAGCCCACATGAATCTTTGGAGGATAGCTATTGTAGGTAGTTTGTTTCATCACATTTGCTATATCACAACATTTAGTTTGTTTTATCACATTTGTCTAACAAACTTCTCTTGGACTCCAGTATTCAAACTATTAACTCTGAAATAGTCATTTTCATTTCCCTGATCTTAAATGAAATTCTTCAGAAATCTTAGGCCCATATGAACCCAGTCTTCTGGATTCTGATTTACTCAGATTAGGTAAACCCAATACTAGTTCCAAGTATAATTGGGTATAGGATTTAGCATTATTGACCATTGAAAAACATTTTTTTTTAAAAAAAACTTTGAAGTGGAACGCATTTATAGCAACATGACAAACCACAACCAACTACATAGTTATTCATTAAATCCATCTGTTCATCCAGCACCCTTGTCTAGTCATAGTTTCTCATGAATGCAAAGCTTTTGTTGATCATTTTCTACTTTCCTTTCTAATGGGAATCCTTATACGTGAGTTACTCATTGGACATATGGGACTTCAATTTAAAAACACTGCACATAAGTAAAATTTATTTCCTATGATGGGGGGAAGCTTCATAGGAGATAGGACATTAACTTTAAAAGATTTCTACATGTCTTCCAAAGGGAAATAAGGAAAGAAGAAATCAATTCTGTTATGATCAATGTACAGAGGTAAGATGTGATAGAACAAAAAGGGTAAGACAGTTAGTCTGGTGGGAATGGAATATTAGGCAGCCTGAATTATCTTTAGGAAATAACAATAGACTTTGAGAAGAGCCAGCTATAGACATGAAGAAGTAATGGAAGCTAAAAGCAATCTAAAATTGTAGAGAAGGAGCCAGCTATTACATTAAATATAGTAATTGATGTGATCATGTATACTTTTTTTGACAATAGTACATTGTACTGGAAAGAAATTATGGAGAACTACATAGTCTTAAGTAAAAAGGCGATACTTAGCTACTCTTTATGAACTCTTAACTTTAATGACACTTTGATCCATGATATCCCTTAGAGTGGGTACTTTTCTAACAACTCAAGTCATAAGCCTTCCTGTTTGACTTTTATCTATATCTTTGGATTAGACCTCCAAGGGAAGCTGTGCAGTGTACTAGAAATGTTTTCCTACATGATTTTATTGGATTGGGAGGAGCAGTGTACCAATTGGGCCTTCTGTTTGAATTCTTTATTTCTTATTACATGACCAATTCATTTTAATTTGTGATTTTATGCATATTCAATTAATAACCCCAAGCTTGTGTTTACTTAACTCTTTAAGGTTTAAAAAAGTAGATTAAAAAGCACACACTAAGGGTGGCAGTATATTATCCCATTTTGCAGAAAAGAAAATGCATTTGCTTTGTCACATAGTTGATAAATGTAGGAGCTGTAGTCTACTTATGCAGTCATTCATATTTTCAGAATTCTTCACTTTATTTGTACATTGTTTTTTGAGCTTGTGATATTTCATGGTACATAGCCTTATAGTATTATCAAGAGGATACTTGTGTTTAAAAGAAGTGCATTTGTGGTAGTTTGGGAACAATTGAAAGTGCTGCATAATTTCCCAAAATGTGATACATTCCTCCTATCCACTCCTGAGCCCAGCTCACTATATAGCTAAAGTTCATGTGATTCATTCCAGTGTATCTTAATCTGTATATACCCCCAAGACTTTTTGTGACAGAATGTTCCTAAAGAAGTGAAATCATAGAGATGGGGATCTCCTAAAACAAATTTATGGAGTTTTTGTATGAATGTCTATTCATTCATGTTTATTGCTGTAGTGAATTTCCAGTGATCCATACACTTAAAGAGATTGACAATTTATTTGTCATTTATAATCTCTGAGAATAGCATGGGGCAGTAAATTAAGTATCTTGCACATAATTATATATTACATAGACATCAGAAGAAGAACTTGAATCATGGTAAAAGGAAGGTTTCTATTCAAGTTCTTCCTTTAACACATGTGTGCTTTGTAACTATGGACAAAATTCTTAATTTCTCACTTTCACACACACACATATACACATACACATATACACACATACATGTATATATGTGTGTATGAATTTGTATATGTGCATGTATATGTATATGTACATGCCAGTGGACCAATTTAATAGGTTTCTAATTTAACTTCATGTATTAATCCAGGCAACTTCCACTTTGATTTTCTATTTTAGCTAGCAAAATATCTTTCTTATTGCTGTGATTTTCACTGGGGAGATTGTAGTGTTCCAGAACTTGATGAAGTTAGTAGAGAGGCATCTGTGATTAAGAGTATTTGAGGGATCTTAATACCAGAAAGGAATTCTTCTTTTGTTTGCACATCTTACATGACTTGATAGATATCATAGGCGAGCATATATTTTCTTGCTTTGCATATTGCTTGATACTAGTACTTAGCAAAACATTACAAAAATCTTGACATAAGAAAACCCTTTCTTACTATTGGCACTGTTCACAAATGGAGTGGACTGCCTTAGGAAGTAGTGGACTCCCCTTTAGTGGAGTTCTTCAAGAAAAGGTGGGAGAGTCATTTGTTGAAATTTTAGAGGGAGGGGGCAACTGGGGGGCGCAGTGGATAGAGCACCAACCTTGTATTCAGGAGGACCCGAGTTCAAATTTGGTCTCAGACACTTAACACTTCCTAGCTGTGTGACTCTAGGCAAGTCACTTAACCCCAGCCTCAGGGGAAAAAAAAAAAAAAAAAAAAAAAAAGAAAGAAAGAAATTTTAGAGGGATTCCAAAGAAGCTTGCACTAGATGGATTCTTTCAGTCCTGAGATTCTATGAATCTGTGAGACTTTGCTGACCAAAGCAGCAATGCAGGAGAGAGTAGTTCATGTCCATGAGGTTATTTATGGCCATTGTTGTTTTTTCTGTAATGATGTAAGCTTAAGGTAGAGGATCATAATCATGCTTTCTCACAGTAACCTAAAGTCTACTACTTAAGGTCTTCTCAGTGGAAACTCAGTCCCTCTATAGCTATCAAACCTCATTGACTTTGTCAGCAGTCTATCAAAATGAACTCTCAGCCTCCTTTCTGTGCACACAGAGTTGGGAGCAAGAGCAGAGAAGGCAACAACAATGTAGCAAGAAATTTAATGTGATCAAGAGAATCATTGGACAATTTAAAAAGCAAATGCAAGGCAAGCATAATTCTAAATTCTATACAAAAAAAAAAAAAATAACAACTAACCTGGACCAGTGAGAGTCATAGGGTTTTAAATGAGCAAGGTAGGATTTATGGGAAAGAATTGTGTTTGGAGGGTATAATTATGCAAACTCTCTCTATTATGTTTCTGAACCCAGAGGCATAGGTGATAGATAACATTCCAGGGAGACAGTGACTCAGTGTGTGTCCATTAAATCTAATAACTTCCTTTGATTCATATCCCATTTTGTCCTACCAGCAGAATTTATAGAGTACGCTTTTCATCCTCTCATAAAATCACAATATCAAAGAACTCCAGAAAGCTTAGAGACCTCCTAATCCAATTAAATTGGCCCGGTTAAATTCCCACTTTCCCTCCTTTTTTTGGTATTCATATAATGAAATAAATCATTTGGAACTGGAAGGAGCCATTGAGGAAAATGTGATTCAAAATTTTCATTTTATTATTTCACTGATAGAAACTTTAAGGGTTAAGTCATTTGCCCACAGCCACCAAGTAGTAAGAGATTGGGTCAGAGTAAAAAAAAATCCAAATCTTCTTATTCACTCTTACTCTAAAACTGCATTCTAGTGACAAAGGATATAATGGAAAAAATGCTGGATTTATAGCCTCAAAGAACCTGCATTCAAATTCCTGCTCTTCTTATTTCTTGAATGATCTTGGTCAAATCATTTAAATTCTCTTGGTCTTACTTCCTACAAATGTAATGAATGATTGGACCAGATGGCCTCAAAGGTCCTTCCAAATTACAAGATAGGACACCATAATCTTTGCACTGTACTATTGTCAAACTGATTTTTCCCCTTCAAATGATACTTGAACCATTGATTTAATAAAAGTAAATGATTGCTTTAAAGTAATTATTTTATAGCATATAAACAAGTTATGGAGCCCTTGATTTGTATCTTGGCTCTGATATGTACTAAGTATATGATGGTAGGCAATTTCATTTTAACATAGGGTGAATAGCATATATTTTCACATGGTTGATGTTAAAAAATTTTGTGAATCATTTTATAAAATAAATTGTTACATAATAAAGGATTATTATTATAATTAAAATTACTGTTTAGGAAAAACAATTATTGGAAGATATTTAATATTTTTAGTTTGATTTCAAGCAATAGACTTGATTTGAGAAGATAACAATTCCCTCAATCAGACTGTTGCACTCTGCCCCTAGCTTATCTGTTGTATACTTGACCTTAGTCAAATTCAGTTGATTTTTGGTTGCACTTAAGTACAGTTTCTGTCTAACTGTGAAATTTCCAAGGAGAGTCCTTCAATTTGTATTCCATACCTTAGTCCTCAGAGGACTAATGAGGATAATTCTACCTTTTAATTAAGCAAAAGTTGGGCAAATAAGGAAAGTGAGTTCTTTGTATTTCCTGAAAGGAAGGAGATTAATAAGGATCTGAGGAATAGGATGGGGAGAGTACAAGCTGGTTCAGAAAACGAGATCTTGAGTATAGCCATATTTCTGATTTTCAGTATCATTTTGAAACCTAGTGTATGGGAGCAGTGTTGCCTTCTTAGAGAAAAAAGAGAAAGTACTTTGACACCTTGTGTTTAAAGACAAAAACACTTTCCATTAAAGTTGGTGGGTGAAAAATTGGGTACTTCAAAATTGTATTAAACAAGAAAGGGGAAAGACAAAAGAAAAAGAGAGGCTGGAAAGAAGTAAGAGAAGAGTGAATTTCTTGTCTCACTCTTATATTTTACTGTGAGAATGTCATAGTCTTCCTTTCTCTTTCTCTCAAAAGAAGAGAATATTCCATATACTTCCATTATTATACTTAGACACGGTCCAACTAAGAGCATTTGTTATCTTTAATCATGGAAGCAACTCCATTATATGTTCCATGCTATGCATTTATGAGATCCAAACTGTCTTCTGCCAATCAATCAATTAACAATTATTTATAAAGAACTTACTATGTGTCAGACTCTCACTAAATATTAGGAATACCAAAAAAAAGTGCTCTGTTTTCAACGATCTCACATTCATTGACCAAGGCAATGTGCACATAATTATGTGTATGTAATATATATGTACACATGTATATATACTTGAATTATACATATGCATATTACATAAATATATCATATATTATATGTGTTGTATATATGTATAAATACAATATGTGCATTAATATTATATGGGTGTGTGAGTATAGTGTAAATAGAAGGTATCTCCATCACAAGACTCTAAATTATCCATACTACTCCCTGGAAGAAAGAGAATATGATTTCAGAGAGTTATCTGACTGGGGAGGGGGAATTATGATTCCTCTAGGGTGGCATAGAGACAATGAACAACCCTGTCCAATGTGTCTGTGTGCAGAAAGAACAAGTCTCCCTAGGCTGGGAGAAGTGGGATCAATTTATGATTATTTCTGTTTTTGTATCATTTGTCATTTTTATTTGTACCAGGTGTATTTGGTGTATGATTCTTCATGTTAGAGTTTTCTGTCAGAGGAAACATGGCAGGGGCAACCATGGCTGAGTAGTCAGCTCTTTTTATACAGTGCTAACCTTGTCCCCTACCCTTCCTAAGCAGTGTCAGGATCTGGCTGTAGTCACGGTTCCTGTCAAATCTAAAGACTACTGGTGCATTATTATGGTCAGAGCTCTTGAGAGGCTCAAAAAGCTATAAAAATGAAATAAACAAACAAAACAATGATTCTTGAGCTTCTGTATGCATGAGAATAAATACATCCCTCTTATTTGAAGAGTTTTTGAATTCTAAGTATCATCTTTTATTTTATAAATATTAATGTAATTGCAATATTAACAAATGAGATGCACTGGAGAGTGGGAGGTCTCTAGGAAGGAGCTATGTCCTTGAAGTCAAAAAAACTAAGTGAAAATCTTTAACCTTAAAGTTTTGGAAGAGCTTTATATGTGCAGAAGAGATGATCAATCTGCCCTGTTTGCATTCCTTATCATTTACCAGGAAACGCTTTCTAAATGTGTGATGTAGTGATGCCATCAGTCATACCAAAAAACAAAACAAAACAAAACAAAAAAACCTTATACATAGAGGTTATATATTTGAAACTAAATTTCTGGGAAAGAATTTTTGGGATACAGTTAACAGATCTTTGGTCTCATGGGAAAAATTATATTGAAATTGACCTCTGGATCACTTCAGGTTAGGAATGTTTGACTTTAAGTGTTCCTTGTCTTCATATTAAAAAAATCAATAAATGTAAATTTCCTGTAGTAAATTTACTGTAATAGTGTAGGGAGAGCTATGTAGTACAGTGGATAGAATGCTGACCCTGGGGGTTAGGAAAACTGATCTTTCAGAGTTCAATTCTGACTTAGAGACTTACTAACTGTGTGACCTTAGACCAATCACTGAACCCCATTTGCCTGAATTTCCTCATCTGTAAAATACTCCAGTATATTTGCCAAAAAGTCCCCAGATGGGGTCACAGAGAATTGGCTATGACTGCAATGACTAAACAACAACATAAGAGTAATAGAGATCCATGAAAGTTTCTGGAACTCTTGTCAGTACAGAAGAACATTTCCATTGATAATTGATTTTTATGGCCATTCCTGGCTTTTGAGTCACAATTCTCCCTTTCTGATTTTGTTTACTTGGGCTTATCTGATTCTACCCCTAACCTTGTTTGCCTATCCCATGCCAACTTTGAGGAACACAGGCTGCCAGGATGCTGCTAGGTGATTTTGTAGCAACAACTTTTAAAGCTAAAGAACAAATGCCTCCTTGCTATGTTTTCTTTATGCTGCGAAGGTTAGTGACATCCTAGAAGAGAACATAAGAGGGCGTGAACTTAGAGGTCTTTTTTTAAGTTTCAGGTAAAATTATTATAACAGTGATTGAACCTTAAGTCTTTAAGGCTAGTAGGGTTAATAAGAGAAAATACCTCAGAAACATGAGTAAGTTTATGGGTTAACTGAAAAGTTTTGTTTGTGAGGAACTTTATAGCTGGTTTTCTGTTATATAACCATTATACTTGTTATTAATAATAAATGTTCCGTTAAATGTACACTTATGTGGAAATAACTTTTGTTATAATAAACATCAAATGTGTGGTGATTGATTGTGTGACAAATATTTAATGACACGTTTTGCTTCTATTTTCAAGATAAAATGTTTACTTTTCAAATCAGTGTAGTCAGTGAACCTTGCTGGGGTTTGCAAAAATATACCCAATTCTTTGCAGATGCATTTTTTCTTTTTTCTTTTTCTTAGGTATATACATCATCTGTTAGTGAGTGGGCAACTATGGGAAAATAACAAAATTGATAGTGACTCAGGACTGGAGAATTCACACTGAATTTAGAACCTGATTTTTGACTAGAGTGCCTTAGGGGTCAGATGTCATCATATTAAATCAAAGACCCCAGTTTTAATTTTCCAATTTTGAGAAAGATAGATTTCCTGATCAAAATGAAACATTGTCTATTTGGATCTAATTCTCACTCTGTGTAAACTACTCAGCCAGAATAAACTGTACACATCTGGAAATGGTCTTGACCCTTTCAGTCCTGAAGGCACAATTTAGTTCTGAGAAACAGTCATGTATCATCAATAGCAGCAAACATTTATTGAGGGTTTATTTTTTAAGGATACTTTTCTTGGCACTGGGGACACATAGAAATCCTAGGCATAGCTCCTGCTTTTAAGGAGCCCAAATTCTGGTCAGGTGGATAGACAAGATGTATAAATAAAAATGATTAATACAAGTAACTAAATGTAGTAGAGACTGAATTATACAGAATGAGATTTGGGAGAAGTGCTAGAATTGTGATCTACCTGTCTGTCTCTATCAGGAGCCAAATATTAAATATTTATTAGTACGCATATGAATATACACTGTATTTATTATACACATGCTCACACACATGCATGCAAATGCATTCATGACATATTTTAACATTTAATTTGCATTAAATTTTGTTTTCTCCATCACTTCCTTAAGAGTAGAAAATCAACAAAATAGAAAATAAATCTATGATTTGTAATGTTCCAATTTCCAGGAAATTTCACAAGAAAGATTAATAATCGGTAGAGTTGACTACATCCCCCACTGAAGGGGATCCCTGAATGCACACCATTAACAAACTAAGAGAATCATGAAAGGCAAATAGGAGTTTAATTGGTAGCACAGAGGAAAATACTAGACATACATCAACTGGTTGGGAGGCTAATATTATAGTCTAAATAAGAAGGGGTTTAGGCTTAGTAAGATGATTGAAATATGAATAAAAAAAGGAGGGGTGATATGAAGGACACACAAAGGGAAGGATTTGGCAAAAAATCAAATAATTGTGAGGATAAGGGAGCTATAATGGCCGACATTAATATAGCATTTAGTATGTGCCAGATAATGTGCTAAGTACTTTATAATTATTATTTTATTTGATGCTCAAAACAATCATGGGAAGTAGATGCTATTATTACTCTTCTTTCAGAGATGAGGAAACTGGGGCAAGCAGAGTTTAATTGACTTGCCCAGGATCACACAGCTAACATTTGTTTTTGGTCAGAATTGAACTCATATTCACACCTCTAAGTTCT
Source organism: Sminthopsis crassicaudata (assembly GCF_048593235.1). Taxonomy (NCBI): domain Eukaryota; kingdom Metazoa; phylum Chordata; class Mammalia; order Dasyuromorphia; family Dasyuridae; genus Sminthopsis; species Sminthopsis crassicaudata. The sequence continues at coordinate 218,712,937 of NC_133618.1, forward strand.
GTATTCAATCTACTGTCCCAAATAGCTTCTCCAGAAAGATATTAATCCAAATTATTGATACTGGGTAAAATTGACTCAGGATATGAACTTAAGAAAGGCAAAACACTTAGACATACATTTTAGAAGAGATTTTTACATAAAATTAATAGTTGGAATTCTGCAAGTAGATGGGCTTGTCGTATATCACTTACCCTAAGATCTTGTGAATATATACCTACAATTCTCATAGATATATAAGATCTTCAGAAGTGTATCGCCAGCCTAAGGTGTCAAGTTTAAATGAAATATTTTGAATGTTTCACTGCTCTTTCAAATATAGGAGCCAAGAAATATGTGCTTTATACTGCACCCCACTTAATACAGGGAGACTAGTAAATGGAAATGAGCCTATAACAATGAATTGACAATACAACTTTTCAATACTTACATTTTCACAGTGCAATGTCCAGTCTGCAGACCTGTAGCTTGGCACCTCTGCTACCTAAGACACATAGAAATGCCATATGTATGTCCAACAATGAGTATGTGTGTAGACAATTTTCTCAGAACTTCCTGTAAGTCTTTAAAAGTCTTTTGAGTTATTGGATTCAATATTCTCTATTTCATCTTAACCTTCATCTACCAGAAATCTCTCCTATCTAGATCCTGACATTACAATTTAGTTAAACTTTATGTTACAGTGCAATCAAATCAGTTTAATTAAAGTAGACGCATTTATGGTTTCAAGGAGCGATCAGGTGACATAGCAGATAGATCATTGGATCTGGAGTCATGAAGACATTCACTAGTTACATAACCTTGGGCAAGCCACTTAACCTGTTTGTCTCAATTTCCTCATATGTAAAATCAGAATAAAAGTGGCATCTACCTCACAATTTTGTGGTGTGGATCAAATAACATCATATATGTAAAGCATAATCCCTGGCACATAGTAGGTGTTACAGCAATATCAATAATGATGATGATGATGAAGAAAACACCAAACATTATACAATGCAAAATGCAACAGATCCAACCATTATCCCAAAACATGTTCACACATACCTAACTCCAGTGCTGAGTTACTAGAGTTATGAGTTCTTTGCTTATGTATTCTAAATTTTTCCTATTCCAAAACACTGAGATAGAAGAAAAATAAAAAATCTTGTTACTTGCCTAAGCCTAGAAAATCAACAGAATAGCAAATACACAAATTTTGTGTATTTATATGACTTGGAAGAGATGAACCCAAAGTCGTTACATCTATCTTTTATCTCCATACTTTTGTACAGGCCATCCCTCACACTTAGAATGTACTCCTCACCATCTCTCAGAATGTCTAATTTTATGGAAGTTCCACTTAATCACTTCCTACATGAATCTTTTGTATTCTACCCTCCATTTAGTGACTAGGATTTCTCTCCCAACCTTATTTTGTATGTCCTTATATGCATATATGTTGTTTCCCTTAATAGAATTCAAGTCCTCTGAGGGTAAAGACTTGAAAAAAAAGTCTTTGCTTCCTTAATGCCAAACATAATTCATAGTAAATAGTGTTTAATAAATGTTTACTGATTGATTACTCCTTCAAGTATGGATTACAAAGCTATTCCCTTTACACTTTGCTCAGAAAATTCAAGTATTCTCTCAAGAGAAAGAGATGTGTACTGATATAATACTTGAATCTATAGATTACTGAGAGAGAAAGAGAGATAAGGAATTTTGTGATCAGAAATGGGTGTTATCTAAAATTTAGTCCCCCATTCAGCCATTGGAAAAGCATTCATGCTTGGAAAAGGATGCTATTTCAGATATTTACTTTGCAAGATCTCCCTTCATTATTGGTAAACAATAGCTATCATAAGGCAGACAAGAGATATCATGAGCCATAGATCTATAATTTCTAACTTTTCTTTCTTTTCTTCTCAGTTTTCATCTCCTGCTTCCATATGTTCATCTATTCAGAACCTACTCTGGTCTTGTGTAATCAGTTGGAAGTCCCTTTACAAGGAACTTTTCTGTCCCAATCCTGATCTTGGCTTCTGACATTAGTATCATCATTGTCTTCACATGACCCTTTTTGAACCTTTAGCAAGGTGTATTGTTCCTGGGTCGGGCCTATTAAGCCTACTTTGAGCAGGTTGTACTATAGAAGTCCATTGCCTATTTTGGCTCTGAAATGTGTCTGTCTTAAGATAATGCACCTAAATTCCTGACCAATGATTATTACTCAATATGCATTTATCAATGAGAAGGCTTAACTAAGCATTCTTAAACAAAATGAAATAATATACTCTATCTCTAATATTACCATTTCAGTTATGGAGAGCCCTTTTAATCAACAAATACAGCAAGAAGGGGTAAATTAAAAAAAATATTCTGTATTTAAAAGATATTGCCCCTATACGAATTATCAGTTACCAGACACAATTTAAGTTAAAAACAATGATCTAAAGTGTACTTGAGAAACTTTGCAAGTTGTAAAAATGCAAATCATGTCACCATTAATAGGAAGGAACACAATGTCATAGAATGAATCAATTTTTCTTTGTTTTCATTTCATATCACTATTGAATAGTTTGTGTATCTTATAGCTTCTTGACAGAATACCTAGAGAAGTGCATATATAAGGAATAACATGATTATCCTTTTTGTAGAAGGCTCTTATTTCTAGGCCCCTTCACTTTCACTTACAAATAGGAAATAATTTCTCAATTTGGGCAAAACTTTTTCTCTTTGGGCCTTCTTCCCCTTTAATGACATTAAAATACAAAATCCTTTTAAGTTTGAATCATTCCTTTCTTTGTGTATCCTCAGTACTAAAACCATATCTAAACAGTCGTAGGTGCTTAATAAATATTTATCAATTGATTGATTGATTACTAATCTCTTCTGATTGACTTTGTAAACTCACATTAACTCAGTTCAGTTCATCAAACATTTAAATATTTACAGAGTACATGAGAGTTCCAGGGACTGACAAAAAAAAATAGATAACTGATTTCAAAGAACATGCATTTCCCCTCCCCCAAGGCAATTGGAATTAAGTGATTTGATCAGGGTCACACAGCTAGGAAGTATTAAATGTTTGAGGCTGAATTTAAAGGCAGATCTTCCTGACTTCAGGGTCAATGCTCTATTCACTGCACTTTCTAGCTGTTCCAAATCATATTAAAGCAAACTCAAAGACTTAGATTGAGATTTCTATTGAGTTTGAGTTCCTAATGACACACTGTGAATGATGTTAATCAGGGATTGGTGAAAAGGCAGCTGGTTGCTGTTACTTATGGAAGCTTATGTTAGGGAGCACCAATTAGTATTTACAGCATTCTCAGAAGGTCAAGTCTGCTTCATTTTACTCCAAGTTGTGGTTGTTTTTGTTTCTTCATTTTTAATTAATATATTAAAACATGGATTTCCATAACAGTACAAAAATGTTTGTACATGAAACTGCAAATCTACTATGCACAATTTGCTATTCTTTTAAAATATACAGCAAAATTATCATGTAATTTTTCCCATTAGAAAACAACAAAATTTCAAGGTAATTTTGACAGTTCCTTGCACTGGTAGATGCACAGATGCTTGTTGATTTGACAGTACTTGGAAAAATTTTCTCAACACTGTAGCTTCTTTCACCAAGTACTTGGTTGCTCCTTTGGGACTTGTCTATACCATTACTTTTTTGTTTCAGTTTTATTATATAAATGATTTAACACATCCACCAGTCTTTCTACATGACAAATGGAAAAAGACTATGTTTCTAAAAATCTCAGGGTTAGACAATAGTTGATTAAATAATTCAGATAATTCTAAAATTGAAGAGGAAGTGTGTGGCCAATCTGATTTTCCTGCCAGGCCCATATCAGTCATTAAGATAACAAAAAGACACAAAAATCCATTTGATTTAAAAATGATCAGTTCTGTGGCCACATATAGATTATATCTGAAAATGGGGAGAATAAATAGCTTGCTCAAGGCCACAGAGATAGTATCACCAACACTAGTGATGCTAGCAATATCTCAGCATCGTTCTAAGAATATGTCTCTGTCCTGTTGTTTCTCCTTGTTATACTTTATGAATTATGAAGGAGTTTCTCCTGATAAAAATAATTAATAGTAAACATGTGTTTATTAAAGGCTTATTATATGTCAAGTACTATATTACACTGTGGTTGAAAATAAAGTTAAAAAGTTCCTCTCAAGGATCTTACTTTCTAATTGGGGAGAAAAAATGCATAGAACTAGGTAAACATAAGAGACTGATAATTGATAGAAATGTTATACCTTTCTATATGTAGCCTATGTATACACAGACTACATATAAATATATAAATTTATGTGTATGAATATATATGTAGGTCATGTAAATTATATGTATGTATGCATTGACTCCATTCCTTAATGGAATTATAGGAAAAGTTATATAATATTCATAATGCTATGATTTTTTAATTGATAATGATGATATATTCTGCCATTAGTGGAGACCAAAATAGGCTTAACATAAGGGGAAAATCCTAAAAGTTGGATCTGTCTATAAGTGGATTGGCTTACATCCATTGATGATGGATTTTCTATCCCTGGAAGTCTTTAAAAAATGACCAGATCATCATTTATGGGACTTGTTATAATTAGGATTCCTTTTACTTGTGATTTGAACTCCCACACATCTACATAAGGCAATAAGTTGCAAAGTAGATACTAATCTGAATTTGTGAAGGGAATTTTCTTGTCAGAAATTCACGATGCCAATGAAATTCCAAGACTGGTCTCATTTCCCCTCTCCCCCCTTATAATACTATGACTATATGATATAGAAATAAAATTATATTTTGAGTATTGTCAAAAGACAGTGAAAAAGACTTTTCTTCACTGAAGAAACCCTTGAATACTAATAAAGAAATATCTATCTCAGCTTTTAATTCATAGTTCATTTAGCTTCAAAATAAGTATGTTATACTGTCCACTTAACACACTAGCTGCGTGACCCTGAGCAAGTCACTTAAACCCAATTGCCTCACAAAAAAAAAAAAAAAAAGATTCAGTCAAGAATCCATTAAACAACTTATTAACTTATTAAATAGTAATTTTGGATCAAGTGCTATTCTAGGCTGTGTTTTAACTTATATCCCCAACTGATTCCACCAGTAATATAACCCAGATATTTCTTTAAAAGTGATTTTGTTTCATTAAGTAAAGGTCTACTATGTTTCACATACTAAAGTTTTCTTACAAAGATAGGAAACTATGTCATGCATTATGACATTACTATGACATGCAATATGTCATGCTCTGAGATGCTGTCTCAGAGCTGGAGGTAGCCTAGAATTTGCTCCACCCAGCCACAAATCTAGAAGCCAATCTTTTCTGCAACATCATTTGAATGTGTTCTTATGACCTCTGTTCAAACATTTTAAAATGTGAAGGATTTATTATTTTATGAAATTTTTAAAATTTCATTTAAAAAATAAAATCAATGATTCCTATTAAAATGTTTGAAACCTGGGGCAGCTAGGTGGTGCAGTGGATAGAGCACCAGCCTTGAATTCAGGAGGACCTGAGTTCAAATCCGGTCTCAGACACTTAATACTTCCTAGCTGTGTGACCCTGGGCAAGTCACTTAAAACCAGCCTCAGGGAAAAAAAAAGAACAGAAAAAAAATGTTTGAAACCTTCAGTTAACCAGAAAATTAAAATTGTTATCCAAAATACCTCATTCTCTATATTAAAATGGTGTTAATCTATCATAGTCAAGTTCTGCCGGTCTTTCTGTTCAATTTCTTAGCGACTTTCTTGAGGAAGTCCAAAGCAGTTGTGTTTATTCTAGGAGAGGAAAAATTAACTGTTTTGCTTTTTATTATTTATCAATTAAAATGCCCCAGGGTATAGTTTCTGCCAAAAGAGTAAAAACAATTCTGGTACAAAGTACTTTTAGCAAAATAAAATATCTGATAGATACAAAAAAAAAAAAAAAAAACTTGAAGGAAAAATAATCTGAATAGCAAATGATTTGGGTCTATACTAAAAAGACTATCTAAGATGTGAGGAGTAATAAGAAATGAGGGCAGCTCGGCAGTTGTGATAGCACTAGAGAACTCTCCCTTTGCACGAGATGGAGGATTGTATAAAAATAATTATGGCTATCTGAGAAATGATACAGATGGTATCAATTTGAAGACATAGTGGTCTGTTATTTATATAATAAAACCTTAGAAATGGTAATTTAAAAATATGTCAGATACAGAGTATTATTTTAATAAGATGATTCAGGAGAATAGAGTAGGATGGATGGAAAAAAGCTTAGAAGAGACTATAGTATACAGCATGGGGTTTAGGGGGAGGGTCTAGAATTGGCAAAAAGTAGGCCCCTTACTAATTATGAAATTAGAGGAAAGGAGAGAGTAAATGAAGAGCAAGTGGAATAATAAGGTAGAAAAGAAGGAAGTTGAAGAAATTTACTCCAAATGATTAGTGTCACAAGTTAGCAGAGAGGTTATCTGCTGTGTAAGAAAGCCAGAAAGTAAGGTTTGGGCAGGAGGAAGGTGGATCATTTTTGGAACATTTACTCAGGGAGCTGTAAACATGATATGGATGCTTGTGTGGCACAGAATCTGTTACTTTATAGTGCTTTTTTTCTAGATATTGCTCTCCAGAGCCATAATTAGCAATTTGGCACCTAGGGCATGATTCAGGAAATGTACCCTGCAAAAGATGCATAAAATCTGGCTTCAAATCAACTTCATATGGGCAAATTATGTGAGGTTCTTTGGTTTTTGTTTAGTTTCAAGGAGAGAGAACCCAGGATACCACCCTATGAGAAAGTGACATAGATTACAGAACATTAGATATCTCAAAACTCTTTATAAAGAAATTACGGGAGTTGGGAGTGGGACTGGGATTGCCTGTGTTCCAGTTCATAGGAGTGATGTGGGGGAAACTAGCAAAAAGAGGTGGAAAGTAGCAAACCATAGGAGAGAAAATCCAAAAAGTAAGTCAATTTCTAGCTTCCTATTTTAACCAATTATTTTTTTATGAAGAGGTACTAAGTTCAGTTTTTTCTACATTGTTTATACAATATATGCACTATCATGGTGATCTGAATTTCTGTGCCTTGGAACAAAACCCTATACCTTCTGTCCTAGTTATATCTCAGCTCCTCTCATTCTTTTCAATGTCATATCTGTATTCTGCAAACTCTTTCTAATGCATAGTTTATTCTATTCACTCAAAAACCTTTCATAGTGTTCTGTTGACTAGGATGAAGTCTGAGTTATTCATCCTACAATTTTACATCCTCCTCATTCTAACACTAGTCTCCCTTTATAGTCTCACTCTTTACGTTTTCCTGTATCACTCTATACTAGATTCAAACAGATTCATAGAATTTCAGACTAATAAGAGCTCTCATCAGTCAGCTGCCTTTGTTTAATAGTCCTCAATGAAGGAGATCCTACTCCAGCTTCAATACTCCCTTTACCCTGAATATTTTATTCATTTAGCTTGCAATAAATGCAATATATTTCCCTGTAAGCTGAAATGATGTCCATCCTTGGAGGAATCCAACTCATATATTATTTTCTACATTATACCTTTGCTGGTTACTTGTTATTTTGCTCCTCTCTTATGCATTTTTTGAGTCTGGTTTTACTTTATCATTATTTGGGGATATATCTTATCTCTCCTACTAAACTATAAGCTTATGGAAGATAAGGGTCAGTTAGGTGATGCAGTACATAGAGCACTGGGCCTAAAGGCAAGAAGACCTCAGTTCAAATCTAAATTCAACTACTTAACTGATTGTGTAATCCTGAACAAGTCACTTAGTTTGCCTGCCGTAGTTTATCTACCTTTGTTTCCTCAACTGTGAAATGAGGATAAATAATAATATCTATCATTCAGAGGTATGAGGATAATAAGATATTTGTAAAGTGTTTGGTAAACTTTAATGCTTTTTATGTCATAACTATTATAAAGAATGTGAATTATTTATCTTTACATCCTATTGTAAGTAGTATAACTTGCAATTAGTAAGTATAGAATATATATTTTTAAACATATTTGATTCTGAAAAGTCTGTAGCAAAATGAGATGCTATGTGTATGACCATGTGTGATGAGAATAGAAGTTTTTTTAGTGAATTATAATACTTTTTTTTTTTTTAACTGAGGCAATTGGGGTTAAGTGACTTGCCCAAGGTCACAAGTTTCTGAGGTCAGATTTGAACTCAGTTCCTCCTGACTTCAGGGCTAGTGCTCTATCTCCTGAGCCACCTAGGTGCCCGGAATTGTAATTCTTAAGTGAAAAAAATGCCTCTGAATGTGTGTATGTGTGTATAATATATATGTGTGTATATGTAAATATACATACATATATTATACACATAAATATTATGTGTGTATATGTAAATATACTACATATATTATACACATAGATATTACACATACACTATTGTATTTATTTATTTATTGTATTATTTAAGAACATTTATCATGTTTTTTTCTCCAATAAATGTAATCTCCTTGAGGGCAGTAACTTCTTTATCTTTTTGTTGTATCTTCATTACCTAGCATTACATCTGACAATAGTGGTTACCTAATAAATACTTTTTGGTTGAACAATTGACTTTGTATAGTACTTCAAAAGTCAATCTGTCTAATTCACACTAAAGAGTCATCCATAGCTAAAACAAATACTTTTGTCTTTTTTTTTAAGACTCTGGAAAATCCTAAATATGAACTGATCATTGAAGCTCAAGATATGGCTGGTTTGGATGTTGGCTTAACTGGCACAGCAACGGCTACTATCCTCATTGATGACAAAAACGACCACTCCCCAAAATTCACCAAGAAGGAGGTAAGCACCTAAACATCCTTGTTGCTTGTAGAGTGGTTGTAATGGTACCCAGTGGTTAACATTCATCAATAAAATTTCAGAGTCGAAAGGAATGTTAAAAGAACATCTTGTCCAACCACAAAGATCGTAACAAGTTCCCTGTGTGATTTTAGAGTATATTATAAGAAAGTTGTATATGTAGTTGGAAAGTACTTGTGGAATTGTATGAAATTCTGTAGGAAGTTAAATATTTCTTGGATTTGTCATTAACTTAAAGATAGTTTAATATAAAAGTAATATTTTTTCATCTTATTGGAGTCATTTGTCAGTATTGTGTTATATTACTTGTCATTATGCTATATATATATAGTTATGCATTATATGCCATTATTATTTTATATGTAATATAATATAATACAACAAATTATCAGCATCGTGCAGTAGAACACTACACTTAGAATCGGAAGATCTGATTTTGAATCCTACCTCTGAGGCTTATGCCTTTTTGACTTTGAATTAATCCCTTCCCATTTTTGGTCCTAAATTTCATTTTTTTTAAATGAGGGGATGGAACTAGGTGATGTTTAAGGCTCCTTCCAGCTTTAAATCTATGATCCTGGGATGCTATTGCAAGTGGTTGCTCATTGACTTTCTTCCATCCACCAATGCAACCTCAACTTCTCTGGGTCTAAGTAAATGACTCAATGAGTTTTCAAAACTAGACCCTAGTCTTGTCTTCAGAAAACAAGGGCCTTGGACTTGCTACCTTTCAGCTTCATAAGAATAGCCTTCTTGTGTTTATATTTTTTGACAGAGCTTTAGGGAAGACAATACCACATCCAGGTTATGTTGAAATTCCTGCGGAAGATTTCAATGCACCTTATGTAGCTTAATGCCTTTTTTCCTCTACCAAACAAGTACAGACTGAGAGTCTAGACTGAGAAACACCATAATTGATAGTATATTTTTTTTCTTTCTTATTTTTGTAATAACATTGTGCTATAGAAGCTGAAAAAGAAATACTAAGGGAATTTTTTGAAGGTGAGTTGTTTGCTATCCTTAGTGCCCGTGCTTTGATGATCATGTGCTGTTGTGACTCACCATTTATTACAATTAAATAATCAACGTAGAAAGGCTGGCCAAGAACATAGAAATTGGTCAGCGTGAAATCCCATCTCCCACTTCCATGACTTTGCATAGGTTGTCTCCAGGTTGCACTTTTGAATACATAAAGACATTTCTCCTGACATTGTACAACTACCATTTATTTCTTCTGGTTTTTCCTTCTGGAGACAAATAGAAGAAAGCTAATTCCTCTTCTCACAATAGTACTTTAATCTTGACCATTTTTTCTCTTTGGCCTTCTTTTAGTTTTCTGCAACACTGCTCTCTCCTGATTCTACAGCCTGACAGCTTCTTCTCTGTCTTGTTTTCTTTGTCATTCAGGTTATTTTCACTAATCATGGTTGTCCTCTAAGGCTCTGTCTTAAGTACCCTTCTTTTCTTCCTCTATAGCATTTCTCTTGGTGATTTCATCACTTCTGATGATTTTAATGATCTAGTCTGTTTGTGGATGACTCTCAGATCAATTTGTCTAGCCTTTATGTCTCTGCTGAATTCTAGTCTTATATGAAAAACTACCAATTATATATCTTAAAATGAATGTCTATTAGACACTTGTCCAAAACTGAATTCATCACCCTCTCCTTCTCCTCAGTCCCACAAACTTCCCCTCTTCCTAATTCATCTATTATTATTGACATTATCATCCTCCCAGTAATCTACCTGTCATCCTTGATTCCTTGATTGCCTCATTCAACTAGTTGCTCAGTCTTGGTAACAACAACAAAAACAGCAATAAAAAATATTATTTACATGCTAGTTCCTATATTCCAGTCACTGTGTTAGACATTTTATGAACATCATCAACTCATTTGATCCTCACAATAACCCTTCGAGATAACCATAATTATTATCCTCATTTTGCAGATAAAAAAACTGAGTCACACAAAAATAGTTGACTAAGCTCACACAGCTCATACATGTTTGAAGCCAAATTTAGACTCTGTTTTTCATAACTCCAGGTGTTGTTCTCCAAGTAATGTGTCAACTAGCTGCCTCATAATATCAGACACTTGCCACATCTTGATCCTCTAACATCTGGGCTATTATAATAGCCTTCTGTTTGATCTCTCTCTCCTTGCTTTGCTCACTGATTGGTTTTATCTCCTTGTTTATTAAAAAAAATCATTTCCAAGTTCTCTCCCTACCTCCAACCATTGAGAAAACAAGAAATAAAATGCCCTATATATATGAAGTCCTGCAAAACATCTTTTCACTTTAGCTATAATTGCATATTTATCTTTTTACAGAAATTCTGATGTCTCTTCCACATTACCTATTCAGTAAACTCCATTGACTCCCTTTTTTACCTTCAAGATCAAATATCCTTTTCAACTTTTAAGACCAGTTAGAACCTGCCATTCATACTTTTCTGGTCTTCTTATACTTTATTCAGTTCTGTATATTCTGTGATGTAGTAACACTGGCCTCCTCATTGTTCTTCCTACACAATACTCCATATTCCAATTCAATGTTTTCAATGGCCATGTCCCATATCTAGAACTTTTTCCCTTCTTGTTTGTAATTCTTTGCTTTCTTCAAGTCTCAGTTAAAATTCCACCTTCTGCCAAATCGTTTCCTAGGCTTTCTCAATTTTAATTGTTTTTTTCCTCTAAAATTATCATGCATTTATCCTACATTTATTTTGGTTTTGTGCTATCTGCTCCCATTTACTGTCTTTGAGAGAAGCAACTGTTATTGTCTATTTTTGTATCTCTACCATTTAATACAATTGCTACAAGTAGGTGATTATTAAATACTGATTAACTGACACCCTTCAAGAACCAATATTGGCTATTAGAGGTTCACATGGCTTAGATGTGATAAAAGTCATCAAGTTTATATCTTCTGGTCAGATAAAAGACTACCAGGTCTTACCATCTACACTGTTACCACATCCTGAGATTTAACCATCTACCCTCCCTTCCTCTTACAGTGGTCCTCAAACTTTTTAAATAGGGGGCCAGTTCACTGTCGCTCAGACTGTTGGAGGGCTGGACTCTAGTAAAAACAAAACCTCACACTCTGTCTCCTCCCCTCAGCCCATTTGCCATAACCAGCGGGCCTCATCTGGCCCATGGGCCATAGTTTGAGAACCCCTGCAAGATTTCTAGAAACCGGAAACTTTCCTCTAATGACACTTGAGCCTTACTATCAACATTTCTATTGATCCCTTAAGAAATTTTGAGTGTTTCAAAATGGCCTGAAGCTGAATTTTTTTTTTTTTTTTGTATTGTCTCCCTCAAGTAGAATTTTAGATCCCTGAGTATTTGTTTCCCTGGAGCTTAGCACAATGCTTACCACATAGAAAATGCTTAATAAAAGCAATAATTTCGCATATATATATATATATATGTATATATATATATATATATATTCTATTCGTTCACTCATTGATGAACCTACAGTTCCTATGGTTTTAATTATTTCCTTTAGGCAGATTATCCCCAGTTCTATAGATCTAATTCTAGACTATTTCCTGAAATCCATTCTCACTTCACCAAATGTCTTTTAGACATCTTGAACTTTGTGTTCTGTGGACATCTCATACAGAATGAGTCTAAAACTGAACTAATTAAATTTCTTCCCTTCCAAACTTTCCTCTAACTCTCTAATGCTGAGTCATCTTCCCAGTCACTACAGCTTGAAGCCTTCGTGCCATTCTTAACTCCTCATTTTCACTTGTCCCACATAGCCAGTTTGTTACCAAATCTCATTTCTATGATCATATCCCTCCTGCTCATCTCCTTCTCTATACTCAGTCTAGTTCAGGCTTTTATCATTTCTTAACTAAAATATTGGAATAGGTTTTTGGTTGATCTCTGTATTTCAAATGTTTCCCCATTTCAATACATTCTCCTTGAGAGAAAGGACTACTGAGCTGCCAGTGATTTTCCTGAAATGAAGATCTGACCTTGTCAAATCCCAACTCAATAAACTTCACTGCCTCCAGGATAAAATAAAAAGGCCTCTGGCATTTAAAACACTTCAAAACCTGACCCTTACCTTTGAGTCATCTCATATTTGCCTTTCTCTGGACTTGGGTAGATTGAGAGTTTCTTAAACTTAAATTTTCTTTTCAACTATGTCACTCAGAACTGAAGTTGAAATTCCTAGTGAAGTCTGAATAAAGTAGTGTACGGTGGGACTGCATGTGTGTCTGTGTGTATTTTAGAATCAGTTCATACTTCAAAGAAACCTTATGCTATATGCACTGTTCCATACAGATGCATCCTAAAGTGTTGAAATAAGTAAAAGGAAGCTTTCCTTCCCTAAATCCCTTCTTTGTATTTCTTGTTCTTTGCAATTACACAACATTCAGTTTGACTGTTTTGTGGTAGTTCTTTCCAGTTGCTGGAATGATTGTTTGCATCTTTTTTTTTCCTGGTCTTGCATCAATTTATGCAAGCTTTGCCCTATTTACCTCCATTCATCATGCTTGTTTTTTTTTTTTTTTTTTAACAGCACAATGATATTCCATCATATTCACATATCATACTCTGTGTATACATACATTATAATATCACTTGTTCTTAATAAAATTTGTCCAGCCATTTCAGTTGTATCCAGTTTTTTGTGACCCCATTTGGGATTTTCTTAGCAAAGAATCTGGAGTGATTTGCTATTTCTTTCACCAGTTCAGTTTACAGATAAGAAAAGAAGAATTAAATAATTGGATCACACAGTTAAGTGGCTGAATCTGAACTAAGATCTTCCTTACTTCAAACACTATGCTTTCTTAATTCTTATTAAGAAATAACAAATACTTATTTCTTGATTGATTTAATCTGTGATTTATTAAGTGAATGCTCCTTTCTTATATCTTCATTCACAAAGTTTAGATAAAAGATTTTTTTTTTCTAAAAAGGGAAATTTACGGAGATTTTTCCCTTGTTCCACCCAATCACACCCCTACTGGGAGTACCCCTTCATATTTTTCTTATTCTAGTAGGGGAACTGTAAATATTATAAAGTAGTACAGATTTTTATATGATTGTGTCCTCATATAAAGACTGAGTTATCTCGGATGTTAAAAAATTATTGGTACATAGGTGGAACAGTGAATAGAGAATGTGGCCTTGGGTCAGGAAGATTTGAATGAAAATATGACTGCAAACTGTGTGACTCTGGATAAGTCACTTAACTAGTTTCTTCATCTGTAAAAATAGAAATAGCAATAGCACTTGCCTCTCAGGATTGTTGGAAGGATTAAATAAGAAAGTAATTGCAAAGTGCTTAATACAGTGTCTAGCACGTAGTATTTTTTATATAAATTATAACTATATTGATATTTATATAAAATTATAATGACAATGAACATGATGATTATATTTTTCCTGGGAAGGCTGTGACAAGAAGTATGTTATTATTTTTCAGGGACATTTTATTACCCCTCACCTCAATACCATAAGATGTGCAACTGAAACAATTTAATTTTCCTTAGATGTCTATGCTTGAGTCCCAGGGTCCTTCTGCTTTCCAGGCTGGGGGAAGTACTGGCTGCCTATCAACTTTAGAGCTATATAGAGCTTATGAGAGGATAGGCCATTGGTTTCTTTTTTTTTTCTTTTTTTTAGTCTCTATGCCATTCTCCAGTTACTCCTTTGTGCTGGTGCTTCCTGCTCTGTGATTGCAGTTCTCATGCTGATACTTCTAGTCCCTCATGTCAGATGAAAAGAATGGTGAAAAAATAAAAGAAATAATATGAAATGCAGTTTTAAAAAGTCAGAGATAAAATAAGTATCAGGCAAGAAAAAAAGTATTAAGAGCACAACATTGCAAAATATTGTGCATATTAAGTCAGAGATGCTCCCTGATGCAGGAGAGGAGAGACAAGCCAAGAACCAGGAAGAGGAATTTCTAATTACTGTCAAAAACTAAGCATTGAATGGGAACATGTGGTCAGATCAGAAAGTCTTCAAATTTTCATCTTAGATCCTGAATGAGGAGAAAGAAATGTAATCTAGTCAAAGTGTGGTTCTGATTTTCAACCAGTCTAGGACATATAAGCAGACAGAAATCATCGGTCTCCTTTGCCCAGGCTCTGATTTCTGTGATCAAGCCTTATCTCAGACAACAGGCAACTGCAACTAACATAAAGGAGCCACAGTTATTCTTCTCACACTCAAGAAAGAATAGGCACATTTTAAAATTCTGTCCTTGATGGTCATGTTATCCCTCATGTAAAGAGGATGCTGTTAGAAGATTTGCTAATCTAGACACTTCTTATGAGTGTTGAATTAAGTTGAAAAATTTGCCATCACTTTCTGCTTGTACTAAATCATCACTGTATTTCATCAAGTGCAATCAAACCCTGATTTTTTTTAATTGCTGCCTATAAAAATCACAGGGCTGGGTTTAATTAGCCTAATTTTCATGCTTGCCTCTCAGTGACAACAGTTATTGGAAAGTGTCATTCTTTAAGGTCTCTGACCATAGAATCACTCAAAATACCAATGGCTTGGGTTAAGGCATTATCACATTTTATTTTTCTTAATTTTTAAAAAAGCAGAATTAACCTCACTACAACCACCATTTCTCTGGTTGTTCAAAGTATGATTACATCTATTAAAACGCTTGCTTACTTTAAGATGCATAGTAGTGTGTATGGTCTAATGAAAAATACATTGAATTCAATGCAGGAAATTCTTGTCTTTGTTCTGTTACCAGACCTTTATAGACAGATGAACTTAGTTATTTAGCTTCTTCACACATTATTTCATTCATATGTAAAATGGGTGCAATAATAAGACTATTTCTTATTGCCCTCAAACTCTTCCTGACCAAGACCTTCAGTCCCTTTTACCTTTCAGTTCTTTCCTAGCCCATTATCTCATAGACATCTTACTAAATCTCATTTATCCAAATCCTTAGCTAAATATTTCATTCTTTGTGACATGTAGTAGATGTTTAATAAATACTGGTTTGTAATAGCTGCATGATTTAGTAGACTGAGTATTGAATCTAGAGGAAAAAGACTTGAACATGAATTCTAGCTTTGGAATTCATAAACTAAGTAACACTGGACAAGTCATTTAATAATAGGTTATGGTCTAAATAGAATACTTTTTTTCCAGATTAAAATGTCAATATAAAACTTGTCTACCTCAGAGGCACTAATTATGAGTATCATAATATAATATTTGGGAAAACATTGATTTTTCTGAACCTGTTATCTCATTTCTAAAATGAAAAACTTGGATAAGTGAATTTGGAAACTTCTTAAAACTTTATTTAACCCTTGATGGGAATCTTATATTTCTTGGACTCTCACAGGGAGAAAATAAACCACAAGGGATCTGTGGAAATGCCAGAATAAATAATTTAACTTTAATTTGAGGAATTTTATATTTGGCTTTCACAAGAAGTTGAAAAAAATTAAGCAAAAAAAAAAGACAAATTATTTGCTTTCCATTATTCTGGTCCAAATCTCTGCCTTAATTATATGTAACTACCAGCAACAATGGTAGAACAAACAAAAAACATCAATTGTGTTCTGGCGAATGCATAACCTACCTGTCTATTGACAATGAAAAGAGGAGAGAAAAAATACACACACACACACACACACACAGAGAAAAATGTATATGTGTATGTATACACATCCATGCACAAATACATATTTGGATGTCTATTTGTCTGGAGACTAAAGGAAAAATAATAGTTCACAGGAGACAATATGCCTATTAAGAAGTGAAAATGCAATCCATGTCTTTAGAGGTTCCTATAAAAATAATGAAAATATGTATAACAAACATGGTAAATTAAAATTCCTGAATCAAGGTGACTAACTTAAGCACACCCATATACATATACACACATTTATCCATAGAGAAACACATATGCATTATATATATTTATACGTATGTACTGCATTGTGATTCTTTATATATGTAAAATACACACACATGCTTATTTTATCCTCTATAACACAGGCACGTTTATCTATTTATCTAATTGTCTGTCCATCTGTCTTATCTATTATATACATACATGTATATCAGATTTAGTCATCTGGACACACAACTGGATAGAATGTATGAGAAAGTATTATATTTTGGAAAGATTATATATTTGGAAAGATACATCTGAGGAAAATAAATTATAAATCCAAGGGAGAGAAGAGAATGTGATATAAAATATTTGTTTAATTATCAACTAAGAAAAAAATTGTATTGTTGTTTGAGTATAGTACAGACCACTGGGACAGAAGGCTAAATTGGATGAATTCACAAAATGGATAGTGAAATAGGAAAAGAAGTATAATATTTTAATAAAAAAGAGCTTCAATTAGTCAGATGTCTTAAAGTCAGAGCAAAGAAAGAAAGTAAGCAACTTACTTCAATAATGATTTAATTCATTAAAAGTTATAATAAACATGAAGGCAAGCTATTCTTTTATAATTAAGCTTTATGAATAAGGAAAAGATGGCCCCTTCATAGAGTAGGGAAAAGAAACTATGGCATCCTAAACATTTGTGATGGAAGAAATACAATCTAAATAAAATTTAACTCATGCCCTAAATATTTTTTGAGAATAGATTTCAGAAGGTTCAGAAAAAGTATGTGTAATATCTTATGGTTTAAAATTATCCATGGGAAGTCATCCCCAGAACGCTGACAGTCTTTCAAGAATGAAATTCTGAAATCACACAGAACAAAAATTATTTTAATGATGAGGAAAGGATGTAATGGTCCAATGAGAAAAACATGATTCTTGAAACCATATTTTAAAAGGCATACTTAGACGATAGAGACAAAAAATGAATACAGAGGAGTGAGAATTCTGTTAGAATTGTGTTAGGTGAGTCAAAGGCCATACTAAGCTAAGAACCAAAAGGGATTACTCAGCTGTTTTGGAGAAAAGAATAAAATCAAAAAGGCAATACTATCAATTGGGGTAAATGGGAGTGTGATGATGTATGACAGCAAAAAGGCAGACCATTATTTGCTCTATTTTTCCTCTTCAAATGAAAATCATTTTGGAATTTAGAAGGGCAGAACAAGAATGATTAATAGAAAGCTTGAAATCAACATATGTGAGAAAATGGTCAAAGAGCACCTAAGTGTCCGTAGTGATATCAAGTCAGCAGGCCCATATATACTACATTTCATGAAGATGAAAAAAAAAACACTCATTAATAGAAATTTTGTGCCACAATAGAAGACCTTTCAGATGATCAAGATAATAGGAGGAAATCTATAGAACTGGAAAAGGAAAACTGATACACTTGACAACCCTCCCCTCCACAAAAACAAAACAAACAAACAAAAAAAAAACTAACAACAAAAAAACCCATCAGAAATGGAATCATAAGAGGATAGTGATGTAGATTACTATTTTAAAGGGACCTCAGAAGCTAGATAGTTTAATTCTGTTTTTCAGATAAAGAAATTATGATCCAGGAAAATTAAATGATTTATAAAGTTCTCCTAGCTAGTACAGATCAGATGAAATTTGAACTCATCTTCCATTTCTAAAATTAGTTTACACACAATAAGTTAATAAGCTTAACTTTGATTCATGGCAGAAATTAAAGGCATGTTTTATGAATACATAGAAGAAGGAACAATAATATTTATTCTTTAAATTTTTTACAAAAAATTCTCTCTCTTCTTAGCCCTCCCCATTCACTGAGAAGGTCCACTATATGATACTCATTATACATGTGAAGACATTAAAATATATGTAGATAAGCCATATTGCAACAAAAATATCTTGAACAACAATATGGTTGAATTTATACTTGGTGTTCATCAGTTTTCTCTTTAGTGATGAATAGCATTTTTCATCCTGAGTCTTTTGGAACTGTCTTGGATCATTATATTAAGCATTCTAGTTGAGTCTTTCACAGTTGCTCATCATCACAATATTGTTATTACTATATACAGTGTTCTGCTGATTTTATTCACTTCACTCTATATTAGTTAATGTCTTCCCAGGTTTTTCTGAAACCATCCCCTTTGTTATTTCTTATAATAGAATAATATACCATTTCAATTATGTACCATATGTTGTTCAACCATTCCTAAATTGAGGGATTCCCTTAATTTCCTATTCTTTGACACCACAAAAAGTGCTACTATGACATTTCCATTGGTATAGGTCCTTTTGCTTTTTAATTTGATGTCTTGATGATTGATGTCTTGGGATACATACCTATTAGTGGCATTGCGGGTCAAGGAGTATGCCCAGTATTGTAACAAAGTTTCAGATTCTCTAAAATGGTTGTACCAGTTCACAGCTCTACAATAGTGTATTAGTGTCCTTATTTTTTCACAACTCCTCCAGAATTTGTCATTTCTCTTTTTTGTCATATTAGTCAATCTGGTCAATTATCTCAGAGTTGTTTTAATTCTCATTTCTCTAATTAGTAGTGATTTAGGGCATTTTAAAAATGACTTTAGATATCTGTGATTTCCTCTTCTAAAGACTGCTTATTCCCGTTCTTTGGCCATTTATTAATGGAAAGTTTTCCTGTATTTTAACACATTTAAATGTAGTATTGGTAGCAAGCCGAAAACCCTAGATTGAAGAAAATGCCCTGTTTCTGATCCTGGCTATGAAGCAATGTATCATTTAACATTTTTAGATTTGAGTTTATATATAAATATATATATATATATATATATATATTTTTTTTTTTTGCTGAGGTGATTGGGGTTAAGTGACTTGCCCAGAGTCACACAGCTAGGAAGTGTTAAGTGTCTGAGGCCAAATTTGAACTCGGGTCCTCCTGAATTCAGGGCTGGTGCTCTATCCACTGAGCCACCCAGCTGCCCCATGCTTCTCATATATTTTGACTATATGATCCTGGGAAAGTCAATATTAAACATTGTAGAATGGTCATTAATCTTAAATATTACAGGGAGAAAACTAAAATATCTTAAATGTCCCCTTTACCTTTAAATTCTATTATACTAATTATTCACATTTCTAGGAATCTAGGTAGCAAAGTAAATAATGGAATTAAGAAGACTTTGAGTTCAGATTTGGCAGTAAACACTTAGCTTTGTGGCTCAGGAAAAGCCATTTAATCTCTGTTTCAGTTTCCTTTACTGTAATAACAGTGATGATGGTGGGGGATTGATAATAATACCTACCTCACAAGGTTGTTGTGAGAATCAAATGAGATAATGGTTTTAAAAGTAATTAGCAGTGTGCCTAGCAATAGTAAATATTCTATAAATGCACATCCCTTTCCTTTTCTCTTCCCCTACCCCTTATATTTGTGTGGATTATTTCTGTATGAATTGTTATAGAGCATCTGAGGTTATGTGGGTGGGATCACTTATAATTGTACCTTAACTCCATATAATGATACCATATTGGTCCTCTTCAAGAATGAAGGACAACAGTCTTTCCCTCCCACTTATTTTGAAGTTTCACAAAAATCTTACTTCAATAACAACCTGCTGAGGCTATGAAGAATAAAAATGGGTAGCTTTGTAAGTATACATTGACCATTATCTCTATTTTATAGCTGATCTTAATGGGGCTTAGAAAGTTGAAATGATTTCTCCATGGTTATACAGCAAGTAAGAGTCTGAGGATTTGAGCTGAAGGCTCCTGATTCTGAGTCTAATCCTCTTTTTACCACATCCATTGCCTCTGTACAGGAGGACACTACACTGGAATTTATAACAATATATCAGGATATCTTACTTGAAAATTCTTAGACTGTTGGCAATCTGTCTAGGATATGCCAAATATCTGAATAAGAGCACCATATATATAGTCAATCATTGGGATTTTTTTCTTCTATTCTATGGCAGGCGTCCCAGCTTTGGCAGCCCACACATCCACATGATTGATTGTGTCGATCACTTTTTCATAATTATTCATGATGAGTGATCCACGCAGTCCCTGTGAGAATCTTTATGCAAATGTGATTCCTTTTCTATCCCTTTGGTTATACTTAGAAGGTCAGCAGCCACTCTGTGGTAGGAAAAGCAATTTTTACTAGAACTGGTGATTTTTTTTCACTTCTGAACTACCCCAGGGCATGATATGTTACCAAGGCTTCTTCTGCCTGCGTTTATTAAAATAAAACACTCCAAACCAAGAAAAACTATCCTGAAGCCACAAAATATCCAGGCTTTTTTCTTTTTCCTAAGAACTACAGGATGTTATGCTTCTGATGTGATGTCAACAAAACAGAAATAAATTTACAATTAAGAAAGAAAGAGTAGCTGAGATATTGCCTTCTAAAATAAATCAATAAAACAAAATTGCCCAAGAGTAGCCATGATTCATTCTGGACACTGCCACTTTCAAAAGCTTTTCCCTCCCCTCCTGTAGTCATCTTCTCCACTGGTGAATTCTTTTTGAGAACCTCTATTTTGGAGAAGGGGTCACACCAGATCTCCTTTTATATCTGGACATCTCACTGTATTCCAGATGGAACATGTTGACTTGATTTGACATTGAGACTATTTCTTTGTGAACATGTTTTAGAATAAGCAAAGCATAGTGAAGTTGAAGAGTTATGTGTTATGTAGTTATGTAGTTAATACAGTTGACCAATGGGAAATCATCCTTGTATATACATAGGATATAATTAAAAACTGAATTAAACTTTATTAAAAAAAACACAATTGCTTACCACTCAAGGGCGATTCACATAGGAAAATAATGAGAATAATCTCAATAACAGGTAGCATTTAGATAGTATTGTCACATTTAGACATCATTTTAAATACCGTTTTTTTTTAAATCTAGGTCTTATAATTGCATTGTAAATTAGATATTGCAGTCATTATTATCTCCATTTTACAAATGAGAAAATTAAGAGACTGAATGTTAAGTGACTAATCTGCTAGAATCACACAGGCCAATAAATGTTAGTCAGAATTTGACCCGTAGTCTTTGGAATATAGATATTCCACTCCAGCTAATCCTCACTGTACTCCATCATCACCTTCCTTTTGGCTCTCCTATCCACTGAGCTCTTCTATTCCTGCTTTCCACCTTGGGAACCCTAATTTAATCAGTCCTGCCACTACTACTATAAAGGGCACAGTCTTTCACTATGGCTCCTTTCATCATCTCTGTAACTCTCTAAATTAAAATATTCCCCACTGGCCACCACTCCTTTTCATATTTTATCTAACTTATTAGAATATAAACAGCTTGAGAGAAAGGACATTTTAACTTTTGTATGTATTTATAACATATAGCATATTGTTTGAAACAGTATATGTGTGTGTATGTGTGCACATGTGTGTATATAGGTGTATGTGTATGGGTATGTTATATATATATATATATATATATATATATATATATATATATATATATATATATATATATACACACATACATACATACACACACACACACATCTCCCTCTGTAAAATGAGAGGGTAAGACTGATGGTCACTGAAGTCCCTTCTAGATATAGATCTGTAATCCTATCATACTAAGTGCTATTAAGTTTCTCTAAATTTGAGCATTCTTGGGCAAAGTCCCAGTAGCCAGGCCTTACTTATAATCTTGCTCCTGATTTCCAGGCCAGTTTTTCTTAAAACTATACCATATGATTCCTTGAACAGATCCATGAAACAATATCCTATTTTAAGATGATTTACTGCTTATGCTGAAATTGTTAAAATATCTATCATTTCCCTTAATAATATAACACACTGCTGTTTTAAATTAAACAGAAGGAAATAGTAAAAGCAAAGTGTAACACAATTATATGATCCATATAACTTCACAACCTCATTTCTGATATGCTGTGAAAATCTATATATGGTACTTCTAAGTGGTATTCAGATTATATCATCTTGAATGTAACATGTTCAGTTTATTCTAGTCTAATATCTGTACCAATGCAATCAACTGCTGTCCATATTTATCTTTATTAATATCTTGATTCATTTTCACAAACTTTTATGAAGCACATACCATGTATAAGATGCTAACTAGATGAAAACATTTGGGAGAATGTTTAATTTACTAGAGTGATAGAATGTTATAACTGGCTAAAACCTTAGAGAACATTTGGCCAAATTCCTTCATTTTATAAGTGAGGAAACTGAAACCTAAAGAGAGAAGAATGACTTGCCAAAGTTGATTCAGCAAATAAGTGAGAGAATTGTAATTATACCCAAATTTTCTATGCTTTATACAAATATGTTTCTAGAATGTGTACATGCTACACACAAGGGCATCATTATGTTATCTCAACAGCACTGACTGTTTTTGACAATCTTTAAAAATTGTTTTATACACACACATGGATAATTTAAATTTAACAGTTGAAAATTTTTAAATCGTTATATGCACACAGGTATATATACACACTCACACATACACATATACACACACACACACACACACACACATATATATATATATGTGTGTGTGTGTGTGTGTGTGTGTGTGTGTGTGTGTGTGTGTAAAATAATTTGAAATTTTCAACTGTTAAATTTAAATTGAGGCAGCTAGATGGTGCAGTGGATAGAGCACCAGCCCTGAAATCAGGAGGACCTGAGCTTAAATCTGACCTCAGCTTAAATCTGACCTCAGGCACTTAACACTTCATATCTGTGTGACCCTGGGCACTTAACCCCAATTGCTTTGGCAAAAAAATAAAATAAAATAAAATAAATTTCCACTGTTTAGATCTTGTTTTATAAAATGGGAGAATGGTCATAGGGTTCATATGTTGCTGCATAAAGTTTCAAAATAACTGCTGATCATTCTAAGCTCATGGATATGATCTAGATTGCAGATCTTTATTTCTTTTTCAAAGAGCTCAATTTTTAAAGCAGTTTGAAAAAATTAGGCCCAGGTTTCCTTAAGCAAACATTACTAATAACAGCCTCTCTTTGGTTAGTTGTTTTCAAAGCTATTATAAAAGAACTTCCATACAAACATAATACCCCAAACTGCTTGTGTTCATTCAATTCAATTTAACAAATATAAATGATTGCTTGTTTTTTGTTTTATTTCCCTTGTTAGTTCCCCCCTTTTGACCTGATTTTTCTTGCACAACATGACAAATATATAAATATGTTTAAAAGAATTGCACAGATTTAATCTATATCAAATTGCTTGTTGTATCAGAGAAGGATGAAGAGAGGGAGGGAGAAAAAATTAGAACACAAAATTTTACAAAAATGAATGTTGGAAACTATCTTTATATGTATTTGGAAAAATAAAATACTATTAAAAATAAAGTGAACAAGCTGAATTCTTTCTATTCGCCACTGGGGAGAGAAAAACAACAGCAGCAAAAAAAGAACTTGACTTTCAAATTGCCCCAAATATATTCAATTTAATGAAAATAAATTTATTGGTGTAGAAAAACAAAATCAATCTGTTTGTGAGACTAGATTGAGAGATTATTTAAGTTGACTAAATAATGCATTGGCCTGTGACACTAGTGGTCTTAGCTCTAAAATCAGGAGTTCTTAATCTTTTTTGGCAGCTAATGATACAATGGATAGAGAACTGGACATAGAACCAGGAAAATCTAAGCATAACTCCAGTCTCAAACACTCCCTAGATGTATAAATAGACCTGAACCAATCATATAATTTCTGTTTGCCTCAGTTTCTTTCAACTATAAAATTATGGAGTTATATGGTTATACAGAAATATGGTTTTGTGGTTATACATTGATAACAATAGCATTTTTCTCCTGGAGTGATTGTGAGGATGACATAAGATAATATTTTTTAAAGTGTTTGACTGTGTGCCTGGCATGTAGTAGGTATTAAATAATGCTTATTCCTTTTGTGTTTGTGGTGTGTGTGTGTGTGTGTGTGTGTGTGTGTGTGTGTGTGTATGTGTGTAAAATTGAACACTAGCGTAATCTTTTGAACTGTGGAAACCTTCTCAGAATAATATTGGTGAATGTAAAAAAAATGAAATGCATAGATTACAAAAAATAATCAATTTTATTGAAATATAGATATCAGAATATCTTAAAAATTCATAACATTCAAGTTAAAAACCTCCACTTCTAGAATTTCATATAATTTGATCAGTTTGAAGATCTTAAGATTAAGGGGTGAATTGCTTATTTAAGGTATATTATTTATTTAATCTGGAATACAACTATAATTTTGAATTTGGATGAATCACAGTGTTATTACTAAGTGAAGAAATGGTATTTTGGTTAAACCTGAATAGGGTTTAATTTTGAAGATAGGACCAAGATGTCAAGGTGATCCTTTGTCAATATTGAGTATCTCCCCAGCCTACTTGCATTATAATATTTGCTGATACCCTCTTTTTTCTCTTCTATAACACTTCATAATGTATTGCAATTTACTCACATACAACAAGCACCTCATCATTGCCCTCTAGGCAATACTTTTAAATTCTTTGAAAACTATTGTGTTCCATTACTCATATCCATATAACACTAATAGAATATTGATTTTGAAAGATTGGTCATTGTTTCATAAAGAAATTTGGAGTCATCAATATAGCTCTTCCTTATAAACATGCTTCCCAAATAAATATTCTGTAAAATCAGTACTGTGAGCTCCAAATGTTCAGTTCTTGAAGTTAATGACAAAATTCCAAAAGTCTTTCATTGTCTCTAATGGCCTAAGCCTTTCCCTGTAAAACTTACACCATCATTAGTGGTAGCATAAAAAGTACAGTTCTTCACAAGAGTCATTGGACATCGATTATAGCAAAAATTACTTCAGAATTTCAAATGCTGTAACTGATTGCTTGACCAGAAAAAAAGCAACTTAATTCATATCTTTCCATATTATATAATTATTATCCATGTCCTGTCATAAAATACTCCATGGAGAATCTACCGAATGTGTTAGAGATCCCCCTACTGAGTTCTTTCACTATTTTATAAAAATAGTCTTTCTGACCAGAGTACCTCCTTTTCTTAACAATGACAATGGAAAATTTTTTCCTCAATTCTTTGAACACAAGTTATCATTGGCAATAAGCCTCAGCATATTAATGCCATTCATCCATTTCTCTGAAGGATATCAGTAATTTTTATTCTTGGATAACATGGTATTTCAAAATTCATAGCTATATAGAATTTTTGAAAGAATATTGATGATATAAATGTATGCATGTATATGTACATACACAAATATATATATATATGCAGAGAAATGTAACTATATAAATATACATATTAGTTTTAGCAGCATGAAGTATCAAGGAGTCAAAAAGGCAATACTCTTTTCAAAATGTAATGCAGTCTCTCCTCTTTTCTCTTCCTAGTTCTAGTCTCAGCTTATTGACCATTCAAGTTACATGTCTAAAATATAAAAATATGGATTTAGTAAATCACTGACACAGTAGGCATCTTCATAGATTAAACACAGTGCTCATAGATCAAAGCATTTAGAGCTAGGTAATGTAACCAAAAATATACATTTTATAGATTGGTAAGCTAAGGATAAAAGATAATGACTTTCAAAAACTCATACAAGTAATAAATAGAAGAAACAACTTTAAACCCAAGACCAGTGATTGTCAATACAGTATATACATGTTAATAATTTTTATTTGTTTTACTGTGACAAACAACCTTTCAATCCTGTTTACTCAAAGAACCTCTGTTTTCACTAATGTCTGAGAAAGAAAAACAAAATTTTGAAATTGAATTACATTGGGCTGAACTTTTGTTTTTCTTGGATGATCCTGATTCAACAGTTCCCTACTCCTTTATGTTCAATACTGGAACAGGAGACACTTGCAAGTCACTTAAAGAGTTAACAAAAGTAGATTTACTTATCTATTGCAAGAGAAGAATTTTTCAACAAGGACATGCTTTGAGGACTCTCCAAAAGAATTCAGCTGAGTATACTTATCATAGTCTACTAGCATCAGATAGTGTACTGAGAGATTTTAGGTACTTTTTGTATTCATATAACCAGAAAGAAAATTAAATAGGTAAGTTTTTGGTTCCCCAAAACTATTTGTTTGAATAGCTGTTTTTCTGAAGGAAGAGCAAAACAAAACAAATAGCTAACATTACTTGCATGAAGTAGGGGTTAGGATATTTTTCAGCTCAAATGAATGCATATACAATATCAGACTCAATCACAGTTATTACTGTATTTTCAGTTAGATATCTGAAAAAATATGTCTTTATATCTCTACCTTATTGCGCCTTTAGTAATGAAATTTTGTTGCAGTGATCATAGTGAATTTTACTTTCTTGTACTTCTTGTGCTTCAAAGCTTTTTCACTGGAAAAGAGCTTTCAGTATTTGTGAGAATTTGAGTTAAGATAAATTATTTTCCTTCATTTAAAAAGCTACAAATAAGAATTAGTGAATTTATTAACAGCTTCCTTGTTATAGATTTGACATTAGTTCAATCTTTATGTCAAGAACAAAGAATAGTTCATTTTAAACTACTGTGATAGATGTGTGTGTGTGTTTATGTGGATGTGTGTTTTATTCAGAAAATGTGTTCAGTTCAGTTAAAGATGGAGGAAGGAAGATGAAGCTGGATACCATCAGGTTATTGATAGTAGAGATAGTACTTAGGTCTAGGGGGAAGGCAAAACTGTGTCATTGAAGAGCTCACTAGGAAGGTGGCCATTAAGGAGAAATAATTACTTATTTCTATTAATACATTGAGGGCTAAATGTTTTTTCAAGTCCAAATTTCATTGCCTTGGAACTAAGCCTCCAGTTGTCCTTTCTTAGTTACCTCCTTGTCTTTGCTATAAATTAGTAAAGCTATTGTCAGCTTCAGACTATCATCAGCATCCTATGCTGTTCTTTAAAGATTATAAAATACTTTGAATTTTAGAAATTAGAAATCATCTAATTTGAGGAGGTCATTTAGCTGATTCACTATGCATATAGAGCAGTAGGGAGATGAGTCAACTGTTTTTTCTCTGTCACAACATAGTACCTTAAAGTCCAGAAAACTGAACTGAGCATGTTGGCCACTGTTCTATAGAAATGACCAATGTCTATCTGCTTCTATCACTGATCAATTATAATTGGGAATGAGAATATTATAAGGGATAAAGTTCAAACTCTGTTACCAACTAAGTGTGATCTTGGGCAATTCCCTTTAGATCTCAGTTTCATCATCTGAAAATGAGTTGGACGCTATGGCCTCTGAAATCCCTTTTAGAAATCTATGGATTGATGTTTTTGAGTTTCATATGACTAACTCATTAACTTCTATAGGATATTTTCCCGGGCCTCCCTTATTTTCATGACTTTCTTTCCTTAATTATTCTCTTCCTCTCTTCCCCCTCATCTAGTTAGCTATATTTGTTTGCATATTATTTCCTCTATAAGATTGTAAACTCCTTAAATGTAGGGACTGACTTTTGTATGTTTAGCACTTAATACAGCACTTAACAATAGATACTTAATAAGTATTTATTAATTGGTTAATTTATGAATGGATAGACAACATTTACATACTAGATGATAAAATCAAATTCATATTTTCTCTTGCCCTATCTTTCTCTCTCTTATCACTTTTTTCAATTTTCCTTTTCTCATCAATTTCATATCTCCACATTTATCTAGATATCTATCTATAAATATAGATATATCATAAAACTCAATTATCTATAGTTATAGGAAGATAGGTAGATAGAAATACAATAAAATTGTAAATGGCTAAAATTTAATGAGTAAAATTAATACCAATTTGAATTCAAGAAAATAAACTTTTTTTCCTTTTTTATATTTTTATTTTTTAATTTTATAATTATAAAAATTTTTTGACAATATATATGCATGAGTAATTTTTAAATAACATTATCCCTTGTATTCATTTTCCCAAATTTTCCCCTCCCTCCCCTAGATGACAGGCAATCCCATACATTTTAATGTGTTACAGATAACCTAGATACAATATATGTGTGTAAATCCAATTTTCTTGTTGCACGTTAATTATTGGATTCTGAAGGTATAAGTAACCTGGGTAGATAGACAGTAGTGCTAACAGTTTACATTCACTTCCCAGTGTTCCTTCTCTGGGTGTAGTTGTTTCTGTCCATCATTGATCAACAAGTGAGTTGGATCTTCTTTATGTTGAAAATATCCACTTCCATCAGAATACATCTTCATACAGCATTGTTGTTGAAGTGTATAGTGATCTTCTGGTTCTGCTCATTTCACTCAGCATCAGTTCATGGTAAGTCTCTCCAAACCTTTCTGAATTCATCCTGCTGGTCATTTCTTACAGAGCAATAATATTCCACAACTTTCATATACTATAATTTACCCAACCATTCTCCAATTGATGGACATCCATTAATCTTCCAGTTTCTAGCCACTACGAAAAGAGCTGCCACAAACATTTTGGCACATACAGGTCCCTTTCCCCCCTTTAGTATTTCTTTGGGATATAAGCCCAGTAGTAGCACTGTTGGATCAAAGGGTATGCACAGTTTGATAACTTTTTGGGCATATTTCCAAATTGCTCTCCAGAATGGCTGGATTCTTTTGCAACTCCACCAACAATGTATTAGTGCCCCAGTTTTCCCACATCCCCTCCAACATTCATCATTATTTTTTCCTGTCATCTTAGCCAATCTAATAGATGTGTAGTGGTATCTCAGAATTGTCTTAATTTGCATTTCTCTGATCCGTAGTGATTTGGAACACTTTCATATGAATGAATATAGTTTCAATTTCATTATCTGAGAATTGTCTGTTCATATGCTTTGACCATTTATCAATTGGAGAATGGTTTGATTTCTTATAAATTAGGGTCAGTTCTCTATATATTTTGGAAATGAGACCTTTATCAGAATCTTTAACTGTAAAAATATTTTCCCAATTTGTTACTTTCCTTCTAATCTTGTTTGCATTAGTATTGTTTGTACAGAAACTTTTTAGTTTGATGTAATCAAAATCTTCTATTTTGTCATCAATAATGATCTCTAGTCCTCCTCTGGTCATAAATTCCTTCCTCCTCCACAGGTCTGAGAGGTAGACTATCCTCTGTTCCTCTAAACTATTTATGATCTCATTCTTTATGCCTAAATCATGGACCCATTTTGATCTTATCTTGGCATATGGTGTTAAGTGTGGATCCATATCTAATTTCTGGCATACTAATTTCCAGTTTTCCCAACAGATTTTTCAAGTAGTGAATTTTTATCCCAAATGTTGATATCTTTGGATTTGTCAGACACTAGATTGATATTGATGTACCCTTTTTTGTCCTTTGTGACTAATCTGTTCCACTGATTGACTGGTCTATTTCTTAGCCAATACCAAATTATTTTGGTGACTGCTGTTATATAATATAGCTTTAAATCAGGTACACCTAGACTACCTTCATCTAACTTCTTTTTTCATTACTTCCCTTGAAATTCTCGACCTTTTATTCTTCCATATGAATTTTGTTGTTATTTTTTCTAGTTCATTAAAATAGTTTCTTTTGAGTCTGATTGGTATAGCACTAAATAAATAGATTAGTTTGGGGAGTATTGTCATCTTTACTATATTTGCTCAGCATATCTAGGAGCACTGAATGTCTTTCCAATTATTTAAATCTGACTTTATTTTTGTGGCAAGTGTTTTGCATTTTTTTTTGCTCATATATTTCCTGACTTTTCTTTGGTAGATGGATTCCCAAATATTTTATACTCTCAACATCTGTTTTGAATGGAATTTCTCTTTGTATCTCTTGCTATTGCATTTTGTTGGTGATGTGTAAAAATGCTGAGGATTTATGTGGATTTATTTTGTATCCAGCAACTCTGCTAAAGTTGTGAATTATTTCTAATAACTTTTTATTAGAATCTCTGGGATTTTCTAAGTGTACCATCATATCATCTGCAAAGAGTGACAATTTGATTTCCTCATTACCTACTTTTATTCCTTTAATCTCTTTCTCGACTCTTATTGCCGAGGCTCGCATTTCTAATACAATATTGAATAGTAATGGTGATAGTGGGCAACCTTGTTTCACTCCTGATCTTACTGGGAAAAGTTCCAGTTTATCTCCATTACATATTATGCTTACTGACAGTCTTAAATATATGCTCCTTATTATTATAAGGAATAGTCCATTTATTCCTATACTCTCAAGTGTTTTTAGTAGGAATGGATGTTGGATTTTATCAAATGCTTTTTCTGCATCTTTTGAGATGATCATATGGTTTTTATTAATTTGATTATTAATATGGTTAATTATGCTAATAGTTTTCCTAATATTAAACCAGCCCTGCATTCCTGGTATAAATCCTACTTGATCATAGTGTATTATCCTGGGGATGATTTTCTGAAGTCTTTTTGCTAATATTTTATTTAAGATTTTAGCATCAATATTCATTAAGGAAATTGGTCTATAGTTTTCTTTCTCCATTTTCGATCTACTTGGTTTAGGTATCAGTACCATGTCTGTGTCATAAAAGGAGTTTGGTAGGAGTCCTTCATCCCCTATTTTTTCCAAATAGTTTATATAACATTGGGGTTAATTGTTCTTTAAATGTTTGGTAGAATTCACATGTAAATCCATCTGGTCCTGGGGATTTTTCCTGGGGAGTTGATTAATAGCTTGTTCTATTTCTTTTTATGAAATGGGACTATTTAAGCAATTTATCTCCTCCTCTCTTAATCTAGGAAGCCTACATTTTTGAAGGTAGTCATCCATTTCACTTAAGTTATCAAATTTATTAGCATAAAGTTGGGCAAAGTAATTCCTTATTATTTCTCTAATTTCCTCTTCATTGGTGGAAAGATCCCCTTTTTCATTTGTAAGACTAACAATTTGGTTTCCTCTTTCCTTTTTCTGATCAGATTTACCAAAAAGTTTATCTATTTTATTGGCTTTTTCATAAAACCAACTCTTGTTTTTAATTTATTAATTCAATAGTTTTTTTTTACTTTCAATATTATTGATTTCTCCTTTTAATTTTAGTATTTCAAGTTTCATTTTTTGTTGGGAGGTTTTAATTTGGTCATTTTCTAGCTTTTTAAGTTGTAGGCCCAATTCATTAATCTTCTCTTTCTCTATGTTGTTCAAATAAGCCTCAAAAGATATAAAATTTCCCCTTATTACCACTTTAGCTTCATCCCACAAATTTTGGTATGATGTCTCATCATTGTCATTATCTTGGGTGAAATTATTAATTGTTTCTATACTTTGCTGTTTCACCCAGTCATTCTTTAAGATGATATTATTCAGTTTCCAATTACTTTTTGGTCTATTTATTTATAACTTCTTATTGAATGTAGTTTTTATTGCATTGTGATCTGAGAAGAAGTTATTCACTATTTCTGCCTTCCTGCATTTAATTTTGAGATCTTTATGTCCTAATATATGGTCAATTTTTGTATAGGTTCCATGAACTGCTGAGAAGAAAGTATATTCCTTTCTATCACCATTCAGTTTTCTCCAAAGTCTATCATACCTAGTTTTTCTAATATTCTATTTACCTCTTAATTTCTTTCTTATTCTTTTTGTCGTTTGATTTGTGTAATTCTCAGAGTGCAAGGTTGAGATCTCCCACTATTATTGTTTTGCTGTCTATTTCTTCTTGTAACTCTCTTAACTTTTCCTTTAGGAAGTTAGATGCTATACCACTTGGTGCATATATGTTTAGTATTGATATGGCTTCATTGTTTATGGTACCTTTTAGCAGGATATAGTTTCTTTCTTTATCTCTTTTAATTAGATCAATTTCTGCTTTTGCTTGATCTGAGATAAGGATGGCAACCCCTGCTTTTTTGGTTTTACCTGAAGCATAATAGATTCCGCTCTAACCTTTTACCTTTACTCTGTATGTATCTCCCTGTTTTAAGTGTGTTTCTTATAAACAACATATTATAGGGTTCTGACTTTTGATCCAGTCTGCTATCCACCTCCATTTGATGGCAGAGTTCATTCCATTCACATTTACAATTAAAATTACTAATTCTCTATTTCCTACCATCATATTATCCCCAGATAATGCTTTTTTTCCCCTTGACCCCCCCTGAATCTCTTCCCCAATATTTAATTTATAGACCCCACTTGTGATGTGCAGCCCTCCCTTTTAAATATCCCTCCCCTTCCTTTTAAGTCCCTTCCCCTTTCTTGTACCCTTTCCTTATTCCCCTTTTCCTTAAGAAAATAACGTTTAATATTTGCTTAAAATTTGAGACATTTCATTAAGAAGATAATGTATTACTCTTAAACATTCATCAAAATATTCAAATAAATTCTATTTTCTGATTTTAAATAGTATTTTAGACAAAACAGAGAAGTCATGGGGTAATGTTTCTAGAAAAAATGTTCTTTGAAGGCAATATATTGTCTTCTTAATGTTTCTCAAGATTGATTCATCCTATATCTGGCCATTACAGTTCCTACAGATTTCAAGATAGCTAAGGTATCACCTAATTCCAGGTCTAGCATGCATTCTGCTATTTTGCCCTGTCCTTAAAAATTGTTTTCATTTCTACAAATGGCAAATATTGAAATTAGATTTTTATATGTTTCAGAAATTTTCATTTTTTTTTCAAATAATCTATAATCATGTGGAAGTTCTTTCAATTCACCTTAATGGCTCACAAATTGTTGTTTTCTGTTTTTTTCTCCAAGAGCACCATGACATCAGGGAGGTGATGCCATAACATACAAGTGAATTGGATTTAAGTGAGGGAGGGCTGGGCAAAGTCTCACTCTCCTCCAGAGACACCTGGGTCCAGTAGTCATATATAGAATAAAACAACTAGCATGAAATAGCAAATCTTGGCTCTTTTAAGCTAAAATCAAGTCTTGGTTTGACCGAGGCTATACCTGTTCAGTGATTAAGGGTAGGTAGCAATTGAGGCAAAGAATCTCCTATTTCACCTGCTCCAAAAAAGTAAATGAATGAATGAATTAATTAATTAATTAATTAATCCATGAAGGCAAGACCCTCAAAGTTTCTAGCCAAAGCAGAAATGACTGCTATTTACATTCTATCTGAATCAGTATTCAGATATATGGTCTCTGTACAGTATCCCCTGTTGTCTAAGGGTGGAAGATCCAGTGGTTAAATAAGAAGTAAATGTTATAGGGACAAGGATGGAAGAGAAGGAGAGAGAGGGAAGGACACTTCTTTGCTCTGCTAAGATCAGATTCAGTCTTGTGAAAATCGTGTTTTTATTGCTGTTGTTTTTATATGGGACTGACTCTCAAAATATTTCATTCAGATTCATTTATTGTATCTGGAGGCATGAGACAATGTACTGAACACAGCCTGAAAACAAAAATATATTTTGCTTATATTATATCTGCCTTGGAAGAAAATTCTGTGGGTTTATTTTATTGTATATTTTTTTCTTTTCCCACTTGACAGTTTTGTTATATCAATGGTGAAACAAAGGCAAAATAATATATTATGTTTAATGCCAAACTGAGAAGTTAAATTATGATACCATCAAAATGTAAAGACAAATCAAAATATCTATGATAGATGGGTTTACTAGTCATGTCCTTTAATACATTTGGCTTCTTTTTTGATGGGAATGGGGAAGAAGGAATATAAACACACAGGGATACTTTGTTAGGTTTGAGAGTAATGATATGTTTTGCAAAATTATATCTTCTTCACAACACATCTATTTAAGTTGGGTTTTGGCTCCACACTTGGAAAATAGTAGGTATTTAATAAATGCTGGATGATTTCTAGTATTTTATGATTTACCAAGTGTTTTATATTCATTATAGCTTTTGATCCTCAAAATACACCTGTGAGTTAAAGCATTTATCAGCTGCTAAAGTAAACAGATGAAGCCACTAAAGCTCAGAATAATCACATGACTTGCCTAAGTTGGAAAATGAAAGGATTTGAATATAGCAAAAACCAGGGATAGAGGTTGTACATAACAGCTCACATTCTGTTTGTTGCATGCATAGTCATGCAATGTTAATAGTTCTAGAGGATGTAACACTAAGTAGACTACTACTGAATATTTATGAGAGGACCTGGACAAGTTCCATAGGATGAAAAGGAATGGATAGACTGTGATGTGAACAGTTAGAGAGACTACTCACATTGATAATATCACTAATCTATCAAAATACTGAAGGAAACATCAATTAAAATTATTTTTAAAATGTTTATTTTAGCTTTCAACAACTCTTTTGTAAGATTTTTATTTGCATTTTTTCTTTCTCCTTTCTTCAAGATGACAAGCAATTTGATATTGCTTATACAGAACAATCATATTAAACAAATTTTTACATTAGTCATGATATGAAAGAATTACAATAAAAGGGGGAAAAGATGAGAAAGAAAAAAAATTCATTCACATAGTTTTTTTTCCTCTTGATGTAAATAGAACTTTATATTATAAGTCTTTTGGAATTGTCTTAAATCATTGTAATTGCTGAGAAGAACTAAGTTTATCAAAGATCATCATCAAATAATGCTGCTGGTACAGTGTACAATGTAATTCTGATTCTGCTCACTTCACTCAGCCTCAGATAGTATAAAAAAACCCATTTTTTCCTGAAATCAGCCTGTCCATCATTTCTTATAGAGTGATAGAATTCCATTACATACATATACCACGATTTGTTCAGCCATTGCCCAATTGATAAGCATCCTGCCAATTTTCACCACAGTAAGAACTGCTATAAACAAGTGTTTTTCCTTTCTTTGGTATACAGACCTAATAGTGGTATTACAGGTTCAAAGAGTATGCACAATTTGGTGGTTTTCTGGTCATAGTTCCAAATTGCTCTCTAAAATGGTTG
Organism: Sminthopsis crassicaudata; assembly: GCF_048593235.1. Classification (NCBI taxonomy): domain Eukaryota; kingdom Metazoa; phylum Chordata; class Mammalia; order Dasyuromorphia; family Dasyuridae; genus Sminthopsis; species Sminthopsis crassicaudata. The sequence goes on from NC_133618.1 coordinate 218,748,535, forward strand.
GATCAGTTCACAGCTCCACCATCAATGTGTGAGTGTTCCAGTTTTCCCACATCCTGTCCAACATTTATCATTTTCTTTTTTTTTTTTTTGTCTTCCTTGTCAATCTGATAGGTATGAAGTGGTACCTCAAAGTTGTTTAAATTTGTATTGCTCTTGTCAATAGTGATTTAGAATATTTTTATATGATTATAAATGGCTTCAATTTTTTCATCTGAAAACTGCCTGTTCATATCTTCGTACCATTTATCGATTGGTGAATTAATTGTATTCTTATAAATTTGACTCAGTTCTCTCTAAATGTTAGAAATGAGGCCTTTATCAGAAACACTGTGCTAGAAAAAAATTTCAGCTTTCTCCTTCCCTTCTAAACTTGGTGGCATTGGCTTTATTGATGCAATATATTTTTTTAATTTAATGTAATCAAATTATATTTCATAATGTTCTCTATCCCCTTTTTGGTCAAAAATAGTTCCCTTCCCAATAGATTTGAAAGATAAACTATTCCTTGCTTTCCTACTTTGTATATGACATAACCTTTTATGACTAAATCATGTACCCATTTTTCATGTAACCTTGCCTTGGTATACATTTTGAGATATTGGTTTATTCTTTCTTTCTGTCAATAGTTTCTGTCAAACTGTTTTCAAGTTTTCCTAGCAATTTTTGTAAAATTTCCTATCCTAGAATCTACAGTCTTTGGGTTTATCCAATTATAGATTAATGTAGTCATTGACTATTGTGATTTTATTGGGAAGGCTTTTAATTTATACTCGTTATATATGCTTGCTGATGGTTTTAGATAGATTTTGCATATCATTTTAAGGAAAATTCTATTCATTACAATGTTCTCAATCATTTTAATAAGAATTATTTTGCTATTTTGTCAAAAGTTTTTTTTCTACCTCTATTGAGATAATCATATGATGATGCCTTTCAGTTTTGCTATTGATATGATTAATTATGCTGAATATTGCTAATATTGAATCTGTTTTCTATTCTTGATATAAATACCACCTGATCTCACTGTATTATACTAGGGATACATTGTTTTTATCTCTTTACTAATATTTAATATAGCATTTTGCTTCAATATTCATTAGAGACATTGCTCTTTAATTTTTTTCTTTGTTTTGGTTCTTTCTGCTTTAAGCATCAGCATCATGTTTGTGTTGTAAAAATACTTCTTCTTCAAATAGTTTATATAATTCTGAAATTAATTGTTCTTTAAAGACTTGGTAGAATTCACTTGTAAATACATCTGTTTCTGAAGATGTTTTATTTAGGGAGTTTACTGATAACTTGTTCAATTTATTTTTTTAGATGGAGTTATTTAAGTATTTTCTTTTCTGTTAATCTATTCATAATCTACTAGTCACTTTATTTTAGTAAATATTCATGAATTTCACTTAGATTGTCAGATTTTTGGCTTACAACTAGGAAAATAGCTTTTAATTATTAAAAAAATTGATAGCCAATTACCATGATCCTAATTTTATTCATTTTTTGTGTTTTTGGAGTTAACAATTGTTTCAGCAATTCATCTTAGATCTATACTGTTCATGTAATATTCGGGCTAGCTTTCTGGAGGTCCTCCAGAAGGGCCTTTGTCTCAGCAGGATAGACACTACAAGAATGGGCAAGAATAGAGTCCAAACATAGAATGTGTCTGTCATAGTCTGACCCAGTCTCCTTCAGTAGTCTGACATTCTGCCAGTCTCAACCAATCTCCCTCTCCCCCTGAGTCTGACTTTGTCCCCACTTTAAATACCCTATTACAATTACATCATTACAGTATACTGAGTATAAACCAATCTAGAGTGATTATATCATTATATCATACTTAGATATATGTGAATTAGAAAACCATTATCTCATCAGTTTCAATGAGTTTGAAGTATACTTCTCCAGAGTTCCAGCTCTCTACAATTCAGAATCAAATCTTCCCCTTTTCCTTCCCTCCCTAGTTTGATGTTTCATTTGACCAAACAGTAATCTGATTACATAGAAACAACCTGATACTAAAAAGAATGTAACCAGTGGTTTTTGTTACATAAGATTTAATGTTTCATTTTACATAATGTAAATTTTAGTGGTTTTGCATCAATTACCTATAATTTTCTTCTGAAAAAAGAAGTTTTAATGAAGTACCATTTGTGAGGTTTCTTAAGCCACTAGTCTCTGAATTTTGTTGAATCTAAATAATATTTTCATTCATTTTTCAGGACTCTAGATTATTTTTTCTTTAACATCAAAGCCAGTGAATATTAATTCCATTGTTTACAGAATCTTTTCAAGTTATTTCTAGAATATCTCTTGTTCTTCATATGACTGTTCATCCAGATGGATATTATGTAATTTTCATTATGTAAATCTTTTAGTTTATGGCCATTGTGAGTATTTCAAAATAAGATGACCAAGTGTCTTTCATAATAATGTTTTGGTGCTTTGAGACACATAAGATTGATTCAGAGTTCTATCTTTTTATCTGTCTGTCTATCTACCTTTCTATAATTCTATCTATCTTTTTTTAGGTACTTTGCAAATCTTTTTTTTTATTTTATTTTTTTATTAATTTTTATAATTATAACATTTTCTTTGACAGTACATATGCATAGGTAAATTTTTTTTTACAACATTATCCCTTGTACTCCATTCTGTTCTGAGTTTTTCCCCTCCTTCCCTCCACCCCCTCCCCTAGATGGCAGGCATTCCAATACATATTAAATATCTTATAGTATATCCTAGGTACAATATTTATGTGCAGAACTGAATTTTGTTGTTATTGTTGTTGTTGTTGTTGTTGTTGCAAAGGAAGGATGGTATTCGAAAGGTAAAAATAATCTGGAAAGAGAAACAAAACAAAACAAAACAAAACAAAAACAAACAAACAAAAAAAAACAATGCTCACAGTTTATACTCATTTCCCAGTGTTCCTTTTTTGGATGTAGCTGATTCTGTCCATCATTGATCAATTGGAATTGGATCAGCTCTTCTCTATGTTGAAGATATCTACTTCCATCAGAATACATCCTCATATAGTATCATTGTTGAAGTGTATAATGATCCCCTAGTTCTGCTCCTTTCATTCAGCATCAGTTGATGTAAGTCTCTCCAAGCCTCTCGGTATTCATCCTGCTGGTCATTTCTTACAGAACAATAATATTCCATAACATTCATATACCATAATTTACCCAACCATTCTCCATTTGATGGACATCAATTCATTTTCCAGTTTCTAGCCACTACAAAAAGGGCTGCCACAAACATTTTGGCACATACAGGTCCCTTTCCCTTCTTTAGTATTTCCTGGGGATATAAGCCCAGTAGTAGTACGGCTGGGTCAAAGGGTATGCGCATTTTGATAACTTTTTGGGCATAATTCCAGATTGCTCTCCAGAATGGTTAAATTCTTTCACAACTCCACCAACAATGCATCAGTGTCCCAGTTTTCCCACAGCCCCTCCAACATTCATCATTATTTGTTCCTGTCATCTTAGCCAATCTGACAGGTATGTAATGATATCTCAGAGTTGTCTTAATTTGCATTTCTCTGATCAATAGTGATTTGGAACACTCTTTCATATGAGTGGAAATAGTTTTAATTTCATCATCTGAAAATTGTCTGTTCATATCCTTTGACCATTTATCAATTGGAGAATGGCTTGATTTCTTATAAATTAAAGTCAATTCTCTGTATATTTTGGAGATGAGGACTTTATCAGAACCTTTAACTATAAAAATGTTTTCCCAATTTGTTACTTCCCTTCTAATCTTGTTTGCATTAGTTTTGTTTGTGCAGAAACTTTTTAATTTGGTGGAATCAAAATTTTCTATTTTGTGATCAATAATGGTCTCTAGTTCTCCCTTGAACACAAACTCCTTCCTCCTCCACAAGTCTGAGAGGTAAACCATCCCATGTTCCTCCAATTTATTTATGATTTCGTTCTTTATGCCTAAATCTTGGACCCATTTTGATCTAATCTTAGTATGTGGTGTTAAATGTGGGTCCATGCCTAGTTTCTGCCATACTAATTTCCAGTTTTCCCAGCAGTTTTTGTCAAATAATGAATTCTTATCCCAAAGTTTGGGATCTTTGGGTTTGTCAAACACTAGATTGCTATTTTTATTCACTATCTTGCCCTGTGAATCTAACCTATGCCACTGATCAACTAGTCTATTTCTTAGTCAATACCAAATGGTTTGGGTGACTGTTGCTTTATAATACAGTTCTAGACCACCTTCACTTAATATTTTTTTTTTCATTACTTCCCTTGAAATTCTCAACCTTTTGTTGTTCCATATGAATTCTGTTGTTATTTTTTCTAGGTCATTAAAATAGTTTCTTGGGAGTCTGATTGATATAGCACTAAATAAATAGATTAGTTTAGGGAGTATTGTCATCTTAATTATATTTGCTTGGCCTATCCAAGAGCACTGAATGTCTTTCCAATTATTTAACTCTGACTTTATTTTTGTGGCAAGTGTTTCGTAATTTTGCTTATATAATTCCTGACTCTCCTTTGGTAGATATATTCCCAAATATTTTATACTATCGACCGTTATTTTGAATGGAATTTCTCTTTGTATCTCTTGCTGTTGGATTTTGTTGGTAATGTATAAAAATGCTGAGGATTTATGTGGATTTATTTTGTATTCTGCAACTTTCCTAAAATTCTGAATTATTTCTATTAGCTTTTTAGCAGAGTCTTTGGGGTTCTCTAAGTATACCATCATGTCATCTTATCTAATTTATCTTGATGATCATTCTTTATGTTCAAAGAGGACCAAAATGACACTATTATGTTGGGAGTCAAGATATAGTGTATCTGATTATGACTGATTACACCAAAATAAGTTCAGAAGATTGGATAAAAATAGTTCCTATGAATATTTAGAGTGGAAATTTTTTAAATTTGCACATCTCATATTACTTTTGGGCTACTGCAATTCTTCTTTGTTAACAGAACACAATGCCTTCTTTAATAGGGGCATCTTAGGCTGGGCAGTTTTCTGTCAGTATTTCCATGTCCTCTGATCTATTCCAAAGTTCTTTCTTCAGCATGAACTTGAATATATCCTTGTATCACTTCCTTATGATTTCTAGGTGAACACTTGCCTTGTGTAAATTCTCTGTTAAACAGTGTTTTAAGCAAATACATGCTTTTAATTTGCAAATTATTGCCATCACATCAATGTTTGGTTTATTAATATGATATTTATTTGTTTTAATTTAATTTAATTCTATCTATCTATCTATCTATCTATCTATCTATCTATCTATCTATCATTACTTCCCTAAAGAGTACCAATAAACTATCCATGTATTTGACTATGAGCATATATCTTCCAGTTTGTTTTATCTCAAATATTTCAATATGAATATACATGTATGGTGCAGCTTGTCAGATACTGAACAAAGATCCCAAATTCTTTTATCTTACACTGAAGACAAGAATAGGTGGATGAAAATAAGGACAGTTTTTTCTTTTGTCTATTTTATTGTTTTGTATCCCCAAATTATATTCCTTATCAGTCAGCTTTCTAATGATGAAGCTTCTCCAACTTAGGAAGTTTGCTCTTTTTGTGGAATGCATATAGTAAGGAGATGACTAGACCTGTTCATGAAGTTTTTCTCTCATAGTGGATTATATAGAGATTTTGCTTCATAAGCACAATCTTTGAAAACTTAAATCATTTCCATACCATAATGAGATTTCAGTGGAAACTTTTGTTGAAGGATTCTTTCTTATTAGAGATTAAAGTAATTGTGTTTTATCCATCATTTTAGGCTCTTCTTCTTTACATGCCTATAATCAAGCAAAGTTTATTAATCATAAATTGAAAAATCACTACTGTATTTGTTCTCATACCTCTAGGAAGAAACAAAGAAATTGGTTACCTGCATTTTTCATACATGCATTATCGACTTGAACAGAGTAACAAGAGTTTTGTCAATCATCCAAAAAGTTCCTTGAAAGATATTTTTTAACATTTTATGGTCAAAATGTTGTAGAGTCCTCTTAGGGCTAATTCATTTCTGACCAAGGAGCAATGAGTATTCCAATTTACATTCCAAAGTCTGAACTTTTATTTTATAAATGAATTTTTTCCTCCAATTCAGAAGCTACTGGCTGCATTACAAATTTTAATGCTACTATTATAGGATCATAATTTAAAAATACCAGTGTTCTCAAAGGACTGTAGCAGCATGTCATTTCTCCACTTTATTAAAATGAATGAACATCTGTACAATTTATTTCTGCCGAGCTATCATCTAAATTCATAAGCTATTTCTCATGTGTCTGAAATCCACGTTGGTTTCCCATTTTCTTTGCCTTAGAAAAAAAAATTACACTTTCACATTTATCACTCTGGGGATATAAATGAGAAGTATACTCTCCACTTCATTCACTTTAGACTAATATCCTGACACAATTTAAACCCCATCTCTCCAAGGCTATTCAGTGAAGGCAAGGCCCTGGAACACCCAGGATCCAATTGGAAAACTCCCCGGCCATCAGTGGGCAAAAGCAGCAAGTTAAGTCACATGAACCCAAAGAGGAAATAGAGCAAAGAATATCACTAGATCTGTTGGGACACTGTGGTGACAGGCAAATATTCTCTACAGCAATGTCATAGAATAGCTGGATGAATCCTATCTTCATGTCAATTCTCTGTTAACAGAAATGCCATATACTTCTTTCTTTCTTCCTCTCTATGGAACCCTTAACATAGTTGAGAATCACAATTTAAAATTAGAACTATTATTCAAAACTATCTCAAACAATAAGTTTTATGTATGAAGAAACTAATTTTAATAGGGAAAAAGACTTGTCCAAAGTCATAGAGATAGTGATGGAATTAAAAAGAACTTCTACAAATCTTGTTCCTTCTGATCAACCATGATACCTCCATGCCATATCGTTTGTCCTGTCCTTAAGATATTCCACAATTTCTTATCTATGTTTAGTCAGTCTTGACAACCAAAATAATGTTTTTCTAACACAAAACCATGTTTTAAAGATAATGAGAAAGTGTCTGTATAGAGTCTGTGCTTATTGGATGTGGTCAATAAGAGTAACTAGATATAGATATAGAATTATAGACTTCTTAGGTTGTCTCATAGTTTCTTGAGTTCTATACTATATCCAGGCAGCAAAAACACATTTCCAGTATCCAGGTTCGCAGGTAAACCTCCATTCAGTATATAATTTTCCACTTCTGGCATTAAGCAAGAGTTGCTTCCCCAAAAAGTCATCTGAACTTTTTTGCTTGATTGTTTTATTTTTGTTTTTAGTGATGTGGGGCACTCCTGTAATTTAAAACACAGCTTGTTTTATTTATCATAAGTAATTTTTTAGAGAAGCTTTTTGATCCTTGGAAGAGAGGCATAAAACTGATGGAGTTCTTTCTTTTCTTTTTTTTAAATTAATTTTATAATTATAAAAATTTTTTACAGTACATATGCATGAGTAATTTTTTTATAACATTATCCCTTGTATTCATTTTTCAAAAATTTCCCCTGCCTTCCTCTACTCCCTCCCCTAGATGACAGGCAATCCCATACATTTTACATGTATTACAGTATAACCTAGATACAATATATGTGTGTAAATCCAATTTTCTTGTTGCACGTTAAGAATTGGATTCCGAAGGTATAAGTAACCTGGGTAGAAAGACAGAAGTTCTAACAGTTTATATTCAATTCCCATTGTTCCTTCTCTGGGCATAGTTGTTTCTATCCATCATTGATCAACTGGAAATGAGTTGGATCTTCTTTATGTTGAAGATATCCACTTCCATCAGAATACATCTTCATACAGTATTGTTATTGAAGTGTATAGTGATCTTCTGGTTCTAGTTATTTCACTCAGCATCAGTTCATGTAAGTCACTCCAAACCTCTCCATATTCATCCTGCTGGTCATTTCTTACAGAGCAATAATATCCCATAACCTTCATATACCATAATTTACACTATTCTGATGGAGTTCTTTCATTCAGAAGAGAGGTCTCTGCTCATAGACAATGACAACATTTTGTGACTAATTCCTTGAGGAATACTAAGCTCATTGGGAAGTAAGAAAGCAGAAAAGTCCCTTTACTACAGTTTGTAAGTAGGGCACCAAAGTTGCTATTACAATATACTTTATTAGCATCTACATGATAAAATAGCATTCAGAGCAACCCAACTTGATGGGCCATTATTATGCTATATTTGTGCATTGTGTCAACAATCCACTGGTTTAAATAATCTACTTGATCTTTATAAGAGTTTATTGGGAATATGAGTGGATTATGGTTCTGGGAGAAAACAATTTCACCAGGTTCCTGGATTCTAGATTTTTTTTTTTTAAAAAAGCAAAAACAAAGTTAGAGAAGAATGTTGGGACAAAGATTAAGAAGAGACACTGTCGAATGACTTGAATTGTGATTCTGAAATACTCAAGATAAAAAATGATTAGGAACTAATGGATTTTCTCAGAAACTTTACTTGGTAGTGAAGCAGAATTCTTACAGCTATTTCTTTTCCTTTACATGTTTGTTTGGAAATACTTTCCTTGCTGTCCATTGTCCATTGGTCATTTCTTACAGAGTAATAATATTCCATAACATTCATATACCACAATTTACCCAACCACTCTCCAATTGATGGACATCCATTCATTTTCCAGTTTCTAGCCACTACGAAAAGAGCTGCCACAAACATTTTGGCACATATAGGTCCCTTTCCCTTCTTTAGTATTTCCTGGGGATATAAGCCCAGTAGAGTACAGCTGGGTCAAAGGGTATGCACATTTTGATAACTTTTTGGGCATAATTCCAGATTGATCTCCAGAATGGTTGGATTCTTTCACAACTCCACCAATAATGCATTAGTGTCCCAGTTTTCCCACATCCCCTCCAACATTCATCATTATTTGTTCCTGTAATCTTAGCCAATCTGACAGGTGTGTAGTGGTATCTCAGAGTTGTCTTAGCCAATTCTTTTTTTAAATGTGCTATGGCTTGTCCTTAGATTTTCCCTTGCCATTGAAACTATTCTTCCCTCTTCCAGAAATGCCTTAACAAAATATTCAGACCTTGAAAATTCCAGTGTAAGAGGCATCACATAGACTTTCCTTTCAAAACAGCCACTTCACAAAGAATATCAGAATTCTGAACTTTTCAATATAGGGAGCAAGCAATTAGAATAGTTTTTCTAACTACTTCTTGAACTAAGTGACTGAATTAACCAGAGATTTGTGGGATGCAGTTCTGCTACTTAGCTAAGTCATGAAACAATTACAAGACCTGACTTTAGTCCCACTGATTTTCCAAATGCTGTTCAGCTCCTGGAGTCAACCCTAATATTAACTAGTGTGTCTGCACAGTTTCATTAGAAATCTCAACTGGCTCAAGGTGGATACTGCTGGTTAATGTGCTCAAAATTATATATCTTCATCTGTGCTCCTGAGGTGAACATCTAAAAATCATCTCTTGTGACTGTTAGCCACTCATCAGTGCTTTGAAAGCTTCACTGCTCTGGAATAAATAGACTGATTAGCTGTCTCCTCAGTGCTGGACCAACATTACACATATTAGAAAAGACAATTCTATGTTAGATTGTATTTCTTTTGGGGACTATTTTTTCCACAAAGAAATCATTTCTTTGTTTTTTTATCTCTATCTTTATGTGCCTGGGAAGAGAATACGATATTTTTCCAATCTACTTATATAGCCTTGACTATTTTCCAAGGAATATAGGAGGATGGTAAGGGTATTGGGTAGGGAATCTTCTGATTCCAATATTTTCTACCTCAAGAAAAAAGGAAAAATATAGTTTTATTCTCTTTGTGTGAGAATGGGATTGATGAAGTGACCAAGTGAAATTCTTACTGTGGTACTACTTGAATGTGTATGATATTAACTCCTAAATGTAGAAATTTACTTGTGTACAAATGAATTATTAGCCTGCCCATAGGGAACATGGGCCTATTAGTAGACAAAACAAAAAAAGGGTGCTGAAAGAATAGTAAAGTTAATTTATTTTTTTTCCTTTTATTTATTTGTTTGTTTGTTTAACACCCATTGCTTTCTCAATCTTGTTGGGAGAGAAAAATCAGAGCAAAAGGGAAAAAAACTATGGAAGATATAAAAAACAGAAAAAAGTGAACATAGCATGTGCTGATTTACATTTAGTCGGCTTAGTTCTTTTTCTCCATACAGATATTTTCTGTCCCAAGTCTATTGGGGTTGCTTTGAATCTCTGAACCAAGTTTTTCTTAGTTGATCATTACATGTTCCTGCTGATATTGTGTACAGTATATTGCTGGCTCTGCTTGTTTTGCTCCGCATTAGGTCATGTAAATCTTTCCAGGTCTTTCTAAAACCAGCTTGTTCATCATTTTTTTAATAGAACAATTACAATCCATTACATTCATGTACCAACACTTGTTTAGCCATTCCCCAATTGATGAGCATACACTCACTTTCAAATTCTTTGCTATCACAAAAAAGAGCTATTACAAACATTTTTGAACATGTGGGTCCTTGTCTCTCCTTTATGATTTCCTTGAGATGTACATCCAAAAATGGCACTGATGGGTCAAAGGGTATGCACAGTGTTAAACATCTCTTTAAGCATAGTTCAAATTGCTCTCCAGAATGGTTGGATCCATTCACAGTTCTATCAACATGCATTAGTGTCCCAGTTTTCCCACATCTGTTACAACATTTATCATTATCTTTTCCTGTCATCTTAGCCAATATGAGGGGTATGAGGTGGTATCTCAGACTTGTTTTAATTTGCATTTCTCTAATCAATAGAGATTTAGAGCATTTTTATATGATTATAGATAGCTTTAATTTAATCATCTGAAAATTGTCTATTCATATCATTTGACAATTTATCTATTGTGAAATGACTTGTATTCTTATAAATTTGACACAGGTCTATACATGTTTTACAAATGAACCCTATATCAGAAATAGTGTCCGTAAAGATTTTTCCCAGCTTTGTACTTCACTTGTCTTGTTTCTTCTGTGATTTTGTTTGTGCAAAGCCTTTTAAAATTAATGTAATCAGAGTTGTCCATTTTACCTTTTATAATGTTCTCTAGTTAATCTTTGGTCATAAATTCCTCCCTTCTTCAAAGACCTGATGGTCTAGCACCTATTCCTGTTCTCTCCCTAGTACCTACTATTGTGATTAGCATATACCCATTACATGTAAAACCATTTTCACCATGTTTATACTTAAATTTTGAGTTCTAAAGTCTTTCTCTCCTTATCTTTCCTCCTTGAGAAGTCATGTAATTTGCTAATAATTATACATGTGCAGTTGTTTTTAGTTGCATGTTCAATTGATTGATCTCCTCTTTCTCTATTTTATTTACATAACTATTTAGAGATATAAAATTTTCCCTAAGAACTGCTTTGGTTGCATCCCAAAGGTATGTTATTTCATTATTATCATTCTCTTGCAAGAAATTATTGGTTGTTTCTATGATTTGGAAATATAAAATTAATAGTGATATTGCTACATAAATGGTTACACAGAGTTTTACAGATCTTTAGATATAATTTTGAAATGTTCGACAGAATGATGGGATCAGTTCATAACCCCACCAACAGTTCAATAGTGTCTCAGTTTCCTTGAATTACCTCTAAAATTTGACTTTTCCCCTCTTATCTTATTATAGTATGAGACTGGACCTCAGAGTTATTTTAATTTGCATTGCTATAATCAATAGTCATATGGAACATTTTTAATATGACTATAGATAGCTTTGATTTCTTCTTCTGAAAACTGCCTATTCATATTATTTGACAATTTATCAGCTGAGAAAATGAATCATGGTCTTATAAATGTTACTCATTTTTAATTATATCTATATTTACTTATATTTACATATTTGAGAAATGCAATCCGTATCTGAGAAACTTCTTGTAATTTTCCCCCCATTTCCTCCTTTTTTTTTCTAGTATAAGTTGAACTGATTTAATTTGTATAAAACTCTTATTTTGGTTATGTAATCAAAATTACCCATTTTACCATCATATCCCATAACAATTTCTATTTTTCATTTGGTCCCCAATTTTTTCCTTTATCAATATATCTGATAGGTAAAATTTCCAATACTTCTCTAATTTGCTTATGATATCATCTTTTATGTTTAAATCATATACCTGTTTTGACCTTACTCTGGATATATTATAAGATATTGGGATATACTTAATTTCTGTCAAATTCCTTTTCAGTTTTTCTAGCAATTTTTGTCAAATAGTGAATTTTGTCTCAAAAGCATGAATCTTTGGATTTATCAAATACTACATTACTATAGGCATTTATTACTGTGTATTATCTACCTAATTTATTTGACTGATCCATAATTTTGTTTCTTAGCCAGAGCCTTTATGATAATGAGCTAATGCTGACAGGTCACTTTTCTTTACATTTTCCCCGCAATGATTTCTTCAATATTCTTGATCCTTTGTTTTTTCAGATGAATTTGTTATTATTTTTTTAGTTCTAGTTTTAGTTTAGTTTTTTTTTTTTCAGTTTAGTAATTTATGGTTGGTTGATATGGTATTGAATAAGTAAGTTAATTTGGGTAGGATTGTCATTTTTCTTGTATTATTCCAACTTATGAATATTTCTCTAATTACTTAGATCTGTCTTTATCTGTGTGAAAAAGTATTTGTAATTGTGTTTATATAGTTCCTGGATTAGTCATGGCAAATATAATCTTAAGTATTTTCTATTATATGCCATTACATTAAATAGACTTTCTGTATCTCTTGTTTCTGGACATTGTTGGTAACATATAGAAAAACCTGATAATTTGAGTGGGCTTATTTTATATCCTATGCATTTCCTGAAGTTGTTATTTTTTTAACTAGCTTTTTTACTTGATTATTGACATTCTCCAAGTATAGCATCATACCTTATGTAGAGTTAAAATGTTGATCCTGTGTTTCCTATTTTAATTCCTTCCGTTTCTTTTTCTTCTTTTATTGCAATAGCTAGCATTTCTAGTACTATATTAAATAATAGTGGTGATAATGGGCATCTTTGCTTCACTCCTGATATTATTGAAATGTCTTCTATCATTCTTATGACAAATAATGCTTGCTGGTGGTTTTAGATCGATATTAATTATCATTTTAATGATAGTTCCATTTATTCTAATGCTTTCTGATGTTTTTATTAGGTGTGATAGTTATAATTTGTCAAAAGTATTTTCCTTCATTGATGGAAATAATCATAAGATTTATGATTATTTTGTTGACATGGTCATTTAAGCTCATAGTTTTCCTACTATCAATAGATATTTTTCAGTTTTCAGTATTAGATACTATATCAGTAGTAGGACACCCTCCAGATTCATTCTGGAGCTAAATCCTTGAGGAGCATTCTATGTCCTTTTGATAAATGAATTCTCCTAATATCTCAGAAAATGAAAATAATTTCTAATCCTTAGGCTATTCCTAATATCCTAATAACACTGCATACCTGGTATAAATACCACCTGTCCATATTGTATTATCTTTATGATAGATTACTGTAATCTCATTGCTAGTATTTTATTTTTAAAATTTGCATCAATATAAACTTGGGAAATTGGCCTATAATTTTCTTTCTACTTTTGCTCTTCCTGATTTAGATATGAATATCATGTTTGTATCATAATAGGAATTTAGTAGGACTCCTTTCTTCAGTTTAGTTTACATGGTAATGTAATAATTATTCTTTAATGTTTCCTAATCTTTGTAGTACTGAATTTTTTTGTTTGTTTTTGTTTTTGTTTTAACCAAACCATTGACATTTTTTCATAATTTTCTTGTATTTTTCTCACTTACTTTGCTTCTTCTGTTTTTTTTTTTTATTTTTAGAATCCATTTTGAACTCTTTCAGGAATTATTTATCATATTGAATACAGCTCACATTTTTTCCCTTTGAAGTTTTTCTGGTAACTTTTCTGACTTTAGTGTCTTCTTTGAGGATTGTATCTTGATCTTCACTATCACCATAGTAATTTTTTTTTTTAATGATCAGAAACTTTTTTGTTGTACCCTTTATGGGGCTACATCAGCTTATGTTAAAATGTTAGTAGATGGTTTGTCTTATAAAGTCCTAACCCGAATGATTGGAAATCCATAGCAAGGACATGCCTAGAACCTGGAGAAAATCTGTTATGGCTTGTGGAGTTTCATGAATTATGTAAAATCCAAGTCAGATGCAATTTGGAAATAGGAGTTAACACAAAATTCACTTTTGAGCACTTAGCTGGTGAAGATAAGTATGGAGAGAATTCAGAACAAATTAATCCTCCCTGGACAGAAAGATTGTGGAGAGGCTTTCACTAAAATAGAGCAAGGTCCCAATGAACCTTTTGCAGATTTTGTGGGACATTTGCAAACTGCTGTCAAAAGAACTGTTGGAGAAAATGCAGCTACAGAAATAATGACCAGACATCTGGCTAAGGAAAATGCCAATGAGATTTGCAAAAGAATTATATGGGGATTAGACAAAGATGCTCCTTTAGAGGAGATCATAAGACGCTGTGCTACAGTGGGAACAAATGCTTTTTACACCCGGACAATGATGAATGTGGAAAGACAGGGTCCCTCCTGGCAAGGGACTTCTAGAGAAACTCGGCAATGCTTTCAATGTGGAAAAATTGGACATCTAAGAGCTCAGTGTAGATATGGAGATACAGTGAGAAGACAGGGTGAGAGAAGACCTAAAACTCCATGTCCAAAATGTCACAAGGGTCTCTACTGGGCCTCCAAATGTAGATTGACCCAGGGAAATGAGAGGCGGAGCCCAGCTTCAGCCCCCAAGTGGGGCATGATGGCAGCCAAGGTTACATCCGGAGAATTTTAAGACATCATCAATCAGCCAAAAGGCAATCAGATGGAAGAAAAGGATTGAAATTAGGAAAAATAGAGTTGTGTGCAGTAGAGACTACTGAGACACTCCCTGGAGAAGTGAAATCTGTTCCTGTTGAGCCTATGGATCTTTTGCCTCCAGGCACAGTAGGCTTGACCATTTCACCTTCTGAGAGTGCCTACAAAACAGTGTCCATCTATACACTGAAGTGGGAAACTGGAGAATGTGTAGCTAATATCCCAGTCACTAACACAGGTAGACAATGTGTGATTTATCAACCAGGAGAAGTAGTAGCATCAGGCTTATTGTTACATACTCCTAATAAGCAATCTGGTGATAGTTGCCTAGATTCTGACTCCAGTGAACAAAATCCAGGAATATATTGGACAGCAACTGTGACAGCTGATCGACCTATGCTTACTATTTATATAAATGAAATACCATTTGAAGGATTGGTAGACATGGGTGCAGATTGTACAGCTATTAGAGGTGCCAATTGTCCCAGTCACTGGCCAAAGATTAAGGCAGACACCTACATGTCTGGGGTAGGAGGATCAATAGCAGCAGAAGTTAGTGCTAGGCCATTGAGATGGATATTTGAAGGTGAAACAGGAGTTTTACTCCTTTTGTGGTTGAAAAAATCCCAATTAATCTGTGGGGAAGAGACATTTTACAGCAGATAGGATTACAAATAAGCACTTCGGCTTTTTAGGCAGGGCTGCTGTTGAAGGCCTACCTGCACTTTCACCGGTTCCTATTCAGTGGAAGACTGATTTACCAGTGTGGGTAGAACAGTGGCCCTTAAGAAGTGATAAAATTCAGGCCTTATTAGACATAGTGAACGAATAACTTGACCAAGGACACTTGCGGGCTTCTCTAAGTCCTTGGAATTCCCCAGTCTTTGTGGTGAAAAAGAAATCTGAGAAATGGTGGATATTAACTGATCTAAGAAGAGTAAATGAACAGATGGAAACTATGGGAACTCTTCAGCCTGGAATTCCATCTCCTACTCAGTTGCCAAGAGAATGGCCTCTATGGGTTATAGACATTAAGGATTGTTTCTATTCTATCCCTCTAGATAAGGAGGCTATGAAAAGATTTGCTTTTACAGTGCCTAGTGTTAATTTGGCTGAGCCTTATAAAAGATATGAATGGATAGTTTTGCCATAGGGAATGAAAAACAGCCCTACTATGTGCCAAATGTATGTTGCTGCTGCTCTTGCTCCAATAAGAAAAGCATTTCCAAAAGTAATATTGTTACATTATATGGATGATATTTTGGGATGGGCACCTGAGGAACAAATGTTAGAAGCATGTCTACAAAAGACCATGGAAACACTAAAGTACTACAAACTGCATATAGCTACAGAAAAAATTCAAAGACATGCTCCTTTTAAATATTTAGGATATGAAGTATATCCTAAGACACTCACAGTACAAAAGCTTTCTTTAAGAACAGAGAAGTTGAACACCTTAAATGATTTCCAAAAATTAATAGGAGATATCCAATGGATGCGTCCAGTGTTAGGCTTAACTACCAATCAACTGCAACCTCTATATGACATTTTAAGGGGAGACAGTGCTTTAAATTCACCACGCCAGCTTACAAAAGAAGCACAAGAGGCTTTGAGAGAAGTTGAACTGGCTTTATCCAATGTGGTTGAAAGAGTCACTCAAAAACCCTTGGAAATATCAGTTTTTGCTACAAAAGAGGCACCAATAGCAGCAGTCCTTCATCAAGGAGGCAGTGTGATTGAGTGGGTGAACCTCCCAGCACAACCAGAACAAAGCCTTACTCCTTACCCAGTGCTTGTGGCTAGAATTTTATTAAAGGCAATTAAGAGAGTAATGCAATTATCTGGAATAAGTCCTGAAAAAAATATACACATTCTATACTAATGCACAAATTAATGTATGCTGTGAGACCATCCCAGAATGGCAAATTTTATTGGCCACCGCTCCAAATTTTGCACATGGATCTCCATTAAAGATAACCCAGCTACTACATAATTGGTGATGGATTTTTGAAGAAAAGGTTTCTAAGGTTCCTCTTAAAGGACCAACAATCTTTACAGATGCCTCCAAAGAAAATATTTGTGCTGTATACTCTCATGATTTAGGCATAAAGAGAGTAGTCAGGACTCCTTTTCAGTCCATTCAACAGAATGAATTATTTGCTATCATGCTAGCTCTTACTTATTACCCAGGAGACATAAATATAATTACTGATTCAGCCTATTCAGTAGGTGTAGTACAAAGAATTGCCACAGCCCAAATAAAATTTGTAGCCTCTAATATTTATCATCTCTTTAAGGAACTTCAAGAGCAAGTAAGAAAACATCCAGGCAAGATTTATATCTTGCATGTCCACTCAGATAGTGGACTTCCAGGTCCTATTTTTGATGGAAATTCAAAGGCAGATAGCCTTCTAACCATGTTAGCCAGTAGTCCTTTATTTCAAGAAGCACAAGAATCTCATTCTAAATATCATCAGGCTGCTTGAGCTTTATGTTTATAATTTGGAATCACAAGAGAGGAAGCTAGGAGCATAGTAAAAAGCTGTACAGCTTGTCTTCCTTTCCACGCTCCTACACTCCCTCCAGGGAAGAATCCTCATGGTTTGAGACCCAATGAAATCTGGCAAATGGATGTGATCCACTATAAATCTTTTGGTTATCTGTCTTTCATCCACGTGGTAGTAGATACCTTTTCAGGATTCACTTTTGCAGTGCCAACAGCAAAAAAGACAGCCCGAGTGGTCACTGAATTCCTTATCCAAGCATTTGCAATTATGGGTGTGCCACAAGAAATAAAAACAGATAATGGACCTGCATATAGTTCTAAATATTTTGCGCACTTCTGTGCGCAGTATACGATATTACACATTACTGGAATACCTTTTAATCCACAAGGTCAGGCAATAGTAGAAAGAAGAAACAGAGACATTAAGACACTCCTCCAAAAACAAAAGAAAGGGGGAGCCACAGGTAGCCCTAAGGAACTTCTAAATTTAGTTCTCTATACCATTAATTTTCTAATTTTTGACAAAGATGCTCTGGCTCCAGCAGACAGGTTTTATAACCCACCAGAAGGGCAGTGTCCAGTGTGAGCAGTTCCACTGTCCTTAGATAATCACCAGGTGATGTGGAGAGACCCAGAAAGTGGTGAATGGAAGGGACCAGATAGGTTAACTGCCTGGGGGAGAGAGTTTGCTTGTATTTCTTCAGATGGAGAAGAAATCAGATGGGTGCCAATGAGTCGTATTCACCTTGTCTATCGGAGAGAGACAGAAAAAGAGAAAGACCTCAAAACAAAGGAGAAAATCTAAGAAACATCTGACACTAAAAGAGCATGGCTAATAAGAAGACTAAGAAACATCTGACACTAAAAGAGCATGGCTAATAAGAAGACTGTTAAAGAACTTTAAAAACCAGTAGGAATCATTGGATTTCCTAACACAAAATGAGACTAATGGACAATGGACTTATGGACATTTATAAATTCTCAATTTATGATTATTTGATCATGCTATTTGTTACATACTTCTAGCATATATTATGTTACTATGTGTTTTATGTAATCTATGTAATTATGTGTAATGCCTCCCATATTGATGGATTTATGTTTCAAGGTTATGACCACCCTATGTTCTAAATCAAAAGAAAGGGGGAGATGTTAGGTTCTTACTAAGTGCTAAGTCGGTACTTGACAATTCTCTAGTTCCAGCCTTTCCTGGGGAAGAGCTTGCATGCTTAGGAGGAGCAAGTTCATTGGTTGAAGTAATTCTTCCCAGAAGCCCTTGCATTATCCCATGCCCATTCTCTGGGAGGATAAAGAGGGCAGCTCTGGAGGAAAAAGGCAGTTGTTTCTGGTCCAGACTCGAGGCTGCTCTCTGCAGGAAGGAAGTCGGCTCTCTACAGGAAGAAGAATCTGTCCGAGAGATTTGAGTTGATACAGCAGATCTCCTCCCAGAGAGCGATCGGCAGCTTCTGGAGACAACAGCACATTACAATTTTTCCAAATTATTTCTTAACTTTTAATTTCATGTTAAAACTGGGTACTGCTTCCACAGTACAGGAACACTGTACCAAGCTTCATGGTTTTTTGTGCTGCTGTTTTCAGAGATAGTTATGGGGCTCTCTAAAATTTTGGTGCTTCCCAGATGATGAGAGGAGTGGCTCTTTTAGGCTATTCTCTTGTTACTTGGGAAATAAATTTGTTTCTCTGTTTCCTCTAGCATACTTCTGAGATTGTGATTAAATCTCATCCTCTCTCATAGGAGAAGGAAGAGGAAACAGAAAAAAGAAAAAGAGAAATATTTGTTTTCTTTAGAATACACTCCCAAAAGAAAATTGGGTTTTTTTGAAAATTAAGTTAATTTCTATTGTCATTACAATATTTTTTCATGCCCTAAATTTAAAACAAAACATAACAAAAACCTATAGTAGCCATATCCAGGACTTGAGTTTTTCAAGGCCTCACAAACAATCAATATATACACAAAATTTTAAGGTGAAAGAAAATCAAATAATTTTTAACAACCTGAAGCAGTGTATATCTAGAGTACTATATTTCACATCAGGGAGATATGAGTATGAATACTGGCTCAAATAGCTAGTTTTTTCTGTGACCCTGAGAAAAGTCATTTAACCTCTGAAATTCTCAGTTACTCCATGTGTAAAATTCAGAATAATAACAGCATCTACCTCAAAAGGTTGACATTACTAAGCAGGAAGACTTCACAGTGGACAGTAGAAGAATAGTCCCTCCCTACTGTAACCCTGAACATGATTTATGTAACCCTGATTCATGCCTTGGGCTATTGCTTTGATCTGAACCATGAAAGTGTTGGAAACACTTGACAAGTAACTTTTGGCTCTGGAAGAGTGATTCTTATGGAGAATATTATAGTCAAGGGTTATATGTGATAAGAATGTCAGAGCAGGTTGGAAGAAACTCCTTTACCTTTCTATGCATAGACAGAAAGAATTAAGTTGAAAATCTCCTTAGATATGAATTACTAAAAAAAGTAATTCTGTTTTTTATTGCTTCATGAAAGTCATATTCATTTTATATTGCACTTAATTATGAAAAATATATGCCTTCATCTTTACTAATTTACTATAAGTTTTCAGTATTAATAATATGAGCTATATCAGTAGCAGGATACCCACCAGATTCATTCTAGAGCTAAATACTTGAGGAGCATATGTTGTTACTATGTCCTTTTGATAAATTAATTCTCAGGAGAATATTATTTTTACACTGCACCCAACCTCTCTTATCTCCCCCCCCCCCCATCTCACCCCTACTGATTGCATAATCCAGGTGTTTCAAGGCAGCTTCTCCTCCCCCTTTCCCAGGGGGAACAGAAAAATCACTTTTGTCTCCTAATGAACTGGGAACAAATTTATTTGAATTCTTTCTTGTATCTTTTCTTTTTCTTCTGAAGGACTTCCTGGAAGTAGTTCCAATTACCTACTTTTTCTCTTCCTCTGACAACTTGTCTTGACATAGTAATAGAATTCCCTGGTTCTTCCCTTTAATTCTCACATTAGAAACAAACAGAAAATATGAATATTCTAAGATAAGATTTATTTTTATTGCAATTGTAATACATAGTAATTCATATGTAATTAGTCTTTGAATCTTCTCTCTAGAATGATTTATTTTCATTTATATTTAGCAAACAATAATTATTAATTTACCCTCAAACATTTAGATGGAATTGATTTGCAAGTTGCTCTTGATGGTACAGATCCTGATCCATCCAGGTCTACCCATCTTGTGCAAATTTTGTCCATAGTTACCCGTATGGTAACCAAAGGACCAACTTGCTAAAGGCCCTCTTCCTTTCTTTCTGCCAGCACAACTATATCAGTGTCTATAATACTCTTGCTATCCACTTATCTCTTATCCTTCTGAGTGGCCAGATCATCTTTTCTTACTATTATATCATTCTGTCTTGATGTCTTTAACTTAATATTCTTTTTCAGGATTCTTCATTATTTAAATATTATATCCTACTCATACCTACTATGTACCACCCCAATAGTATAAAACTATTTTTTAATTCTTTATTTATTTTGTAGTTTAATTATGTTAGTATATTGTTGATATTTTAAAATGGATCTTTCATGGTGACCTTTGGATTATAAGGAAAGCTTTATATTTTTCCAAAGACAATTTGGGGAATTACTCCTAGAATCCTAATCAACTATGATTCCAACTCTTTCTTCACATTTCCTCAATGTCTAGATATAGCAATGTATACAAAATTACATTTAAGAAATATCATGTAAGTATTTATTATGTAGTGCAGCTAGCTGGTGTAATGGATAGAGTGTTGGCTCTGGAATCAGAAAGGTGAGTTCAAATCTTCCCTCAGACACTTATTAGCTATGTGACCATGGACAAGTCCCTTAATTTTTATTTTTAATTTTTTAATTTTTTTTAATTTTTTGAGTGTGTGTCAGTCCCTTATCTGTAAAATGAGCTAGAGAAGGAAATAGCAAACCACTCCAAAATCTTTGCCAAGAAAATCTCAAAGGAGGTCATGGAGAGTAGGAAATGATCCAAAAAATTTAACAACATCAATTTATTGAGCAAGTACTATATGAAAGACATTGTGATATAGTAAAACAAACAAACAAAAAAAATCTAATTCAGTAGAAGAGCCTGTCTTGCCACTCAAGAGATGTCCAATCTTGAGTAAAAAACATTTAGCTCTCTGGATTTAGATTTTACTCCTCAATACTTATAAAATGGAAGTTATACTATTTACACTACATAGCTCCCTGAGTTGTTATGGTAAAAGCACTTGTAAATCTTGTCATTGTATAAATGTGAGCTAAAATCATTATATGTAAGGTACTATCTTCAGATATAATTTATAGTACATAAAATAATACATTAGGTTGTACACTTCTCAACCATTTCAATGTGCATTTTAAAAGGGATTTGCTTTTTCCCTTTCTCTTTAGAAGCCAATTTTCAAAGATCTTCTCAGTGAAGGTGGGTGGTATCTAGAATATATCCTTCAGTGTCTATGATGGTGGTGGAAATTGCTATACTGTATTCCTATATTCTAATAAGAATGCCACTTGAGAGTAAAGGTACAGAAATATTTAAAGAAATCATGAGATATGAATTTATGGACCTATTATTTATGTAATACTTAGAAGGCATATGGGTATTATGGAAATTTTCTTTTTTATTTTATAATTATAAATATTTTTAACAGTACATATGCATGAGTAAATTTTTAAATAACATTATCCTTTGTATTCATTTTTCCAAATTTTTACTCCCTCCCACCCTCTAGTTGACAAACAATCCCCTAGATGACAAACAATCCCATATATTTTACATATTTACAATATAACCTAGATACAATACAAGTTAAAAATTGGATTCCGAAGGTATAAGTAAGCTGGGTAGAAAGACAGAAGTGCTAACAGTTTAAATCAGTTCCCAGTGTCCCTTCTCTGGGTATAGCTGTTTCTGTCCATCATTGATCAACTGGAAGTGAGTTGGCTCTTTTTTATGTTGAAGATATCCACTTCCATCAGAATATATCTTCATACAGTATTGTTTTTGAAGTGTATTAGTGATCTTGTGGTTCTGGTCATTTCACTCAGCATCAGTTCATGTAAGTCTCTCCAAACCTCTCTGTATTCATCCTGCTGGTCATTTCTTACAGAGCAATAATTCCATAACATTCATATACCATAATTTACCCAACCATTCTCTAACTGATGGACATCCATTCATCTTCCAGTTTCTAGCCACTACAAAAAGGGCTGCCACAAACATTTTGGCACATACAGGTCCCTTTCCCTTCTTTAGTATTTCCTTGGGATATAAACCCAGTAGTAGCACTGCTGGGTCAAAGGATATGCACATTTTGATAACTTTTTGGGCATAGTTCCAAATTGCTCTCCAGAATGGCCTCATTCTTTCACAAATCCACCAACAATGCATCAGTGTCCCAGTTTTCCCACATCCCCTCCAACATTCATCATTATTTGTTCCTGTCATCTTAGCCAATCTGACAGATGTGTAGTGGTATCTCAGAGTTGTCTTAATTTGCATTTCTCTGATCAGTAGTGATTTGGAACACTCTTTCATATGAGTGGATATAGTTTCAATTTTATCACCTGAGAATTGTCTGTTCATATGCTTTGACCATTTATCAATTGGAGAATGGTTTGATTTCTTATAAATTAGGGTTAGTTCTCTATGTATTTTGGAAATGAGGCCTTTATCAGAACCTTTAACCGTAAAAAAATTTTCCCACTTTGTTACTTCCCTTCTAATCTTGTTTCCATTAGTTTTATTTGTACAGAAACTTTTTTAGTTTGATGTAATCGAAATCTTCTATTTTTTATATAACAACAGAATTCTTATGGAATTCATATGGAATTCATATGTTAAAATAACAACAGAATTCATAGGGAACCACAAAAGGTCGAGAATTTCAAGGGAAGTAATGAAAAAAAAATAAATGAAGGTAGTCTAGCTGTACCTGATCGAGAACTGTATTATAAAGCAACAGTCACCAAAAACATTTGGTATTGGCTAAGAAATAGACTAGTTGATCAGTGGCATAGGTTAAGTTCACAAGGCAAGATAATGAATAAAAATAGCAATCTAGTGTTTGACAAAACCAAAGATCCCAACTTTTGGGATAAGAATTCATTATTTGACAAAAACTGCTGGGAAAACTGGAAATTAGTATGGCAGAAACTAGGCATGGACCCACATTTAATACCACATATTAAGATAAGATCAAAATGGGTCCAAGGTTTAGGCATAAAGAATGAAATCATAAATAAATTGGAGGAACATGGGATGGTTTACCTCTCAAACTTGTGGAGGAGGAAGGAGTTTGTGTCCAAGGGAGAACTAGAGACCATTATTCATCACAAAATAGAAAATTTTGATTACACCAAATTAAAAAGTTTCTGCACAAACAAAACTAATGCAAACAAGATTAGAAGAGATGTAACAAATTGGGAAAACATTTTTACCGTTAAAGGTTCTGATAAAGGCCTCATCTCAATTGACCTTAATTTATAAGATATCAAGCCATTCTCCAATTGATAAATGGTCAAAGGATATGAATAGACAATTTTCAGATGATGAAATTAAAACTATTTCCACTCATATGAAAGAGTGTTCCAAATCACTATTGATCAGAGAAATGCAAATTAAGACAACTCTGAGATATCATTACACACCTGTCAGATTGGCTAAGATGACAGGAACAAATAATGATGAATGTTGGAGGGGCTGTGGGAAAACTGGGACACTGATGCATTGTTGGTGGAGTTGTGAAAGAATCCAACCATTCTGGAGAGCAATCTGGAATTATGCCAAAAAGTTATCAAAATGTGCATACCCTTTGACCCAGCAGTGCTACTACTGGGTTTATATCCCAAGGAACTACTAAAGAAGGGAAAGGGACCTGTATGTGCCAAAATGTTTGTGGCAGCCCTTTTTGTAGTGGCTAGAAACTGGAAGATGAATTGATGTCCATCAGTTGGAGAATGGTTGGGTAAATTATGGTATATGAATGTTATGGAATATTATTGTTCTGTAAGAAATGACCAACAGGATGAATACCAAGAGGCTTGGAGAGACTTACATCAACTGATGCTGAATGAAACGAGCAGAACTAGGGGATCATCATGCACTTCAACAAAGATACTGTATGAGGTTGTATTATGATGGAGGTGGATATCTTCAACATAGAGAAGAGCTAATCCAATTCTAATTGATCAATGATGGACAGAATCAGCTACATACAGAAAAGGAACACTGGGAAATGAGTGTAAACTGTGAGCATTGTTTTTTTTTGTTGTTGTTGTTGTTTTGTTTTGCTTTGTTTTGTTTCTTTTTCCAGATTATTTTTACCTTGTGAATACAATCTTTCCTTTGCAACAACAACAACAACAAAATTCAGTTCTGCACATAAATATTGTACCTAGGATATACTATAAGATATTTAATATGTATGGGAATGCCTGCCATCTAGGGGAGGGGGTGGAGGGAAAGAGGGGAAAAACTCAGAACAAAAGGGAGTACAAGGGATAATGTTGAAAAAAATTTACCTATGCATATGTACTGTCAAAGAATTTTAAAAATTAATAAAAAAAAACAAAATTAAAAAAATTTAAAAAATATTTTATTTTGTGATCAATAATTATCTCTAGTTCTCCTCTGGTCATAAATTCCTTCCTCCTCCATAGGTCTGAGAGGTAAACTATCCTCTGTTCCTCTAATCATTCTTTATGCCCAAATCATGGACACATTTTGATCTTATCTTGGTATGGTGTTAAGTGTGGAACCATATCTAATTTCTCCCATACTAATTTCCAGTTTTCCCAATAGTTTTTTTCAAATAATGGCTTTTTATCCCAAATGTTGGTATCTTTGCATTTGTCAAACACTAGATTGCTATAATTGTACCCTTTTTTTGTCCTTTGTGACTAATCTGTTCCACTGATCGACTCGTCTATTTCTTATCCAATACCAAATGGCTTTGGTGATTGCTGCTATATAATATAGCTTTAGATCAGGTACCTAGACCACCTTCATCTGACTTTTTTTTCATTAATTCCCTTGAAATTCTCGACCTTTTAGTCTTCCATATGGATTTTGTTGTTATTTTTTCTAGGTCATTAAAATAGTTTCTTGGGAGTCTGATTGGTATAGCACTAAATAAATAGATTAGTTTGGGGAGTATTGTACCTTTATTATATTCCCTTGGCCTATCCTCAAGCACTGAATATCTTTCCAATTATTTAAATCTGACTTTATTCTTGTGGCAAGTGTTTTGTAATTTTGCTCATATAATTCCTGACTTTTCTTTGGTAGATGGATTCCCAGATATTTTATACTCTCGACATTTGTTTGGAGTGGAATTTCTCTTTGTATCTCTTGCTGTTGCATTTTGTTGGTGATGTATAAAAATGCTGAGGATTTATGTGGATTTATTTTGTATCCAACAACTCTGCTAAAGTTGTGAATTATTTCTAATAACTTTTTATTAGAATCTCTGGGGTTTTCTAAGTATACCATCATATCATCTGCAAAGAGTGACAGTTTGATTTCCTCATTACCTACTCTTATTCCTTTAATCTCTTTCTCGACTCTTATTGCCGAGGCTTGCATTTCTAATACAATATTGAATAGTAATGGTGATAGTGGGCAACCTTGTTTCACTCCTGATCTTACTGGGAAAAGTTCCAGTTTATCTCCATTACATATTATGCTTACTGACAGTCTTAAATATATGCTCCTGTCTATTTTAAGGAATAGTCCATTTATTCCTATACTCTCAAGTGTTTTTAGTAGAAATGGATGTTGGATTTTATCAAATGCTTTTTCTGCATCTTTTGAGATGATCATATGGTTTTTATTAATTTGATTATTAATATGGTCAATTATACTAATAGTTTTCCTAATATTAAACCAGCCCTGCATTCCTGGTATAAATCCTACTTGCTCATAGTCTATTATCCTGGGGATGATTTTCTGAAGTCTTTTTGCTAATATTTAAGATTTTAGCATCAATATTCATTAAGGAAATTGGTCTATAGTTTTCTTTCTCAGTTTTCGATCTACCTGGTTTAGGTATCAGTACCATATCTGTGTCATAAAAGAAGTTTGGTAGGACTCCTTCATCCCCTATTTTTTTCAAATCGTTTATATAACATTGGGGCTGATTGTTCTTTAAATGTTTGGTAGAATTCACATGTAAATCCATCTGGTCCTGGGGATTTTTTCCTGGGGAGTTGATTAATAGCTTGTTCTATTTCTTTTTCTGAAATGGGACTATTTAAGCAATTTATCTCCTCCTCTCTTAATCTAGGAAGCCTATATTTTTGGAGGTAGCCATTCATTTCACTTAAGTTATCAAATTTATTAGCAGAAAGTTAGGCAAAGTAATTCCTTATTATTTCTCTAATTTCCTCTTCATTGGTGGAAAGATCCCCCTTTTCATTTTCAAGACTAACAATTAGATTTTCCTCTTTCCTTTTTCTGATCAGATTTACCAAAAAGTTTATCTATTTTATTGGCTTTTTCATAAAACCAACTCTTGTTTTTATTTATTAATTCAATAGTTTTTTTTTTTTTACTTTCAATATTATTGATTTCTCCTTTTAATTTTAGTATTTCAAGTTTGGTTTTTGGTTGGGGTTTTTAATTTGGTCTTTTTCTAGCTTTTTAAGTTGAATTCTTTCTACGCCTATTTTCCCTTCTGTTTCTATTATCTCTGGACAGTTCTCTTTGATGTTTTCCTGTAAAATATAATCTAGGCTTTTTTTTTTTTATCATAGCTTTCAGGAAGTCCAGTGATCCTCAGATTATCTTTCCTATATATATTTTCCAGGTCTATAGATTTTCCCAATATGTATTTGACATTCTTCTCCAGCTTTTCTTTTCTTTCTTTCTTCTTTTTTTTTTTTTTTTGTTTTGTTTTGTTTTGTTTTGTTTGACTGATTCTTGGTTTCTCAATGAATCATTCATTTCTGTTTTTTCAGTCCTGATTTTTTATGAGTTATTTTCTTCATTCACATTTTTTAGTTCTTTTTGTATATGCCTAATTGAGTTTTTAAATGAATTATTTTGTTTTGTTGAATTTTTTTCCCTTTCACTAATTTTTTTAGTGAGTTATTTTCTTTTTTCAATTCACAAATCCTACTTTCCTGTGATTTTTTAACCTTTTCTAATTCACAAATTTTGTTTCCTTGCACCTCCTGTGAATTCTTTATTTTTTCCAACTCTAATTTCAGGATGTTGTTATTCTCTATCCTAGCTTCTCTTTCCTTTCTCCTTTTTTCTTCAAACTCTCTTAACTTTTTAATAGTCTCTTCTAGGAGAGAGTTATGTGATGGGTGGCAGGTATCATTCCCCTTTAGGGTGTTATCTGGAGATTATTTGCTGTTAGCTTCCTCGGGGTTGGATACCTGCTCTTTCTCTGTATAGAGGGTGTCAATCATTCTCTTCATCTTCTTATTCATTGTTAAAAATCTATTGGGGTCTGCTCTTGGGCACGAAATTTATCAGCTTCCTCCCAGAACCGATGGATGCAGCAAGTCCTGTGCCTGAGCTAAGAGAGACCTCTGGCAGAGAGTTCCCCTCCCCCCTCTCCAGAAATGCCTCAGAGATGGTTAGCACTGCTGTAGCTTCCAGGAGTGCCCAGTGAAGGACCCAGCTTTGTGGCCTAGAGACTGCCCTGAGGTTTAAGGCTGAACTGTGAAAGCGTCACAAACCCCAGCCAATGCCTCTTGTGGGGCCATGGATATTAGCAGCTGACATGAAAAGCCCCTGCCTCAAACTGGAAGTGTTAGCCCGGAAATCATGGTCCCTACTTCAAATGTTTCACTTCTCTGGGAATTTCACTGCTGTTGGAATTCCACTGCCTCAGGCTGAGCCCGGCACTACATGGATTAGAGGCTGCCTCTGGCTGTGTCCATCCATTATTCAGGCTTTTAACTACCCCAAGGAGAAGCCCTGCCCAGCAGAAGGTGGCTGCACAGCTATGCTGAGATCTGTTGGGTCACTTCCGGATTGTGGTGGATTTAGGATATGGCTTTATATTTTAAAGTATCTTGATTTCTCTTCTGATCTGCTGTTTTATAAGCAGAAAAGAGTTAACAGCCTGTGCCAGATTCTTCTATCTCAGTGGCTTTTCTCATCCCAGAGTTTTCCCCAGCCCGATTGTCACAGTGTGCTAGCACCTACTTCAACCCTATCTGTGCTGATATCCTCCCCTTGGAACTGACCTTTTCTGTTGAAATTCCAGATTCTCTTCAACTGGTGAGTTGTGCTTTTAATCCTTGTGATTTTTAATCAGTCCAGCATTATTTTTGAGTCTGATTTAACTAATTCGTATTGAGGGAAGAAGGGAGCTTACAACTTCACGTGTATCTTCCCCACCATCTTGGCTCCCTATTATGGAAATTTTCAATGTCATATAGTAATGTTTTTGGACTGAGTCCTTTACATTGTAATTATAGCTCTACAACTAATGTCAACATTTTCTTCCGTGATTGAAAATGAATTTATTCTATCTCATTCTGAGCTTCTCCCTGAAGTCAGTATTCTTTCCAATTAAAATTTAATCATCTATTATAGCCTTTAGTCTTTCATTGTTAAGTGTGATTCAACTTCTGCATTCAGTACAATTAATCAGCTAAAAAATATTGACTTACCCCATTTCTCCAAGGCCCATTAAGATAGTTTTCTAAGTAATGGGCAGTGTTAATACCCCCAGATCATCATCTGTTAGGAAATATTTTAGACGATGATGACTGATGAAATTGGTATACATCTTGGTTGTGTCTTATTTAGTTCTATCTATACATTGTCTGCTTCACAAAGCCAGAGGCTAAAAAAATTTAAGGAGAAAGTAGAGTAAAGAAAAAAAAAAGTTTTAGTGAAATTATCCTTTACTCTTTCTTTTAAACTCACATATTTAAGACTATGTCTTAAAATCAATTTAAAAAATCAACAGTTCATCAGAAAGTCTTATCACCAATTTGGCCTCAGGTTAGTCATGAAGAATGTCTTAATAATTTATAAAGGTGTTGAAATCTATGTCATTACAAGTAACCACAGCAAACTATCCCTTGTAATATCTCTATATACTATACTCAAAATATGGGTCAAAGAATAAATCAATTAATTATTATGCCTGGAAGATAGTAGGAGCTTGTTTGTTGAGACCCCCACTATTCTCAGTGTGTATTGATTACAAAAACTTGCACTCAGTAGAACAAAGCTTCACTTTAAGATGCATGCCAGGGCAACTAATTAGGAGGTTACTGCAATACTTTCAGTGAGAAATGAGCAGACACTCAGTTATGATTTTTGTGATGAGAAAAGAAAGAAGGAAATTTCACTAGTACATATTGAGAATGTAGAACGGACAAGAATTGACAGGCAAAGGATTATACATGGAGGTTGAGGGGGAATATTCCTAGGGAACTGCAAATGTGGTGGTGTTTTGAGAAGAAACATCATATGGTGAGTGGGTTTTTGGAACATAGTGATTTCTTTTGGTATGTTTTAAATTTGAGATGCCTGTGTAACGTGGTCCAACAGAGAGATGGGTGCATTGAGTATATAAATATCAATGTTATCTCTATAAGATTGATAACTAAAACTATAGGTATTGAAGCAATCATCTGGAGACAAAAAAGAGGAGGGCCTAGGTTAGAGCTATGGTGATACCAATTAGAGGATAGAATTTAGATGCCTATCTTATATCAAAGAAAGACTGGGAAGAGATGGCTTAAACTCAGGAAGAAGGGGACTTTCTAATGAGCATAGATTAGATAATATGAGTTTACATCATTACTACAATTGCCTATATATCACTTTTTTTCTATACTTATACTTTAAAAAAAAATTGAGGTTCTTTAATACACAGACTGGCTATTTGTCACAGATTTTGCAAAAGGAAAGCCTATTCAGAAATAGATTGGATTAGATGGCTTCTTAAATGTTTTCAAACTCAGATTCTATCATTTTTCCATCCTAAAAAGTTATAATGAAAAGAAGAGGAAGAGATTTTTTAATGTGCTTATTTTCTATTCTAAATAAGCAGGTTCAATTGTAACTACACAAGTTTGACATTTGGATGATAGATGTTTAACTGCTGATTTCATCAAGAGCAAAATATTTTCCAGATAATAAAATCAAAGTAGATAGTTCTCATGAAGAGTACCCATACTTAGAGGAGTTTATCAAAGTTAATACATGTTACTGACTACCATAGAAAAAGGATGTCTTTCTTAGGTCTATGTAGGTTAGCAATCTTTTCCCCAAGTATAAAAAAGAAAAGGAAAATATCCTTACCTTTTGTGAATTTTGGAATGTATATACTTCTATAGAACCAGAAGAGCTGATGTTGGTTGAATATTTTCCTAAAAATAATTATTTAGTACCTTTTAAATACCTGATCCCAAATAAATAAAGCTCATTGTACTAAAAAAGAGTTGAGCTGTATGATTTTTGATTCACTGTCTACATAATGTATATAATTTTTTTCATTTACTTATAGACATGACAGAGATTCCTGTGAACTTGTTCATTTCATCAGCTTTTATTCCCACAGAATCTAGAAGAGAAAACAAATAGGACTGCAAAAACATGTAATACCTTCAATCCAAATGCTTCTCTGATTAATAAAAACTGATCTGGAGTATAATTGGTTTCTCTTGATGGGGAATCATCTTGTACAGAATTTTAATGAATCTTAGAATGCAATTATCAACTGGGCACGTTTTCTCATGTTGATTTGCTATTCCTTGAGCTGTTTTAACTCTGCTTGTTTCTGTGTTCTCATTCCACTGTCTGCCCCACTTCAGAATAGTCTTAATGAAGGTGAACAGATTGAAACAAACCTACCTGGGCAAAATCTGATAAAACAAGAAAATATTAACTAGCAGACTTTCTCTCAAAAGACAATTCCCAATGTCCTACCAGTTCTTTCTTACTGAATAAAATAACCATAGAACTAACAAAAGTTGTGATAGATCACATATGCTAAGTAACTCAACAAGTCTTGAAATTGGCAATGATAGGAAATCACCCATTTTTTAAAAAGCTTGCTTCATGATATAATAGTACCCTGTCTAGACTCTGTCTTACTCAAATTATAGATTTTTCCTGTTTATCTGTTCACCGTGATAACAGAGTATAGCTTTTCTTGTGTTAAAGTCTCATATATGAACAATTATTAAGTAATTTTTCAACTATTTATTTCCTAGATAAAATAATTTAAACTTTCAGTATTTTCTCACATCTTAATTTATAGTCTATTAATCATCTTGTCCTAATCTAAACTGTATTTTAAAAAGTTATAGATGAGAATTTTGCATGGCAAAGAATAAAAGCCCTATGGAGATTACACCCATCATTTCCCTCTTGATCTATTAGGCTTATTATCCTGTCATGGAAATAGGCTACATTTGTCCCTGATAAGATGTGTTCTTCATGAATTCATGATTTTTTGAAGATATTTTCAAATTAATTTACTTATGACTTTCTCCAGCATCTTTTTCATGAGGAGATTGAAGATTATAAAATTATTTTTTTCCATTTACAAAAAAATTACATTCAGATGTCACAGTCATTATTGATTAAATTCCAGTTTCTTCCCCATCTTTTACAGATTCATGAAAAATGGGTGCTATGGCCCTGAAATGCCTTGCTTAAGTATCTCTGGCATGTAGATTTTCAAAACAGAATAAATCCTTTATCAGTCTGACCTATATAAATTATCCTGTGTTAGTCTTCTGTTCCTTGGCCCTGATGTTGGCCTGACTACTTTTATTTTTGCCTGGGCTTAGCAGGAACCCCATACCTGAGAACAAATGTATAGATTCTGAATATACATTTTTATAGAGTATCATATATGTGATTAAACTAACTAAATATATATATATATAACTAACTATATATATATATATATATATATATATATATATATATATATATATATATCTCCTCATCTTTATTATTGGCCAAGATAGTTATATAGTTATTCATCCACATTATTAAAGTGAATGGAACTATTGAGAATGGTCAAAAATGGAGGGAGCCCATAAAGTGTCCTCAGAATGAACACAAAACAGTTAGTCAATGAAATTTTAGAACTCTCTTTTTGTGACTAGCATTTCAGCTGTCAAACATAATGGTAGGAAGAAAAAACATTTTTTATAGCTTGATTTTTACCAATTGGAAAAAGTAAATTAGAGCAAATGTTTCCTTAAGTGATTGTATGGTAACTGTTTATCCAGTGTTTTCAAATTATGGAGTAGAAGTTACCATAGAAATGTGAAGTGTTGTCATTTATTCTTAATCTAATGTTATTTTAGTTTCTTTCATTTTTGAATTGCATAGTCAAGCTAAAGTGTTGAATGGAAACAATATAATAAGTGAGTTTAATTAAACAACAGTAAGTCTCTAAATGGATAACAAGCAAGAAACAGTATGCATGAATCAGATAATGGTTCTAACAAAGACTATAATCATTCTGTGGAATAAGCTATAAACAAAAGATAACTGATGGGCTGTCTATGTGCTTTCCTGATATCCACATGCCAGGAATACTTGAGGAAGGCTGTTGGCATTTGGGATGGCCTTCATGTTCATGATTTACATGATGGCATGGACAAGAGTTTTACAAAATGAGAAGGCATGGTGGGTATTACCTGAACTGTTGGAGGGAGTTTTCATTTCATTATTATAACAAATCCATTAATATATCAAAAATAGGAGGTAGAGACAATTATTTTATATAAACTCATCCTTTCTGAAATATATCCATGTCATGAAGTTGTTATATTATTCCTGATTATTATTATTCTCTTTTTCCACTATAAACCTCCCTTCCCTATCCCAGCATCATTACTCTGTTATTCTCTACTGTTTTCCTTTGTTGTCTCAAAACAAAAAAAAAAGTACAGGTCTTCCCTATCTCTAAAACAAAACCAAACAGCAACCCTTCTCTATGACTGTTGCATATCTAAATTGGATGTCATGTTGGAGCTCCAAAGTCAGCATGTTGCAAATCAAGTATATCACTGTCCATCTGAACATCCTCTTCTTCCTTTCAGGAGGATATGTACCAAAAGCCTCCTGACCACCAAGACTAGAAATCCCTTCATCATCTTTGCCTCTTCTTTCTCTTTTAACATGGATTTAGTTAAAATGTATTTAGTTACCAAGTTCTACCAATCCAACACTTATAATAACCCTACTTTTCCCATCTCTTATGTACTTATATTTAAGTCCTTCATGTTATCTTATTCAACTATAGCATTCTAACTAGGCATTTTGTTTTCCAACTTCTCTTATGATTAATATTATATTTGCTACCAGTAAAAGAAAAGTGAGAAGGAAGAAAGGAAAGAAGAAAGAAAGGAAGGAAAAACGTAAAGAAGGAAGAGAGAAGAAGGAAAGGAAGGAGGGAGGAAGAAAAGGAAGGAAGGAATAAAAGGATTAAAATGTCTGTTATGTGCTAAATACTGTGCTGAGTATTTAATAAATATTATCTCTCTTGATCCTCACAACAACATTGAAAGATAAGTGCTATTATCCCCATTTTAGAGTTGAGGAAACTGAGGCAGATTGAGATTAAGTGCATTGCACATAGCTACCAAGTGTCTGAGGCCAGATTTTCTCATTCTAAACCCAACCCTTTATTACTATGTTACCTAGTTGTCTTGGTAAAAAACTATTCCCAATATGTTATCATAATCCAATCAATCTATGATATGGTAACTACCCCAGGCAATTCAGGGTGTAAGATTACCATACTTTCTCCTTCATTTTGTCCATATATTTCTTATTGCACAATAATTACAAATGCTTGTCCTTAGATAGCACTTTGAAGGATACAAAGTTACATATATACATATATATATATATATACATGCATATATATGTGTATTTATATGTATGCAATAAATCTCATTTGATTCTTATAGTAATTCTATGAGAGAGATATTTTTTTCATATCTATTTCACAGATGAGGAATTTTAGTCTGGCAGATTCTAAAGAGTTTGTCCAAGGTTTATTCTAAAGACACTCCCTATCCTTTTTGTTCCTATGACACTAGTTCTACATCTCCCTTAGTATACACAGATACATGCACATATACATAAATACTTACACTGATGTCAAGGGAATAGAAACTCAATTCAGTTCAGAAAAAAAATCTATTATCTTTGCCTCTTACATTCTTGCATTCTTTCTGTTTTTTTTGTTTTTTTTTTTTTTTGTTTTTTTTTTTTATGTAAGGTCATTTCTTCATCCCCTTCTAGAGTTTAAGATCTTTAAGAAAAGAGATATTTTATTATAGCACAATGCTTTGTTCGTAGTGAGTTCCACTGAATGGAAATGACTTGGTTAAGGGTGAAGGTGTGTGCATGATTACAACATTCTTAAGTTTATTGCATTGGTGGAAATATAGAGAGAATACATATGTTTTCAATTAGATTTTTAGAGCCAGCTAACATAAAACTTGTGAGTTTTATCTTAGTGAAGAAACATTTCCTGGGTATATAAAATGTAGTTCCTCTTTCACAAAATGACAGTATGACACTCAGCCAATGATTGTTATATTTTAGTGACTGAATAAATATGTTACATCTTGTTGTTTTTGTCATTGATCAAAATATAATTAGAAAGGATTGTCCAATTCAAGCCTTTATTAAACATCTATGTGCAAACTGAGATTGAGATTACACTGAGTTGAGATTACAAACAACAACCACTACAACAATAAAAACAAACAAAAAAGCAAAAAGCATATCAATATCCAGATACAAGAAACTTACAGCCTAATTAGTGAGATAACATATAAACCACTGTATAAAAACAAGGTGAATTTGAGATACAATTATGAGATAAATACTTCAGTATCTTTAGTGGATAAGATTAGCATTAAATAAAGCTAGAAAAAGGCTTCTTTTAGAAATCTAACTAAAACTTACTGGAATCTAGAGAAGCCAGAAGGCAAAGATAAGGAAGTAGACAGTTTTATAAATAGAAGATAGCCAAGGAAAATGCACTAAGTCAAGATGTGGAATATCTTTTGTGAAGATCAGGAAAAAATCCATATCATTGAATCCTAGTTAGATGGAATTGAGTAAGGTTTAAAAAGACTAAAATGGTAGAAAAGGAGAATGTTCTAAAGGACTTTAAAAGCCAAATAGGATTGTTTGATTAATATGAAATTAATTAGGAATTAATTCAAAATAGGAATTCACTGGAGTTTATGGAAAAGGAGAGTAACATGATCAAACTTGTGCTTCAGGAAGTTTACTAATAACTAAGTAGAAGATAAACTACAAAGGGGAGAAACTTGAGTCAGGGACCCCAGTCATAAGACTACTACAAAAGTTCATGGGTGAAAAGAGAGTCTGCACCAACATTGGTGATAGTATAACAGTTGATTGGAATATATAAAAGAAAACTTTTGACAGTAGAATTAACAGGATTAAGCAAAATATTGGAGAGAAGTAAGAGAGATTAAGAAATTTAGCATGACATAGCTCTCAGATGACTGGGTGATTGGAAAGAGTGTGGTACTCTCAATAGTAATAGAGAAGTTTAGAATAGGAAATGATTTTAGGGGAAATGAGTTTTGTTTTTAATATATTAATTTATTTTTATTTTTATTATTTTATTTTAACACAAATTAATTTATGTTAATATTAATTTAAGGGGTCTACAATCAATCCTATTAGTCAATTAGTTTTTAGAAATGAGTTTCCCTTTCTCTCTCTCTCTCTAGTCTCTCTCGGTGTGTCCATGTATGTTCATGTGTTTAAGTGACTCTTTTCTGAGATTGTACATCAATTATATATTTATAGTAATTCAGATTAAAGTAGTAGAAAGGGAATCAAAAGATGTGGGTCCTGGGCATTTAGAGATGAAAAGTTGAAGATCAGTAGGGTGGTTAGAGATGGACAAGTGAATTTTTTAATCATCAGAATAGAGATGATGATTGAATCCATGGAAGCTGATGAGATCACAAAGTGAAAAAAATATAGAACAAAAAGCACAGGAGAGAGTTCTGTGAAGTACCCATATTTAGCAGTTATGACCTGGATAATTATCCAGCAAAGGAGACTGAGGAGTGATCAAATAGGTGGAAAAAGAATGAGAAAAGAGCAATATCATATAAAACCAGAGATAACATTTGCACTAACAAAGTCATTGAAGGGGGCAAAAAAAGATAAGGATTGAGAAAAGTTCATTAGATTTGGCAATGGGGAGATTATTTTTAAAGCTGTTTATTTTCCCAATATATGCATAGATAGTTTTCAACATTCACCCTTGCAAAACCTTGTGTTGCAAAATTTTTCTCCTACCTTTTCCCCCATCCCCTCCCCCAGAGTTCAAGTAATACTCATTAAACATGAGCAGTTCTTCTATGCATATTTCCAATTTTCATGCTGCACCAGAAAAATCAGATCAAAAAGGAAAAAATAAGAAAAAAAAAAAGCCAAAAAAAAAAAAAAAAAGTGGAAACACTATGTTGATTCACTCAGTCCTCACACTCCTGTCTTCTGAGTGCAGATAGTTCTTTCCATCATAAGTCTATTGGAACTGGTTTGAATCATCTCATTGTTGAAGAGTGCCACACCCACCAGAATTGATCATCATATAATCTTGTTGCAGTGTATAATGATCTCCTGGTTCTGCTCATTTCCCTTAGGATCAGTTTATGCAAGTCTCCCCAGGCCTCTCTGAAATCATCCTGCTGATCATTTCTTATAGAGCAATAATATTCCATAACATTCTTATGCCATAATTTATTCAACCGTTCCCCAATTGATGGACATTCATTCAGTTTCCAGTTCCTTGCCACTACAAAAAGGGTTGCTGCAATTATTTTTGCACATATGACTCCTTTTCCTTTCTTTATGATCTCTGAGATACAGACCCAGTAGAGACATTGCTGAATCAAAAAGTATGCACAGTTTGATAGTCCTTTGGACATAGATCCATATTGCCCTTCAGAATGGTTGGATCAGTTCACAATTCCACAATGATATACCTGGATATCTGACTCTCTTTTGGGTTTTTGTTCCTTTGTTCCCATTTGTTTGTTCTATCTCTCCTACTTATTTCTCCCTGTCATGGGCCATACGAACCTGTTCTGTTCTCTCTGATCAGACATATGCCCCCTTGGTTGTCCCTAAATCATAAATTTGATAGATAAAATATTTATTCATTATAGAAGCTCATATTTAGAAGAAACCTCAAAGACAATGTAGTGCAATGTAAAATTAAAAGGTAATCCCCCCTTTTCCTTTTCTGATACATGGTCATCCTAACTTTCCTTGAAGACTTGTACTAAGAAGGTATCTACTCTCTTTTGAGGAACATCATTCAAATGGTTAGATACTTTTCATGGTTAAAAAAAATTTGTTTTTGTTTTCATTTTTCCATAAATTAAAATATACTTTTCTTCAACTTCTACCCATTGCTAATAGTGTTTTCTCTGGGGCAAAGAAGAACACATCAAATCCCTCTTCCAAATGACAGCCCTTCAATTACTTGAAAGCAGCCATCATATCTCCCCTAAGTTTTCTCTTCTTACAATATTTCCCTGTTGGATACCTAATACATATCTAACTTTTTAAATGAGATAATCATATTTTATTTGAATTATTGAATTTGAATTTATGTTTAAACATTGAGGACTATAGCTGGAGATGGTGAACTAAGGAAGGCAAGAGTGGTGGTGACTGGTAGTATCTAATGTTGATAGGAAACTGGCAGGCAGTCCTGTGAGTAGTACAAGAACAAGTCTGGTGGACAAAGACCTGCATAATAATTGAAGCAAGTTTCAAGGTTACCTGGTGACAGCCAAGGGAACCAAGGAAGTTGTGAAATGAACAGAATGTGTCTTAACATATTAATCAGCTGAATGAAAAAAAAAAAAAAAACTCATGCAATTATGTCCCAAAGACACATGCTTGAACCAATGCTTCCTTTTCATTTTTCTTCCACCTTGTCTCCCATCTTGCAGACACATGCTAAGAATTTTTTTTAACACACTCTTTATGAAAAAAGAAACAAATTAAACAGATTCCTTTGAGAAGTGATAGACAAATTAGTTTTCCCCTTTTCCATCTCAAGGCATCAAGATTAAGGTTTATGATTAATGATTTGCAAGTCAATTAATCAACCGTGGCTTTTTAAACCTCATTTCTCAAATTACTTCTCTTTCAACAAACAGTCTTTTTGACATCTCCATAGCGTCCCTAGATTCACTTTCATGTTAATTGAAATTCCCAGCTATTTTTTATTCTTCCAAGCTTATTGGTATAACCTGTTTATGAAATATTTGCAAACACATTACCATTCACCCATAATATGTCAAGGGTAAGTACTAAAACAATATTTTATGCTCCTAAGTAATAAAAATAGAACAATAAAAATGATGCTAATTATGGTCTGCAAAATTCAAGTTTCCTAAAACTGTCTTTCCTTTCAAAATTATAAACATGTCATTGGGCAAGTCTGCTCAGTCAATATGTTAACAATTACTTTCTGCTTTGTTTTAGTTTCACGCCACTGTCAATGAAGGAGTTGTGGGAGTGATTGTCAACTTAACAGTAGAAGACAAGGATGACCCCACTACTGCAGCCTGGAGAGCTGTCTACACTATCATCAATGGGAATCCAGGGCAGAGTTTTGAAATTCATACAAATCCCCAAACCAATGAGGGAATGCTTTCTGTTGTCAAAGTAAGAATGATTCTTCTTGTCTTTTTCTTCATTAGGAAGAGTTGAAAAATACTCAAAATATATTAGAAAGGTATTGTGGTTTAGAGGAAAGAGTAAAAAAAGTCAGAAGTAGAATATTTGGATTTATATCTTTGTTCTGCCTCCCTACTTCTATAATTTTAGACAGATGGTTGCTAAATGGCTTAGTAGATGATTACCTGAGTTCAAATCCAGACTCAGATGCCTACCAGGTTTGTGACTGGAGAAATCAATCAACCTTTATTTGCTTTAATCTGCTAGAAAAGAAAATGGTACATTATTCCAATATCTTTGCCAACAAAACCCCATAGACAGTATGTTCCATAGGATCACAGAGTCAAATGTGACTGAATGACTAAACAACAACAATAATCTTGTGCACTTAGTTTAATTGTCTTCTCTAAAGTTCATTGTCTTATTATGTAAAATGAAGAGCTCTATTATACCATGGTATGCAGACTCAAATTTGAATCCAATTCTGATAAAACATGCAATGATTTTGAAAGCAGTCAAAAATAGGGTATATGGAATAGAATAATATATATGAGTGCCATCAGCAGTAAATCTTCCTCTTTCCCCACTTTGAGTTGCAAAGGTTGTATGGCTACAGTGTGCCTAGAAGACTAAATATCATCTTTCACATCATCAACTGGAAACCTACTTTTCATCCAGAAAGAGAAATTGCAGAGAATTTAAAATGTAATTTGAAATTATGTTTCTCATGTAGATTTAGTTTAATCCTAGTCTGAGTTTCTTTGCACTTAGTTCACTTGAATATTATTTTTTGCAACAATTGACAGCAATCTTTTACATGAATTCCATTCTCCTCAACCCTTACCAAATCTTAGGGAAAAACATGAGCATATTGTGAATTGCCAACAGATCAGTTTTCACTAACCTCCCATTAAACTATTTTCTAGAAAGGACAAATAAGCCAGGGTAGCTCTAGGTGTCAATGAAATGGAGGTTATAAGATAAATTAGCCAACATAATTCCTCCTAGGGAAGTTGCATAGAATATGTAAAAGACTAGCTTAGTGGTAAGACATTGAAAACACCCTGGTAGAGGTCTTTATCTCCTCATGTCTGAAACTATTACAATAGTCTTTCTACCTCAAATTCCTCCCAGCTTTAGTGTATTCTTCCCTCAAATGTCAAATTGATCTTTCTAAAGCCTGACAGATTTGACCATATCATTATCCCTGCTTTTCAAAAAATACCACAGTGTTTCCCTACCATCCTCAAGATCACTAATAAAATCCTCTGCCTGACTTTGAAACTCTTTTGTAACCTGGTCCATCCTAATTTTCCAGTCTTCTTATTCTCCTCCATATATTATCCTATTTAGAGACACTGGTCCATTCCTTTCCATTCCTGCCACACAACACCATTTTCTGAACCTGAGAGTTTTCAAGGGCTGTCTTTCCTCCCTCTTTCTGTCTCTGTCTCTGTCTCTCTGTCTCTGTCTGTCTCTGTTTCTGTTTCTCTCCTTACTCCCTCCCTTCTTCCCTCCCTCCCTCCCATATCTCTCTCTTTCTCTCTCTCTCTCTCTCTCTCTCTCTCTCTCTCTCTCTCTCTCTCTCTCTCTCTCTCTCTCTCTCTCTCCCTCTCCCTCCCTCCTTCCCACCCCCCCTCTCCCTTCTTCCCCTCCTCTCCCCCACATATATTCTAGCTTCCCTTTCTTCCTCCAAGCATCTGCTAGGATTCACCTTCATCAACAATCATAGAGTCTTCCTCCAATTTAGCTCATACATATACTGTTTGTACTTAGTGGTTTGGTGTTTTTCATGTCATCTCTTTTCCCCACCTTAGTCCCCTTAAGAGTGTAAGCAGCTTGAAATCAGGGGCTGTCTTTTTTTTTTTTTTTTTTTTTTTTGTATTTGAGTGTTTAACAAATTAACAAATGTTTGATATGAAATAGACTCTTAGTAAATACCAAATGATAGACAGATCTAGGTTTTCTTAACTCCTTGGAAACGGGATCTATAACCTCCTTTGGAAGATTATTCTGAAACTACAGCAGAGGTTTATCTGATTCTTTGTTTTTTAAACTAATCTAAACACCTATTGAAGTGTATTTAGTTTGTTTATCTCAAGGCAGCAGTGTGGTATAATAGAAAGATCGATAGCTTAAGAATCAAATAGCCTGGGCTCAAGACAAGACACCACCAGCCAGGGAAAGTTCCTAAACCTAAGTATTTATTAGGTTGACTAAGAGTCTTTAAAATAAAATCTGCTAAAAATATAAGGTGTCCCAAAAGTCTTAGACCATATATAAGCTACTAAAGCTTAAAAAATTTATTCTAATGTTTGCATTTAACCATTAGAGGGTATGTATTTTCTAATGGTTCAAAAGTCTTAGTGCTCTCCTAAGCTACCTTTAAAACTTAAAAGTGCCCTAAGATTTTTGGGATACCATGTATACCTATTTTTAAATAAGTTTATGGACCTATGATTTCATTAAGTCTTTTTGACACTGAGAAAGCTCTTTATCCTTTGTACCATTCTTCCTCATAGAATATATATATTCTCACACAGAACCAATACCTACACCTACTACTTCACTCCAAAAACCCACTCTCAGGAAATAGTTCTAAATATCACTTCCCACTTCCACTGGAAAATGTTATTTCCCCAATGGCCAAATATTAGCATCAGAATACTTAGGTTCTCTAATTGAAGGTTTGCTTATTTATTGTATTCAATAAATGGTATTTTAATTTTTCCACTTACACATAGTTTTCAACATTCATTTGTTTTGAGTTCTAATTTTTTCTCTCACTCCCACTTCCTCCATTCCCAAATAGGCAAAGACAATACTGCTGTGTCATAACTGAGACCAGTTAAGGCAGGGTAGTGATTATGCTTACAGATTGTACATAAATAATCCTGGTAAACAGAAGAAAAGGGAAATGTCATAAAAAAGAACTTTTTAAAAAGTGAAAATAATATGTTTCAATATCATTCAGACTCTAAATCTAGAGTGAATAGTTTTTGTTTTTTTTTTTGTTTTGTTTTTTGTTTTTTTCTGTTATAAATCTTTTGGAGTTGTCTTGGAGTTAAATCAATCATAGTTGATCATCACCTAATGTTGCTCTTGCTGTGGACAATATTCTCCTGGTTTTCCTCACTTCACTTGACATTAGCTCATAAGGCTTTCCAGGTTTTTGCTGATATAAGTGTGTTCATCATTTCTAACAGAACAATAATATTCTATTACATTCATGTATCACAACTTTCCAATTGATGGGCATTCTCACAATTTCCAATTTTTGTCACCACAAAAAAAGAGTTGCCACAAATATTTTTGTACATGCAAGTCCTTTTCACTTTTTATGATATCTTTGTGAAGAATACATATTTATTACCACATTTATCACCCAACTCTGACTCAAACTATTAGCAATTATTCTTTATCTTTGTGATTTCCTACAAAGTTGAAATTCCAGAACTGAGAGTGTCAAATTCATCATAGAATCACAAAATCTCAAATTCAAAAAGCATTTTAGAATAGAAATTACTTCTATTACTCTAGTAACAAGTGATCTCCATTCTGTATTTGAAGACTTCCAATTAAAG
Source organism: Sminthopsis crassicaudata (assembly GCF_048593235.1). Lineage (NCBI taxonomy): Eukaryota > Metazoa > Chordata > Mammalia > Dasyuromorphia > Dasyuridae > Sminthopsis > Sminthopsis crassicaudata. Next base: position 218,791,299 of record NC_133618.1, read on the forward strand.
AAACCTAATTCCTTTTTCACATAAGTCATTCAATGTTTGAGATAGATATTCCCTTTCACATTACTTTCTATAGGATATCTTTGGTTCTTTAAAATAATTGAAGCCTGCCCTAAACTTAGAAATAGTTTTTTAAACAATTTTTGCAGTAATGGAGACCTGTAATGTCTGGTTTGCCATATTGATCAAAAGGAATATTGGCCAGTGAACCATGGCAGAGGGTGGAAGGACTTTCTGTCTGTTGCTCTGTGTTTACCACATATAGAATGACTTGGACCATTACTCCTATTAAGAATTTAAGAAGGAAAACATTGGCAATTCATATTTTTGTCAACATGTGTTTGTCAACTTCCCATGTTTTGGTGAAGAGATATTAGTGAAAGGACATATCATCAATATTACATTGTTATTGACTTTCCCATGTGCTATGCCTCTTCTGAACTCATTAGCAAATTACTGGTATGCACTTAATGATTTATTTGATTTAACCTCAAGGATCCATAATTTCATCAGTGTGGATATTTATTCTTCTAATACAGATTGCAGTCCTCCACATGGTCTTAGAGAGCTGCTAAGGTCAATATTCTCATAAAATGGAGATAACATGATTATAAGTACCTAAACTTAGAAAGGCTAGTCCCCACATGATCTGCAGAAAGTATGTCTCCAGGCCTGGCTTAAAGCCTTTCTGGTTTCCAAAGGACTTTTCATGACTTATGCACCTTTGAAATAGCTTTCAAGAATAACATTATGATTCATTGATAATCATTTGCTTTGCCCTTTTGAAACTAACTTTCCCTGACAGTGCTTGTTTTTAGCAGCACCTGGGAGTAATGCTCTTCTAGCTGTTAGACAATTTGAAGGTTGACATGATTGATGTAGTAGTAACATGAAGGATATAATTTTGGAGAGTCCATTGTCTTTGTAGCATACACTTTATGGTAGCTATTAGCTTTAAACTAAAGCAACACTTTGGATTCTTATATTTCTAGTAAGACGAACAGACAGCTTTAAAAATGAATTATTGGTTTTATCATTACTTTGATTTAGAAATGCTCCCAATATTTAGTTTTAATGGTGCCATGGTTGGGATGGGAGTGATAAGCTTCACCTTTAATGGGAATAAAAAGTTTGTACACTTTTGAATTATGGTACCTCTCCCCTAAATGCCCACATCTTCCCATACATATGTATATATTTTATCCTGAGATAATTCTCTGCATGTTTTTCAGCCTTTGGATTATGAAATTTCAGCATTTCACACACTACTGATCAAAGTAGAAAATGAAGATCCATTGGTTCCTGATGTAGCATATGGCCCCAGCTCTACAGCCACAGTCCAGATAACTGTCTCAGATGTAAATGAAGGCCCGGTTTTCCACCCAGACCCCATGACAGTGACCAAGCGTGAGGACATCTCTATTGGCAGCATGCTGTTGACAGTAAATGCCACAGATCCTGATTCCTTGCAGCATCAGACCATTAGGTGAGTATATTATTATCCAATCTAAGCCTGGAAAAGGAAGTGTAAATGCCTGCTCTGTCTGTAGAAATTGGTTGCCAGGTGCAACATACCATTAAATTAAACTTGTTAGAGACCCGGAGAAGGCACAGGAATTTGTCATAATGAAAAAAGTTTTGAGGTGATGGAGCTAAGAACTCTATTAGTTAGCTGAGAGATAACAGCTCTGTTTCTCATGAGACTGAGCAATAAGGCAAGCCTGGAATGTAAGACGCAGAGAGACAAGGTGAAGTTGTAGTTCAATGTAGAATTGTCAAATGATAAGTAAATGTTATCTTGGATGCTGTGGAGTGATGTCAAAGATGACCATCCAGGTAGGGCTTGGACTGGATTACCCAAAGATTCTTTCATCCCCAAGATTGATTTTTGTGATGTGGTTGTATGATTGGTAATTGCCCATAGAGAAGTTGCATTTAGAGTTATGTTATATACTGATAAAAGTGCAGGGGAGTGGGAAGGGCGCGCGAGAGAGATTTCAGAAATTCTGGCCCCATTTCTCAGGTTATATACAATACTCAAAAATAGTTATTGTCAGATTAGTATTAAGCAAACTATGATTAATTAATGCTTCAAATTTGAAGCTGCAAAATGAGTAATGTTCTTTATGAGGTATAGGTGCTTGTGTATCTGCAAATGTCTCTCTACAGGTATACATATGTGAACCTGTGACTTTACTAATGTAAGAAACAACCTGATAAAGAAACTCCTTCTATTGAAGTGGATCAGGGATTGTAAGATTTTTGAAAGTTTCATAGAATCATGATTTAAAGTAGAGAGGGAGTTGAGAGACCATTAATTCTATATCGCTGCATTTTATAGATTGAGAAACTGAGGTACAGAGAGGTGAAGTCACTTAGTCATGGTCATGTAGTCCCTGTATTAGAGAGAGATAGGACTTGAAAATCAATTTTCCTGTCTCAAAAGCCAGACCTCTACAATTGCTATATACTAGGTTGACTCTTTTGCTTTCTTGTTACTTAATAACAAAAATGTATGCACATGAAGGTCATTTGTGTGTGTATGTATATACATATATATGTATACATATATATGTATATACACACCTATATATGTGTGTGTGTATACATATATATGTATATATATATATATATGTACATATAGATATAGATATAGATATAGATATATAGACATATATATGAACAAAATCCTAACTTGCTTTTCATAAAATGTGTATCTTTATGGCAATTAGGATCATATGTTTAAAAAATCTATCAATTGGTTTTATAATCCTCCATAACTTGACCCCAGTGACTTAGAGTCCTTGGGACTCTTTCCATAAGATTCTCCAACTCTTGAACAAGGACTGTCTTTTCCTTTTCTTTGTATTCTTAGCATTTAGCATGATACAATGCACATAGTATGTATTTAATAAGTGCTAGTAATTCACCCTTCTATCCTCAACTATTTTGTTCAATAAATAATTATCTAAACATATTTATATTTTGAATATACATAAGTACAAATGTTTGTGAACTATATGTGCACATATATATATAGATAGATAAATATATACACATATATACATCTATATAATCTATATATTTATACATATAATACATGTACAGATATATAGTTCAAAATTTCTGAGAATACAGTATGTCCAAAAAACCATAATTTTATGCTTCTCTTTTCTTCACATGAAAGAAAATAGATATGAAAAAGAGAAACCTATTTTCCAATCCCACCAAATAAATCTATTTTACAATAAAACTTTCTGAAGTTTTGATCAACAGGATTATGTTAGAAAAGAATGCCTAAGTCCTCTAAAAATGTGAATCTGAAATAGTAATCTTCTTTTACACAGAACCTGGGAAAGAAAATACACCATTTAAATATCAGCAGGAATTCTTTACTTAAGTGTCTCTGGAAGAGACCTCTAGCTCAAAGGAATATCAGCTAGTCCACATTTTTCAAATATCTTCGGGGAAGTTTAAATGTAATTTTGTGCTGCTAAAGTAAGGGTTGAAATAGGTGACTCTTCTTCAGGAAGAATAAAATGGAGTAAAATTTCGTTGATATGCTAAATAACTTGTGTGGAAAAGAATGGCTTTGGTTTAGTGGACAGATGAAAGTTGGAGTATGATATAGAGGCATTAAAAAGTGAAATAGCCTCAATCTGAAAGTACAGATTTAACATTTTTGCATTAGAAAATCCAGTTGAAGTGATAGAAACAGTTTGCTTTTCTGCAGATGTAATATCTAAAAAACTCTACTATTTACTCTTTCATGTTTGCCAGCTATAGCTTCTTGCTGATCAATTTCTTAAATAGAAAACAGAAAGTCAGTATGCTTTTTGACTTACTTCCTTAGATAAACATATTAATCTATTACTGTCACTTATGTTTGTGGAATAGGGGGTAAACACTAGGAACTTTGTGGCATAGGCCTGCATGGAAGTGAGGGCTTTTGGGTCCAATGCACTCAACTTAGAACTCATCAGAATACCCTTACTCTCTGGTATCTGGTAGAAGTTCAATAAAAGCCAGACTATACTATTGATAGATTGCGCTGAGTTTCAGATAACAATTTTCTGGAAAAAATTTCAATTATTATATGCTACCTTTCATCTTACAAAATGAGAATTAGTATCTCATGAGATCAGAGACTGAACATGAGAAATCTTGGGAGCAGAGAGAGAAAATTCACAATCATAATGTTGATCCTTATATGGAAATACAATTAGAATCAATTACCTTGAGATATTTTTTGTAAAAAAAAAACCTACAGTATTCTATTGGGAAAACACATGGTGCATAATAGATTTTAGAGAAAGATCACTGAGAAGGCTAATTTGTTTCTTAAGTGGAGCTCACTATTCAAATAATTAAAAGTCAATTAAAATGTTTCTTAGACTCCTTTTCCTAAAGAACCTTCCAGCCTAGAAAAAGACAACTTAATTCAACCATATCACCCTACAATGATCTCTGTAGGTTCTGGGACTACCCATAACTGACAACTAGGAATTTAATAATTATAAAATATTTTATTTACCAGAAACATCCCAGCAGAAAAACTCATTTCATTTCAACAAATGTGTTTTTAGATCCTATTAGGTACAAAGTTCTGGGTACAAAGGAAACAAGACAGTGCTTGCCTCTTAGAAACTTATATTCTATTGAAAGGCTGCAAAAATATGTATACATAGATAAATAAATTTTCAAAATGAATATCTTTTTTCCCACTAGATTTATGATTTTGCAAGTCTAGGGCAGTGATTATTAAAGGTTTTTTGTTTGTCTGCTTTTTTTTTTTTTTTGTTTTTTGTTTTGTTTTGTTTTGTTTTTGCTTCAGAACTCCTTTACATTAAAAAAAATACTTTGGACTCCTGTAAAGAGCTATTTTGTGGGCTGCAACTTTTGAAAAATTTTTTTTTATTCAGTTGTTTCAGTCATGTGCGATTCTCTGTGATTTTGAGGTTTTCTTGACAGAGATACTGAAGTAGTTTGCTATTTCCTTCTTCAGCTCATTTTACAGATGGAGAAACTAAGGAAAATAAGATTAAGTGATTTGCCTAGGGTCACATAGCTCAGAAGGAAAGATTGAAACTCATGAAGATGAATCTTCCTGATTTCAATCCCTTATATCATCTAGCTGACCCAATGAAATTTACTATATTCAAAATTCAAATATCTGATGATGATGATGATGATGATAATGATGATGATGATAAAAATAGTTGTTTGACTTTATAGACCCACTGAAAATGTTTCAGGGATCCTTAGGAGTAGCAAGACCATAACTTGAGAGTCTCTGATTTAGGGAAATCCTCATTAATGATATAGACTTGTGGTATTCTTAGTCTTTGAGAGTTTTTGGTGGCACTGAGAAGCTGTGTGACTTGCCCAGAGGCACACAGCAGTATATATTAGAGATTGGACTTGAACTTAAGTCAGTTTGAGCCTGAGATGGGGAGTCTCTCCATCCATTATTCTTGTGTTTTTAATTTACAAAGTAATGGAAAGAAGAGGAAGAGAGTACTGGTTATAGGTTAACAAGAGCAAGTAGTAACATCAGCAAAGATCTTAAGTAGAAGGTCGCACTTGAACTGTATTTGTTCTTGTTTTGGGTGGAGTTCCACAATTCCTACCAAATTATGCACTCAACAGGTAAATTTTCCTCATTATAGAATCAAAGCACATAGTTGACTTTATCTTTAAATATGAAAACTTCTATGTCTCTCAGAAGGCCAAGTGGGTGCTAAAGGAAGACCTTACAACAAATACTTTCTCAGATACTTACTAGTCATGTGAGCCTAGACAAGTCACTTAACCCTGTTTTCCTTAGTTTTATTTTCTGTAAAATGAGCTGAAAAGAAATGACAAACTACTGAAATATTTTTGCCAAGAAAACCCCAAATGGAGTAAAATGATTGAACAACAACAATAACAACCAGTCTTAGAATGCCTTCACCTAAAGCAAGAACAAATAATGTTTATATATGTACTTTGCAAACCTTAATGTTCTATGTACATATTAGCTGTGATAATAATGATAAAGACTAATTTTAGTTTATTTGGGACATTCATTGATAATTTCTCCACTATTACCTCCGTAGACAGGTACCATCTGAGGACCAAATGACATAAACTTTATTCATATAGATCTCTGGCTATGAATGCTCCTTCAAAATGTATTATTCTATGATATTATGCTAAAAGCAGAGCAGCAGGAACCATTTTATAACAAATACAATTAGAATTTTGTGATGGAAAGCAGCTACACCTGGTCCTTTTCTTTCTAAATTTGTATTTAAGGAACATGGGTACAGCTCTTTAATGAATTGGACACATTCCTTTTTGCTCTTGCAAATCAAAAGATAAGCACTCATATCTGTGTTAATAGTATTTTGTTACATTGAGCTAGGAGTGGACTTCAATAGCATCTGAGCCTTTTGGCTAATTGTTCTCAGATACTGTAACTGAAATGATTGTGTTTGGCAGACATACTCCAACATTACACTAACCCTACCTAACCTGTGAATTCATTCAGTAGATGGTGTGTATTGCAGCTATTTACCACCATCACTGTATGAATTTGATCTTCTCCTTCATGAATAGCATGTAAATCATAAGGGTATCTCTCTTTTAAACAAGACAGAATGCCAGCATGGCAGGGTCTATTAGAAAAATTTTTTGCTATTCGACTATCAAATAATGATTGTCGAAAACTGCCTGCCAGGAAGCCTAAATGGATATACTAAATATTACTTTCCTTTCCCCTAGTTTTCCTTATTTAAATATTTTAAACAAACATTTAAATGGCTACTAAATTCAAGAGAGGTGGGGCATAAATTGACAATAAGTACTAAGTGATACAGTGAACAGATTGATTCATCTTTCTGAATTCAAATCCAATCCAAAACACCTAATACTTGTGGGACCCTGGGCAAGTCAGTTAATTCAGTTTGCATTAGTTTCCTCATATGAAAAATGATCTAGTGAGAAAATGGGAAATCATGTTAGTATTTTTACTTAAAAAATGTAGTCAGACACAACTGAAGTGACTGAACAATAACACCATATTCATAATTCTGTCCTAGGCACTGGAGACACAAGAAGCAAAATTAAATAATCTCTATTCTCAAGTTCTACTTGGGAAATATGTCATGTAGATGGTACAGTAATTACAAACAATATAAAAAGTAATTTAAAGAGAGGAAATGGTCATAATTGGGTGATGGAAAGGGAAGATGGGGGTCGGATCAGGCAAAGCCTAATATAAGAAATGACACTTAAGATGTACTTTGGTTTAGGCATAGTATCAGGAAAAGAAAGAAGTTCATTCCAGGTAAGAGGCAATATTTGAGGAAAACTATAGAGAAAAGAGATGGAATTGTGTATATGGGGAACAACAAATGGTCTTGAATTCTCCTGAATGGAAAAAGCATGAAAATTAAAAAAAAATTTGAAATGAGACTAACAATCTTAGTTGTCCACACAAAATGCCTTCACTGAATTAAGGTTTGATGTTTTGCTTACAACTTTTATAAAAAGATTTTATGTCTTTCATTATATATTCAAAGACATTAGCTCTACTACAGTCTTTGTATAAAGATTCTTTGATAATTCCTGACACATTAATTTACAGGGTCCATTTTGTCCATTATGATGGACTTATCTTCTTATTAGTATAGTACAAAGAATGCTGTATTTGAAGCCAGCAGATCTGTGACCAAGCTTACTTCTAAAAATTACCAGCTATAATATTTTGGGCAACTCACATTTCTCTGCACCTCAGTTTATTCCTCTGATAAATATCCATAAATTGCTTTTATTTATGCTATTTAATATGCAAGCTTGTTAAGAAAAGAGCACTTTGTAAACTTAAAAACCTACAGAAATGATCAATTATTATCATTATTTTGTTCAGTATCTGACACATAATAGGTGCTTAATAAAGACATATTAACTTGACTATTTGTTTAGAATACATAATATAAGTATATGTGTGTTTGTATAAAGTAGTATGTACCATAAGTAAAAGTAAAAGATGTACAAAACTAACCAGAAAGCTAAAAGCAATAGATATTATCAGAACTTGGAAATTAAAGAAATTGTGGATATTAAGTTTAATTTTTAGTTTCCTAGTTGCTAAGGCAAAAAATTAATTCCTTTGTATTTTATTACTATTAATATATTACAAAATTATTATTATCATTACATGTTCTTGTGTCAGTCAATAAATATTTTGTAACCCAAAGGAATTTACCTTTTTGTATTAGCAATTAGCAAAGGAGAGATAAATAATGTCTCCCTATCAGAATTGTTTAATCTCCAGTGCCTGATAATCTCTCTCACTTTGCTTTTTTTGATTAGTCTTTTGCTATTTTAACTTTTACTCACAGGTTTATATTAAAAATAAATATTCAAGCCAAGTTAAGTAAACATACATTTTCTATCACTTATTAGATTCTAGGCACTGTACTAGAAATAGGAAAATAGATCGGAAATTACATATATAAAAATATAACTTCCAAATCATGAACAAAGTGTCAGTATCATTTCTGCAGATTCCATGAACAAAGAAAGCCTATTATTCTGACTTGGACTAAATCTCTGTCAGATGAAAATTATAGATAAAATCATTTTATACTACTTAGCCAAATCCAATAAGGACTAAGTTTTCAATTGTAAGGACTCTATGGATGAGAGAGTTATTTATTAGGTATCTATTGTCTGGTAGAATTATACATAGAATAAAAGTTTTCTTTGAAAATTCTCATTAGGCTGTATTTCTGTATGATAATAAATTTGCCATGAGTGGACAAATCCTAATGCAGCAGAGAGATTGGGGTGCCTAATTAGATGATTACTAAAACCTTCTTTCTAGTTTGTAATCACACTTTCCAAAAGCATTTATTATGACCTAGCACAGCTTATCATTTTAATTCTTAGTGGTTTGAGTTCTACATTCATGGTTTAGCCGTGCTTAAATTTTACTGTAACTCAAAGGAACTAATAGTTAAGAGTAATGCAGTAGAAAGGGCTATGAATTTGGAAGAGGAACATATAAGTTTAAAAACTAGTTCTGCCATTTTTCATATTTTAGGGAAATCATTAAACTCAGTGGTACTTTAATTAACCCTGAAGAGCCTAAGGCTCCAGGTTCAGCTTTAAATAAATTCTTTCCAATTAAAATAATGCTAACTGTACTTTCACTCATATCATCAAAAGATACAAAAAAAAAAAAAAAGACCTAATAGCAGATGGAATTTCCTCCCCTCTTCCTTGTAATGCACCAAAAAACTTCTAAATCTAGATAACATCACCTCCATGTGAAGATGAGAGTCTTTTCAGGTCAGAAAAGTCAATGATCTTTCTATCTACATTTGCTAATATTCACAAATTATTTTATGCTTTGTAAAAAATAGGGTATGTATTATTTGAATCTGCATGTGTCTGAATACCTCATCCTCCACTTCCCAGGTTATAATCTTGGTTTTCCAGATTTTCCATCTTTCAGCCTAGTTTCCTTGCTGCTAGGCAAATTTTTATTCTACCCACCATCCCTAGAGGTCATTTCCTCATTCTAAATATAATTTAAGTGTGGATTTATGAGTCAACCAATTAATGATTCCCACCCCTACTTAAAATACCTAACAAAAAGAGCAAGATGATATGCCTAGATTCTTTAACCAGGTGAAAACATTCTCAATTCAGTAATTAAGAATAGGTTTTCAAATACATGGGGAAAAATTCCTTGGTCAATTTAGATGTCCTTGAAAAGAATGGGAAAAATTATAATGACATTGCACAATAAGTATATTTAGTTTGTTTGAGAAAAGTTTTTTAAGTCTTAGGAGTTTTCTGTAAATTACTAATATAGTTTGAACTTCACAAATTTGAATATTTAATGATCTAATGGTAGAAGTCTCAATGCAGCCTGGTTCTCAGTTTCCTTCTTTCCATCTAAATTTCACTAGATAAGTACCTTGTGATTTGCAGAGAATTTAAGTTTAAAAATTTCTCATTGGTTTTCTATTACTCCTACCAGTGTTCCTGAAAATGGCTAGTTTAGTGTTTACAATAGGGTCTGAGAACAAATATCGAATTTTCAAGTTTCATATATTAAATATCTCTGCCTCCTTTGCCAGAAGGTCTTTTTAATTTTGTTATCTATCTATCTATCTATGTTTATTTTTGGTAGGTATATTCTGATGTTAGAAGGGGAGCAAGGAAAGAAAGCTATAGCAATGAAAGTTGGCAATAGCATGACAGCTATTATGTTTTCAATAAAATAAATTTAATAATTCAAAGAGACAAACAAAAAAAGAAGAAAGGTAGAATTTTATTACCAGCCTGTCTATTTGTACCATCCTGAATCAACAATCACGAAAGCTGAAACGGACTATTGGGATTAGTTTCATCCAATAAATATTTTGTAGTTGTCAAAATGGTGAAGGCATCATAGGATAGAGTGCAATGATTTTGAAGTATATCCAGGCATATACTACTATGTGTTTAGACATTTGGATGAAATGTTTTAAAGACACATCTTGCTATAGGTAGCTTATTTGTATATTTTTTCTGAAAATTTCATTGAAAGTTTTAATGCATTATCCTTGAACAGTCCAATCGAGCCCCTGAAACACACCATTCTCATCCTAATATTATTCTTTAAAGAGCCTCTATTACTGACCCTGCAGCAGATTCTTTTGATAGTTTTTTGAAATCCCATAAAAGTTGCCTCTAGGCTGAGGTAGAAATGTTGAGAGCTGCTGTGGGCTCAAGGGTGGAGCATAAAGTTGAAGATCAGGTAGAAGAAAGAGGAAGAGGAAGGGGACTAAGCAGAGATGAAACCATCTCAAAACCTGCACTATTATTAAATCCTTGAGTCCCTGGCTCAGAGGAAAGTAAGCCTTTTGAACTTTAGAGATAGGGAATTTTGGGTTTCTCATAAATGTTATAATCTTAATTGTGTCCCTGAGATATTCAGAAGAATGTCTATATTGGGAGCGTAGGAGGGAAAAAACAAAGCAAAAACCCTCAACATACCCAATCAGCTTTACTACTGAACAAGCCCAGAAGAGATGTCTTAAAGGGGATGCCTTGGGGACTATAGCAAAATAACTTCCAAGAATTGTTTTAGCTCTTTACTGATATTGTCTCAGTATTAGTCTATTCCTCATGCACTTTTACCAGTATTACAAGATTTTTGGGCCAGTTGAACAACTATACTATCGCAGTAAATGTTCCTTCTAAAATCTAATTGTATTTGTCTGATTAATTGATATTAATAGATAATTGTGGATGGAACTACACTGCTGAGGGCTTATGAATTATAATATTAAAAAACCAGTATTAAAACTATTCATAGAAGCATGAGAGGCGAAGTAGCAATGAACTCTGCTGATTTTAGTAGATGTTTGAAGAATGGTTCCAAAATCATTAACATGTCCTGAAACATACACACACACACACACACACACACACACACACACAATTAAAGCCATAGAAAAGACTGGCCAGAGCCCATTATAAAGCCTCAATCTTTTTTTTTTTTTTTTTGTTTTGTTTTGTTTTGTTTTTTTTGTACAAAAGCAGGAGGATGAAGAGGATGAGATCAATTAAATATAATGTTTATTAAGCACCTTCTATGTGAAAGACATTGTGCTTGGCCCTAGGAAAACAAGACAAAATAAACAAGTAAATAATCAAATAATCCCTTGCCTTTCAGGAACTCACATTTTATTCAATGCTCGGTAAAGATCACTATATACATAATTTTGGGATAATAAAGCCTTCATCCTCACCCCCATCTATGAGTTAGAATTACTATAGTTAAAAGACACAGAATCATAATAATATGGGCAAGTAGTTTATTAGTTTCTTAACTGCTGGAGTTGTGAGAAGGAAAGCGTTTTCTAGACTCTTAAAACATGTTCTAACGCTATATCTCTCCCCTGCACAGATCCACCTGCCTCACACATATTCCTTTCTCATGCCTGATTACACAAGAAGATACTCCAGAATAAAACCTTCCCCCCCCCAGAATTATTCCAACAAACCCAGGAACAATACAAGTAGAGAAAGCTACATATCCCTAATCCAAGCTTCCTAACAATCCTTGGCCATCCTTTTTCTTTGTCCCATTTTCTGCAATCTCAACAATCCTCTTAATAAATCCTCCTTCCACTCCAACCTATTTGCTTCCTCCTTGTTCCACCAAACTTCTCTCTCTGAAACACCTTATGTTTCTTTTCTAATATCCTATCTGCCTCTCTCACCAATCCCTCAATCTCACAGTAGTCACCATTCTTCTCTGCCTTAAACCTGAATGTAAAGGCAAGGGACAGAAAATTCTGATAAATAAAATTCCTGAAAATAAACATATAAAACATAGGTTTCAAATTTTAAAATGTAAAACACATGAATTTTTTGAAAAAGAATGCATGACTGTAATAGTGAATGCTGCAGCAGCAATATCTCCAACATATTAACATTTGTATAAATGATAGTGGCAGCCAAAGTATGACATCACAGAGAAGAAAGCCACAGTATTTTAAACTATTATTTCAGTAAAATAAAGAAATGATGGTACCCATCCAGGGGAGAAAGAGACAAGAAGCAAAAATACCTAATTGATTTGGTGGCATCCCAATCCACCATATATTTGTCAACAAACATTTGAATTTCTCTGAAACATTTTTATGCCCTTATTGTTTCTTTCCATTAATAGAATACAAATCCTTGGGTGTTTAGTTTGTGCTATCTCTCTCTGTCTCTCTGTCTCTGTCTCTGTCTCTCTGTCTCTCTCTCTCTCTCTCTCTCTCTCTCTCTCTCTCTCTCTCTCTCTCTCTCAACAAAATTATCCATCCAATGACATTCACTGCACAGTGGTTTTAATGAAGGAGGGCAAATTCAGAAACCTAGTAGGATGGCAAACCAGAATGAGTTAAAGGAAGAGATAAGAAATCAGAATTTTTAAAATTCACACATTGGAAGTGAGGTGGGTGCTATGTAGAAAACACAAATAGACTTTGTTGCAAAGAAAAAGAAAAACAAAGGAGTCCATCAATGAAACATTAAAGGACCTTTTGTGATAACTAGTTCTTGTGCAACCTTAGTCCAATTGAACCTATTCACTGAACCCTGAATGTCTGAAGCAGATTTAAATTAGTTATTCATATCTTAAAAGTTAAAATGAATGCAAAAATGTCTTATCCTGATTTCTTATGGGATCTGTACTTTTCAAGTAGTTTTCCTGCTTGTTCTTTAAATTTGTATCTTGTTTGATAGTATAATCTATTTGTTAAGTTCAAAGTAGCTAGAAAATGCATTAGAACATAAAGAAAATTAAATTCCAAAGGTGTAGTAAAATTCTGATGGCAATTTTTATCAATCTACCCCCAATGAATGAAGTATTTTTTAAAACTCCAAGATTAATGTGATTAATGTAATAATTGAAACTCATTTAAAAAAGAAGCACTAGAATGATAAGAGATTTGGCAGAAACCAGATGCTAGTATCCTTAAAAACTATCAGTTCCATGTGTTCTAAGATCACTGGGAATAGCCAGTAAAAACCATTCAATTAAGAATACAGATGTGTTCACCACAAATCTTTAATCATTTAAAGGCAAAAAAATGTTAAAATACCTTTCATTTGTCCAAAAATGTTCTTCCAAAATTCTTTTTAATTTGTTATTTATTATTAAATGAATAGCCATTTCCAAATATTGATTTAATTATCACAAATTTATTACATCTTGGAAGATTTAAGCCTTTTGATATGGAACTTTTTTTTTTTCCTAGCCATCATTTACATTTTAATCAGAAGTTAAGTCTCTGTATCCAGGAAAGAGTTAAAAGCCAAATTTAATAACATTTCTACCTGGGGAAATTAAAAGAAAAGCCATATTCTCTTGAATTCCATTATTAACAGTTGATCTTAATTAAAAATAGTTACTGACCTCAATAATCTTTTTTTTTTTTCCTTCATCTTGAGATCAGTTTAGTTATTTTTTTTTTCTTAACAAGTCTGGGATGAGGGGGTATGAGATAGTAATGCATTGTTTACAATGATGCCCTTGCAATTTTTAATTAAAGGGACGTCCTTCCATTTGTATATTTTATGGCTCCAGTACATTTTTATTACCTCCTGTGCTGTTGGGATTTCAATTATTTATGTAAAGTTGTTATTACACCTCACTCTTTGTAAGTGGTCAGACTCTATGCTGTGAAAACGCCATTGGGGTAAATATCTAATTAATTAAATAACTAAATTTTAAAAGGCTTTACATCCAAGGTAGCTAAAAATGGAATTCTGGCTTCAATACTGCTCAGAATATGGAAACATTTAATTATCCCATGCGATTAGATGCCTTTGATTTGGCTAAAGCCAGATAGCTGACCTTTGAATAGAAAGTCAACAGCATATTTTTGTTACAGCTGATGTGGCTTTTTTCTAAGTCATCTATTTTGAAATGAATTGTTCTAAGTTTTGTTGAGTTTGAATATTAGAGGCATAATTTTTACTGTCCTGTATTTCAAAGTTTAATTATGAAAAGTCATCTAGTTACTCAAGAGCACACATGCTCCCAGAACATAATATAGAAATACATGATAAATGTTAATGTGGTTGTCCTTTAGCCAGCCACTCCTATATTTGGTCGATTTGCTTAAGACTTTTTACAAAGAGGAGACTTTATTGAGAGGAAGATATCAACATAATGCGCATTTATAGTCTCAACATTCTGTATTCAATTGCAAACATTTCAGAACCTAGAAATAATGCAGTGAAATAAAGAAAGTTCAGATTACTTTTATTACCCTCTCTTAGACCTGTCAATCACCAATCCCAGGCTGTCAACAAATATTCTGTGTTCTCCCTGGGTGCATATCACTATACTAAGCACTAACCATGGATAATGAAATCACAGGCCAAGAATCATGTAACTAATTCAGGAAATGTATTTCATAGTCTGTTGCTGGTTTGCTTTCCAAATATCAATCTGAGAACTTGATACCTTAAAATGCAATAAACATTTTTAAAGAGATTGAGCTTCCTTTATAGACTGATTCTCTTGAAATGCCTTATTTCAGAATTTCTCAAGGTCAGACTCCAGATTATTTTTTCTTAAACAGAAATTTCCAATGGCAACATAGCTTGAAAGAAAAATGGAGACTGCTTTTGGGGAATAAATATATTAAAGTGAGACGTGCTTAGTGCTATGCCTGATACATCAAATGGGCTTAATAAATGTTTATTGAGTGATTGATTGACTTCTGTAATTAGGCATAGAAGAAAAGATGGTTAGATCAATAACACATAGAATATTTTTTCATGATCTTGTAATGTTTCTGTTATTTTGGATAAAATGTTTTCTCAGATTCGAATAGATATTTGCTAGACTAGTTGACCTTTAAGGTTCTTCCAATTTACATTGTTTTAATTAAACTATCACTTCTTCTGTGAATTTTTCCCTGATCCCTCCCTACTGTTTGGGTGCTTCATGGGAATAAGACTTAATCTTTTTTTGAGAAACACATTGGCATAGTGGATAGAGCATTAGACTTGAATTCAAGAAAAGCTGAGTTTGAATCACTCCACAAATAGTAGTTATGAAACTTAATTTCATTCAGACTCATTTTCCTTGTCTGCTCAAGAGAATGCTAATAACAGCATGCATTTCTAAGGGGTTGTTGCAATATATCATATAAGATAGTGTATCTATTGTTTTGCAAAGTTTACAGTACTATAAAATGTTAACTAATATCTAAATTTTGATTATCTCATAGTCTGAGTATAACATCTTACATGTAATGGCCATTTAATAAATGTTTGGATTATATTTATAGGAAGAGAATTTCAGGATGTTATATGGCAAGAATGAGGGCAAGTAAAATGTTCCATTATTACTCTCATAATACTAAGGAAAAGTTAGACAGCCAACTAGCCTGTGGGATAGATTCTTTATAATGAAATTATGGAAAGATATAGACAAAAATCATAAAATATGAGCAAACATGGAGGGATTGAGATATTTTTCACTAGAGGAAAGTCATGAATTAATTAAATCAGAGATACATTTCAATAGTCAAGAGTGTTTTTAGTCTATTTTGAAACTGGGCCCTTAAAATAATATAGATGAAAAATAAAAAAAATGCCTTGCAATAATGATGTTGTATCTAGTAGAGATTGGGTATGCAGAATATTAGGCCAGCTACAATGATCCAGGGATACCTGTACTGTTCCCTTCTTTTTGAGTCTGTGTTTAGTTTCTAGACTCTAGAAGAAATAGTTTCAAAAATAAGTGTAGTGTTCTGGTTAGCTCTCTGAAGGTCTTGGGACCAGCCTTCCTTTTAGCAGAGCAATCACCATGAGAGTAGCCAGGAATAAAGTCCGAATTCTTTATTATCTCCTTCAGACTGTCTCCTTCACCTGGGCCCTGGCTAGCTGGGGTGGGTCTTGGATTCAGTGGAGGAAGCAGAAGAGCCACCAGGAAGGCCTCTGTCTTGAAGTCTGTCTCTGGCTGAGTTTGTCCCCAGTTTATATGCTCTATTACAAGTACATCATTACAGTATACTGAGTATAAACCAATCATTATATCACTAGGGAACAATTATTTGTTGTAAGATTAAATCACTCATACTGAACTAGAGAACTCAAGTGCTAAACTAGATAACCATTGTCTTATCAATTCCACTGAGTTAACACCTTGTTTAAATCAATCATACTGAGCCTTAAGTATATTTCTCCAAAGTTCCTGCCCTATACAAATTAGTGGTGTGAAACTAGAATGTGCCTTGAATAGGAAATGACACCTTGAGTAGAAAGTGCCATTTAAGCTGAGAAAGATATTGAGAATTTGGAGAATTCTACTAGTTGAGCAAAAGAAAGGGATACTTTCCAGGGAGTAACATCCAGTATTCTACAATAATGTTTGTAGTCTCCTTATTCCTTTCAATGAATGGGAATGGAACAGTCTTCTAATAGAAAGCCAGGGGATATTTATGCCACTCTTAATTCCTATTTTAGGGAAATAGCATTAAAACATAATTTTATCATTTTAATGGATCTCTGATTATACTAATGTGGATATTACTTCCAGAGTTTCAGAGCATGATTTATCCACATTTTCTCTCCTTGCTTCCTATATCTGACATTCCATCTCCTGTGATTCTGTGACTTTTCAGAGTCTATAATCTCTATATTTTTTCCCCTCATTTCCATGTTTTAGAACCTTCATTTTCTTAAGGTTTCTATCAAGTATCATTTAAGTAAAGAGATTATCAAAAGACTAGTCCTTGGAAAATAGGTACATTTTATCATTGGAACTATAATTACCCCCCCAATAGTTCTTATACCCACTATAGTACAAGCTGTAATATAAGTTATTTATGGGTATCTCCAGGCCTATAAGAAGGACTTTAATGACAGAAATAATTTTGTAAAAAAATAGAATTTTCAAATCATCAATAAACACTGGAATCCAAACTCAATGGTTTTTCCCCTCCACTATAAAAGACCCCTGTCTTCCATTCATCTACTCTCCACTGGCCTTGATCTTGCCATAAATACCTTAGTTTTGATTCTACTTTTTTAGATTGTCTCTTGTTAATATTTTCCTTGAAAACTCTTACAATGAATTTGGACTTCATACTCCATTCTGGTTTACTTCTGACCCTTTCCAAATGGAGAGTTAGTTAAAACTGTTAACTTGTTCATTTAGAGAAATTATTTGATCACCATCTAGTATAAACCCTTGCTAAACTTAATTTGTTAATAGATCCTGATTATCTCTGTGCTGCTCCCACCCCTTTTCTCATGCTCAACATATACACATCCTTCTGATGAACCTTCTGAATTTTACAACTCCATTCCATAAGTTTATTGGAAGATAACCCACTGAAGATATCAGCATATCCCCAGTGATTAGATGACAGATGTTTGTATTCACTGGAAATTGAGAGGATGCTCATCAGCTGGGGAATGGTTGATTAAGTTATGGCATATGAAGGTAACTGACTATTTTTGTTCTAAAAGAAATTATGAGCAAACTGATCTCAGAAAAGCCTGGAAAGACTTACATTAAGTGATGCTAAGTGAAATGAGCAGAACCAAGAGAGCACTGTACACAGTAACAAGATTATATGATGATCTACAGTGATGGACCTAACTTTTTCATCAGTGAGTTGATTTAAGATAATTCCAGTAAATTGTGATGGAAAGCGCCGTCCACATCCAGAGAAAGAACTTTGGAGACCGAATGTGGGTCGAAGTATAGTTTTTTGTTTTCTTTCTTTTCTTATTTTTTTTTCTGCTTTTGATCTGATTTGATCTGAATTTTTGTGTAGCATGAGAAGTATGGAAATATGTATAGAAGAAATGTATGTATTTAACTTCTATTGGATTGTTTGCTGACTTGAAGAAAGAAAAGGAGTAGAGGAAAGCAGGAAGCAAAATTTGGAACACAAGGTTTTGCAAAGGTGAATGTTGAAAACTACCATTACATATATTTTAAAAAATAAAATGCTATAAAAAGATTCTAATCATAACTGAGCAATCATTTGGGGTTTCTATCAAGGTCTTCCTTTTAATATAAAGTGCAAATTAATATTCATTAATTAACCATTATATTCACTTTTTCAAAACATTCTATTTAAGTTTTTCTTCAACTTTGAGAGAAAAAAAAGATTTTTAAAAGAATGTGTTAGAGGAGAAATTTTATGTCCTACTTCCTGATTATTTTTCTTTATTTTGGTTTGGATTTATGTTAATACCAGCAACTACCCCAGATGTCCTTCATAAGCCTGGTGACTAATATGAAATAACAAAGGGATAAAATTGATATAATTCTAGGTCTGACTTAGAAAGATCTGTGTTCAAAAGTAACATTAGAAACTAATTGTATCATCTTGGGCAAGTTAATTGGCCTATTAGTTTCAGTTTCTTCAACTATAAAATAAGCTTAATATCAGCATCTATCTTACAGGGTTATTGTAAGGATCAAATAAGATCATATTGGTAAAGTGTTTAATACAGTGACTGGCACACAGTGGTGTTACATAATTAGTTATTCCTCCTCCTTCTTCCCCTTGTGACTCTCTTCAAAGAAAAATGGCACAACCTAACCAAATTGGACAACTACTGATCCAGGTGCCCTGAACAGCTGGCCAGAAAGAAATGTTAGTACCCTAAAAGGTCAGGCATCCTTAAATATTAAGGCATAGATTTCAAAGAAAGCTTAGAAAGTATCTCATCTAAAGCATTCATTTTACAAATGAGAAAACTGAAGTCTACAGAAGTAGATACCTTAATGACAGCGAATGTTTCATTTTGATGTTTCTGTAATATCTAGCACAAGAGGTATTTTTAATGTTCTTGACTCTATTAGGAATTTTAATAAATGTTTTTTGATTGATTGACAGAGGTTAAATAGCAGCCCAAGGATTCAAGTCCAGTTCCTATGATTCAAAGTCTTGTGCTATCTGCACTTCACCTTACAGTCTCTATAACACTAGTTGAGTTGACATTGAATCAATTTGGAGAAAACTCATTGTTCCCATACACTCCTCCACAATCCCCTGTGAAAAGTAGGAATGGATTCACCATTGGAGCCGACAGCTCACACCTTTGAAACCCAACTGAACACAGTTATGGGGACAACATTCATCATATCCATATTGCCTTATCTTACAACTCTTATACTAGTGAACTATCTCTGAGAAGAGGAATGATACAGGAATTTTGTTAAACCCTATAACATAATACTATGAGTTGTAATCTAACATTATTCTGAGAAATTTAAATAGTATTTTTATTGCAAGAATTTTCTGGAGGCAAGTGTAACAGTATTTTTCTAAAAATGGAAAATGAAATAAAGATGTTATAAAATATTCTCTCCAATACTAACACGTCACTCATAACTTCTGCTATCAACATTAAAATCATAGGCTGAAATTTTGTCAGCTGCTAAAATAATTACAATAGCATTACTATTTCATGTTTTTCTTAAAAACAGAGTCTATTTTACAAAATTAACATTTGACTCTATTTAATATTCTTTGTTACTAGTACTACTGATAAGAGGCATAGAAATGTTTAGTTTTATGTAATTGAATAGACCATAGAAATCACTATAAATGTCCTGCAAAGTTTTTTTTTAAACCTACTAATATATGATTAACAAAGAAGAATGTAGCATTTAAAATGAATTGAGTTATATCCATGCCCCTGCCCAACAAAACAGCATTATTCCACATAATGCTTGAAATCATCATGGCTTTGAGAATGAATGGCTCTGAACTGTGGAATTACAGGGTACATTTTTCATGTCATTAACTAGACAGTATTGCAAGAAATATAAGAATGAGGTATATCATTTGCAGGTTATATACACAGTCAAAGTGGGAACCTAATAATACTTTGTCACTTTGTCATTACTTAATTCTATGATAATTGCAGTTATGCATGCAGAATATAGAAGTCTCTAGAAGTGAAGAGTAACTCATTTTGAGGAGATATTAAGGATTACTTGCCCTCATGTCCTTCTCTGATGGATGCCTTCTTGGATGTAATCCTTATGTCTCAAGGGCTGTGCCAATGGAGCATGAGGTAAGGCAGATTCTATTGTGGAAGACTTGAAATATATACCCAGAAACAGACGGTGCATCTATTTTCCAAAGACCAAACTAAATCTGTAGAGGCTTATTATATCAAGTTTGTCTCACAGGGAATAAAAGGTTTGGGCATAATATTTCCTGAAACAAACAACTAAGCCATGGAAAATATTACCTGTATAAGTTAAGAGATTACTGATAGGCTTGTTGATCATTGAAATAAAAATTAAAAAGCTTAACAATTATAGTAATGTTTCATGATGAGTTCACTAGATTCATGGTATTTCAGAATCACAGGTTTAGAACTAAAATGGATCTTAGGAAAGCATCTTGTCCAGTGTCTTCATTTTATAGATAAGGAAACTAATGTCTAGAAAGATATAAAGAAATTTTCCCAGGGTGACAAAGAATAAGTGGTAAAGCCAGGATTTTAATCCAGTTCCTCTGATTCCACTCCTAGTAATTATCCCAATGTGCTATGATACTATATTGAGTCAGATTGCTAGCTGAGTATTATAATATTAAAAATAATTTTGTTATTTGGTCACAAAAATATATGATTCTTTCTAAGATCTTTATAATAGTAATACTGGAATTATTCAATTATTATTGTGCCTGGGTGTTTACAACACTGCTTTGGAAAATGAGTGCCACAGCATTTTTTATTGAAAACAAAGCTGATACTTCTAGTCTTTCGTGTTGTCTGAATTTTATTGTATCTGCAGTGTTTAGGAATGTTTCTAGCATATAGTCAATTTTTTGATTGAATGATTGATAACAGTACAAGACATAGGGCTAGATTTAAAGAAAATCTAGCTCATGTGGCCAAAGGGCTATAAAACTGTACATACTCTTTGTTACCACAGTGTCACTACTGGCTCTGTAGCCCAAGCAAAGCATAAAAGAAGGAAAAAGGATCCACATAAGCAAAAATGTTTGTAGCAACTATTTTTGTGTTTGCAAGGAACTAGAAATTGAGTAGATGCCAATCAGTTGGGGAATGGCTGAATAAACTATGGCATATGGATGTAATAGAATATTATTTTTCTATAAGGAAAAATCAACAGGTGATTTCAGAAAGGTCTGGAGAGACTTACACGAACTGATGCTAAATGAATTGAGTAGAACCAAGAAAACATTGTACACAGTATCAGCAGTTTTATGTGGTGATCAATAATGTTAGACAGCACTTCTCAGAAATATAGTGATCTCAGATAATTCCAATAGAGTAGGATGAAAAATGCCATTCACGGCCAGAGAGAAAATTATGGTGTCTAAATGCAAATTGAAACATACTATTTTCACCTTTCTTGTTGTTTTCTTTTTTTCTCATTTTTTTATTGTTTAGATTTCCTTTCACAACATGACTAATATGGAAATACATTTAAAAGGATCATACATAGATAACCTATATCAGATTGCTTGCTGTATTGGGGAAAAAAGGGGTAAATGAGGGAAAGAGAAAAAATGAATCCCCAAATCTTACAATCTATACACATAATTGGAAAAATAAAATACTATTGAAATTAAAAAAAAAGTTTAATTCAATTTTTTTAAATAGAGGAAAAGTATTGAGTCTCAGAGAAGTTTGGTAATGCTTAAAATCACACAGGTTAAAAAATTATATCATAACAGAGCTGGAATCCAAAGCTTACTACTATGACTTCATATGCAGTGTTTCTTTTCTATTGCACCATACTTCCATACATAATTGTCACCCTTCTCTCAATGGGAAGATCTCATTATCCTGCTTCATTTATTCTTTCTCCATCTTGCAACCAGGTGCAGAGGAGAATACTAAAATCCCTGGAAATCTCAATCTGTTTTTCTTTAACCAGTGTATCTGGGAAAGGAGAATGATTACAATGTTATATAAGGCACATATATCCAAAGAAGGAGAATAACCAGTTGTTAATGAAATTTCAAGTTGCTGAGCAGGTCTTATGGCACCTAATGTCATAGCAAGAATAGAGCTCTTAACTAAGCATTTTAGTACAAAGGATAAGCAGAAGTTATCACATCCTGAGTTAATCAAGGTAGGGAGACCAAAACTCAAGAGTTGCCAGCATAATATCTCCTATGAGGGAACAGAGAGTTGTTTTTTAAGTCTTCCATCTGATATGTCTCTGTCTTAACTAATTATTTCTGTTATCTAAGTGGAAAATTTTATGTCTTCCCTGTTAGGGATAGTAGTTCCCAGAACTACTATCAACACCTTCTAACCTTATTATATTGAGACAAAGATTTGCTCATAGCAGCCTTTTCACAGGTGTGGAAAAGAGCTTTGGATTTAGAATCTTGGACCTATTATCTGACATCAGGAAAGTCAATAAGCTCTTGGACACTCAGTTCCTTCTCTGAACAAATGAGAACATTTTACCAAATGATCTTTGAAATTTTTCCCGTTCTAAAGCTTTCTAGCCTATGATCTTGTTGCCCAATATTACACAAGCACTCCACCACATTCTCATTGTCAGGTCTGATGGCAAGTGCATGTATATCTGTATCTAAAAGGGTGGTGAAATTGAAATTATTTCTTTGAATTCCAAGAAGATTAATTCCATTTATTGAAAGACAAATCTATGAATATGACACTCACTGCTTCATAGTTAGTGTCCCTGAGGTATCAAGTGGCAGTCTCAATTAATATCCCTCTTCACTTTATGTCTATTAATGTATTTATAAAATATCTCTTTTTGGTAAATGCCCATGTATACACTACTTTTTAAACTAGAGGAAAGGAATGTTATCCTGAAACAACGTTCTGTGGAAATTTATGTAACTAGAAGTCAATTCAATTCAAATATGCACAGTAGGAAAAGAACATTAACATTAACTCTGGAGTCATGATACCTTCACTTGAAGCTCCCTCACCTGTTTAGCCAAGTCATCTAATATCTTTGGAGCTCAATTTCCTCATCTATAGAATGTGGGAGGGCACTGATTATCTCTCATATTCTTTCAAGATTTAATCTCTTATCTTCTGGAATCTGGATGCATGCTTACCAGGATAAAAAAAAATAATAAATAATACAAACCTCCAGTATTGAATCAGACTAGACTAAATATCAGTTATAGCTTTTACAAGGAGATATTTTTAAATGTTTTTCCTCTCCACCTGATATTGCATTTCCTACTCTGCCTTCAGAGCAAAATTGTATCTGTAGTCTAGTTGAGCAATTTATGATTCACAAGAAATTGATATGATCTTATGATATCAGTTTATCATGGTTATTGGCCCATAATAAAAACATTACCCTCATCAAAATAAAACAAAAAAATAATTAAAAAATGAATAACCAAGCAAATAAAAATAGTGCTCCTAAAGTTATTGACCTGATATATTCTCTGGAGCCATCATATGCACTAAAGCACAAAAGAGTCTTCTTTTAACTGATACTTAACAGAAAGCTTAACCTGACAATGCTTGTCCTTACAAAGGAAATAGTTAGGGTATATCCAGCAGAAACTAAAAAGTCCCATGTTTGCAAATCTCTGTTACTTGCTAGTTGTGTGATCTTGGGCAAATTTCTCCCTCTCAAGCTCTGGATCTGATTCCCCCTTGATAAAATGACAGAGCTAGCCTAAATGATCTTTTCAGTCTTTTCCAAGACAGAAGGGCTATGATTCTGTGATTCAAGTCTACACTTGGGAAATCATTCCCAAATCAAGGCTTCCTATAGTAATATACATCATAAGTTCTTTTACTGTGAAACTCTCATTCCCCAACCTGTACAATTCTAGAAATTAAATGTTCCTTCCTTGCCAATTACATAGATACTATTCTTAGAATTGCATTTGAGGCTCTTTTCAGAAATTGGTAAAAAAAAAACTTCAAGGCTCATTTTTCACTAAATTGGACATAGCAACATTTCTGTCATAGAAAAAAATCTACCAAAGTTTGATTATAACTTTCTTTTTATTAAGTTAGTTATAAGGTCAAATTTTCAACAAAATTATGAATGAAAGCAAAATTATAAACTTTGTTATTTAGCAATGTATCTATATTCCCATAGATAGCTAAAGGGTAAATTTCCCATATAGGGATATTTATTTATAGGTTATTTGAGAGTAGAAGAGGTAGGTGTGAAAGACGAATAAGCTAACAGCTATTTATTATAATCTATATACTGTCTGATGTATGTGTATGACATCGCTAACAATGATGAGTTAAACATTATTTTTCCAAATAACTGAAACATAGCCCTTCAAATGGTAATCACTTGTTTATTTAAATAATATTTTCTAGAAGTATTTTCAAAATTTATTTTTTGAATGTTGTAACACACAGCTTTTGTAAGAAATAATGACACAAAATCATCATGAAGATTGTTGCATATTCTACAGTGTTAATGCAAAGAAGAATTGAGAGGGAAACAGAGGGATAAAGACAGAGACAGAGAGGTAAAAACAGAAACAGATTGGGACAGTGCATATAAAGTATGTTGCATTTTACAACATTCCCCATTCCACCTTCAGGAGTAAGCTGCTTAGATTCACCTGCAAGGAAGAAATTATTCTTTTAGTATTTTTGCTTCTCTTTAGCCATCCAAAGAGAAAGATGCTTCCCTGACCAATTAAAATCACAAGGTTCACTGACTGGTGTTTGATACTCACTTGTTTTCCAGGCTGCAACCCCATCTTCCCCAGCAGGGGAGAGAATGCATTGGTATAGTCATTTGTTAATTTTTCTTTCCCTTATTACCCTTCCCCCCAAGCTTTCCAATTGGGTTTTCAGAATTTTCCAAGATACTTCATATTTTCAACTTTGAACACATGAATAGACAGCTTTGTCTCCAAGGAAGGAATAGCACTTTTTTTTTTCTCTGTGAGTCTCTTAAGACTGGGATCACCCAAGCAGAACATGAGAGCAGGCAGTGACAAGGGGGATGGGAAGAGCACAGGAATCAAAACAAGGAGGTAAACATTGGTATTCAGAATCACAGAGGAGATAAAGCCCTCCTTGTCTGAGAAAGGGAATCCCTATGAATGACAGAGTCTGTGCATATTCCAATGTCAAGTTTACCCATATTTTTCCTTTAAAGTTTTACAACCACTAAAATTAGTTTTTGGATAAAAATTTAAAGTAAGAAAGAATTATTGCAGTTCCAAAGAAACAATTTAACTATAACTAAACAGCAAGGTTATCCTTCTCTAGTCCCACCATCTCCATCTCCATCAAAGCCTAAGCTGCTTGGTGAGTACAGGCTCTTTCTTCAATGCATAGGGATAAAAATCCAGCATCAGATGAAAGAAATGAGAATGAATTGATTCGATTGGCTTTCCATTCCCATCAGGAGTGAGTTTCTCCCATGCAGTAGCTTCATGATGGATTTATATTTGTCCAGATGCAGGCAGGCATGACGGTGAAAAAATTAGGTGAATAATTTTCTTTTTGTTAGAAGGAAATAAGTGCTTTGTTCAAGGGCTTTATCATCTACAGTGATAGAGTCCTGCTATAACTTTCTATTTTATTTATGATGGGTAAGCCTGAAATAAGGATATTCTTTTTTTTTTTAACTTCCTAACCTCACCTCTTCTTCTGTTCATTCTGTCTTTCCAACACTAAGCTTAGCATTTCTTTTTTCTGCTCACATTTTGGCTTTCTTAGAAAGTGCATAGACATTAAGATAAATCCATCATTGTTTCTGCCAGGGTTTTGAACTTCTCTAGACACTAGAAATGGAATGTCCTTTTGGAGGGTATAATCAGGATTGAAAAGATCCCAGCAGATTGAAATGACAGCTTGAAAAAGGGAGAGTAGAGATAAAACAGTATGGATAAATGTAAAACCCTGTAGGATCAGAGAATCTACTTCATAATAAGCTATATTAATCATAATGAGCTATATGTAATTTCATATGTGAAAACAATTTGCAAAAGTTGGTGGGAAGGGTCCAATATCCTGACAGCTATGGATTGTTTTTGTTTGTTCATTTTTCCTATTTGTTTGTTTGTTTTTACCTTCCTTTATAGCCCTAGAATTTAGAACAGTAATTGGCCCTGAGCAGATATTTGATATATTCTAGTTGATACCATTACAATATAATTCAATGGATAGGGCATTGAACCTGAGGTCAGGAAGACCTTAGTTGCTAGCTGTATGTTCCTGGATAAGTTACTTAATCTCTATCTGTCTTAGTGTTTTCATTTGTAAAATGTTGATGATAATTGCATCTACTTCCTAAGGTTATTTTGAGGCTCAAATGAGATGATATTTAGAAAGCATGGTTACAAAGTTCCAAGAATTATATTAATATTAACTATTGTTATGAGTAAAATAAGCTCAGTATACATCAGAAAGAATAAGAAAATAGCTTTAAAAACTGCTCTTTTCTTAGGTTGTGTTAATAAATTCATAGTGTGTAGAACAGGAAGGATATTAATCTGATATTGCTTTGTTTTGACTGCATCAAACCTCATTTGAAGTATAATATTTGGTTCTGAACTATAGTTTAATTAAGAGTAACAATTACAAGCTAGAGAAGTGAAAAAGGTAATTTATGTCTAGACATTTTATTATATGAGAATTTATTAAAGAACCTTAAAAAAAAGAATTAGAGAAGATGTGATAACTGTAGGATTTGAAGGGCTGTCTTATAGAAGGGAAATTAAATTGTGTAGCCCCTGAAGGCAGAACTCTGACCAGGACAGAGAGGGAAATATTAGCTGCAAATATTAAATCATTTCAAGGGGAAATGTCCTAAAACAGAGCTTTTTAAAACAATGGGAAGGGTTTCATATAAGCTAACGAGGTACCCATTCTGGTAGATATTAAAACAGAGGTAGTCAAGAAGGTGGTAACAAGAATGTTTGTATACAGTAAGAAGTCAGAGGAGATAATCTCTAAGGTCTTTTATAACTCTAAGATTTCATAGTGTGGTTCTGTAGAGATATCCACCTTTGAGAACCCTACTCCCATCTGTACCAAGTCAATATGCAGTGAGTGATTTTCTTTCTGAAAATAATCCTTGAGAATAAGAGAAAATTATTGTCAGCACTATATGGCTGAATAAGAATGGATGAGTTGCTGGGATTTTTATCTTAATATAATCAGTCTGATTAACAAGCTTTCCTTATATTATTTACTGCCATGTTTTGAGGTATTTAATATAATTTCCATAGATGGAAAATTTTTCTCCTTTTTAAAGTGTTTTGCATTATGAAGATAAGGGAAAAAAAGAAACATGGTAATATACTGATGTGAGTTATTGAATATATCACTTAATCCTACACTGATAAAAATCCTGGAATGAAATCTATGATGAATGTGTAGCCCCATTTTGTTATAATCTTGATGCCTTGGCAGCATGATAGTAACAATGTATAAAATTCAGGCATTTATCAAAAATTTATTTTACCTCCAAAATTAACATAGATCCTTTCCTTTTTGCTTTTGACTTCATCAAGTATGATTAGCAAAAGAGTAGGTTGTAGGGAGGAAGGAGTAATATACAGCACTAAATGATAATCAAGACAATTTTCATAATTTTCCATATTATTATACCCACTAGTTTCAAAAATAATGGTGATATAATGGAAGACTAAACATGTAGTTAGGCTATACATATATTTAGGCAGAAGCTAGATGATGATTTGTCAGGTAATTATAGTGTGAATTATTTCCTTTATGGATTGAACTAGTTTGATTCTGTAAGATCATAGACTGCCAGGGCAGATAAATCAGGTATTGAAAGGTTACCTTTCCACTCTGCAAGAGATATAGTCTTGAATACATAGTAATCATAACTGGCCTCCAGGTTAGGTCCAAGCAGGTTATCATTCCTTCATCTTACCTTTGGAAGTATTGCACAAAGAGCTGGATATGAATAGACTTAAGTTTACTTCTGTTTTTTTTTTTTCCATCTATTTTAGTGTGATGGGGTCCAAGCATAGTCACATACCTTGACTTTATCACTATTATTAATAATGATGTTTAGAATTGTTCCCTGAATCTCATCAAACTCAGTACTATGCAGGTTTTGATATCCATGTTTGTTTTTTTTTTCCTTTTCATTATCATTAGGCATCAAATAATTGGTATGTTCTAGACTTTCTGCTAAGTCTAGAACAAAGGTGGTAAAAACAGAAGCAAACAAATAATATCACAATCCCTGATCTCCAAGAGGTCATTTGAATCCTAATAAAAGATAATACATGCAAAATGACTATGAACATAAAAAGATGTATACAGTGTTTAAACTTAAGGTAATCCTAGAGGGAAGGAGACTAATTGAGTTAGAGTGAGATGTGAGAACTTGGAAAAGGATCTTCTTGAGAAAAAGGAATTTTCATTTGGTACTGAAGAAAATCAGGTGATCTAGGAATCAGAAGTAAGAAGAGAGAAAATTCCAAGAATGGAGAGTAGCTAGTGCAAATTCAGAGGAGAAGGCAGTTAATGAATTAGTGATGAAAAATTAGTGCTAGATATCTGGATCTGAGAAATATCTGCAGAGAGCTTATAATTAAAATAATTGGAACTAATAAGATCAAAAAGTGAGATATTACAGAGGAAGAAGAGAAATCCCAGAACAAAATTTTGAGGAAAATCCAGAGTTAGTGGAAGAGAGTTAAAGATTCATCAAAAGAGAATTAGAAGGAGCAATCAGACAAATAGAAGAACCAAGGAAGAAAAGTGTCATAAAATTTAGAAATGATAATAGTATTCAGTAGGAAATGGCAATCAATGTTGTCAAAGTTTATTAAGAGGACAAGAAGGATTAAGGACCGAGAAAAGTCCTTTAAATTTAATAAGCTAAAATTGGTGATTTTGGAAAAGGGAATTTCAGTTGAATGATGACAACAACAAAAGATTGTATAGGACTTAAGATGAGAGAAAAAGGAAAGAGGTAAGGAGAGGAAGTATGGAGAATAAATTTATCTTGGGACTCTAGCAAAAAAGGGGAGGAGAAATATTGGATGATATCTATTGGGAATGGATGGATCAAGTGATAGATTTTTAAAAATTTTTTTAGCTTTTTGTTTTCAAACATAGTTTTTAATATTCATTCTTGCAAGATCTTGTATTCTAATTTTTTTATCTCTCCTTTCCCTCCATTCCTTCCCTTAGACAGCAAGTAATCCAATATATGTTAAATATGTTCAGCTCTTGTGTACATATTCCCACAATTATCATTCTGCACAAGAAAAATCAGACCCAAAAGAACCAGACAACAACAAAAGGAGAAAATACTATGTGATTCACATTCTATCCCACCAATCCTCATTCTGGATGCAGATGCCTCTTTCCAAGTAATGGATTCTTAAGGAGGGGAAAGAGATGGTCATGCTTGTATGCAATACGGAAGGAGCCAGTGGATAGTGAGAAACTAAACATTAAAGAGCGGGGATGAGTATGGGAGCAACGTATTGGAGAAAGTGGAATCAAAGGTGCTTTATGGAGATTAGATTTAACCAGAAGAAAGACTATTTCTTTATCAGATGTAGGGGTGAAGAGGGAAATAATGGGGAGAACTATTTAAGTGATGTGAGAAGAAGGGAAGAAAGAGCTCCCAGACAATGGTTTTATTTATTTATTTATTTTTCTGAAAAGTACAAGGTGATAATTTTAGAAGGGGAGAAGGGAAAGTTTTGTGAAAAGTGAGAACATATCTATCCACCACTATTTCTATAGCAATATTTTTTCCCAAAAGAAATCACATCTAAAAATTTATAATATCCTTGCTATCTACTTTATATAAACATGATGGCAGGGTTTTAAAAAATGTTTAATAGTCAGTAGTTACTGCTTTAATTTCTCAAATAACTATTTTATTTTGTTCTTAGTTACATGGAATGTTCCTCCTTCTCTTTATTCTTTTATTTATTTATGTCTATCATTGTCCCAGAAACCCCAAGTAACAATGTTTTTTGCTCAATGTTTTTCTCCTTTTATAACATGTCTCCATTAGTCTAACTATACTCTTTTCAAAAATTGGCCTTAGCAATGTCCATGGAATGAACTTAGCTCAGTTGGGGTTTTATTCTTATAACCTGACATTTTTAAGACCAAACCATTTATTTTTCTATTGACTTTTCAATGTTCTCTTTCTACTTCTCTTTTGATAACTTTTCACAATCTTAGTTGTTAAGTTCCAATTGTGGTAATAGTTTTATAGAGGAAGGAAAGCAAATTAAATAATATAACCATGAAAAATAATAGAATTTTGAAATGAAAGGCAATAGAGAATACCTCAACTTGTTTTCTCTTTTGTAATATCTCAAAGAAGAAATCTCTGCTCAAAAATTCCCTGTGATGGGGAGCTCCTTTCTTTGCAATACGATGCATTTTATGACTATGCAATGCAAAATGATTAAGATATTTTTCCTTACCTTGAGTGACAATTTATCTCCCTGAACCTAGGACCTGCTAGTCCCAGATATGCACACTGGTTCTATAAAACTGGTTCCCACACTCCCACAAATATCGTTTCATCTTCCTCTATCTCTCCACTTCTAAACTACTCAGAAGATTTGTGTTTGTCACTTGTACATACTTTGTATACATTTACATCTTAACCTTTTGAAATCTTATTTTAGTCATACTAGTCTACTGATATCCTTCTCCCACATCATTATAAAATTCCCTATCACTAGATTCAATGCTTTTTCTTTTTTTCAGCCACTTTGACTTCCTCACTCAATTTGACACTTTCTCCTCATTTTCTTTGTTTCTGAATATCTTCTTTTTTAGTTTTCAGGATGCAAATGCTTACAATTTCTTTTCCTATATATTTCCCTTACTAGTGCTTCTTTGTCTCCCTTACCAGCTCCTTTACATTTCAGCCTTTTAAAATTCTGTCTTATTATGCTTTCATTTATAGATCTGAACTTTCTCTATTATCTTTTGATAGCATGAAGCTATGTATCTCTATCCCCCAAACACCCTTCAGTTTGTCTAGTCACTTAATGGACATGCTGTCAGTATTTTAAAACTCAGTGTACCCCCAAATGCAATTATATATTTCCATTCAAATTTGTTTTTCCTTTCTGCTTTTCCTTTACTATTTCTTATTTTTGTTCCTAAGACTCTCATTAATCCGCCTTTGAGTTATTGAATTTATCTTTGAATTATCACTGTCCCAACTCTCATTTCCAATCAGTTACAGTTAATCAATAAACTTTCATTAAATAGCTAATATGTGCCAGATACTGTATTAAGCCTGGGATTCAATAAGACACACTTTGCCTTCAAGGACCTTACCACCTAGAGATGAGAGAGGCAACATGTAAACAAATGTATACAAAGCAAGCTATACACAGTATAAGTAGAAATAATAAGAGTAAGATAAATGCTGAAATTAAGGGGAGTTAGGGAAGGTTTCCTATAGTAGAGAGGATTTTAGTTGGATTTAAAAGAAACTAGAAATTAAGTAATCAGGATAGAGGAGGGAGAATATTTTAGGCATGGAGGAAAAGAGAGAATTCTCAAAGCTGAGAGATGGAGTATGTTCAGAATTAAGTTGATTTTAACCGTAGTCTCTCATGTCCATCCTCTTATTCTCTATAGCCACTACTACTATTATTTTTTTACATCCTGTCTAAGTATCTTCCTTATATGATCTCCAAGGAGATCTTCACAACTCTACTCTTTCCTCACTCCAGTTTAGTTTTCAGAATTTTATCAGAATAATCATACTTATACTTATATCTGACATGTATATGCATATGTATGTATATTTTAATTTCTGCTCAAAACTTTTCTATTCTTTATTTTTTCTGAGGCAAGTTCAGACTTTGACAATAAAGCTCTTTTACAATATAATCCTATCCTACTTTTTTCAGTTTTATCTCAGTATATTCCCCTTTCAATATGTTTTTTAAAAGTTAATCAATTAGAGAACTCTGACTCCAGAACATACCCATGCTATTTTTTTTTACTCCATGTCTTTGCTTTTGCTTTTCCCTACAAATAGAATGTCATACCTCCTTTTCTTCATCTGTTATATTTCAACCATCTTTAAGCACCTGTTTAAAATTCTACTTATTTAAAGAAGCCTTTCATGAGTTCCCTTTCTTCTCTTAGCACTTTATTTTATAACTGTAATTTATTTACTGAACGCTATGTATTCTAGTTATCTGTATTGCTGTCTTATTCCCCTGATGAAAATCAAAATGTTACAGCTAAGCATACTTATTAATGGTATGGAATGTAACTACAAATCATAATTTGAATTTTTCCAATCATTTTTATCATTCAAAGAGGCATAAAATAGGAGAGTACTGATGATATAGTTAGTCAGTACTACAATAGTAGTAGAACCAATTAGTATGATCCAGTGATATGATGCTCATAAAATTTTCAGTAACTTTACAACACTCTAAAATAGTCAAATAAAATCCATAATATCTTTTGCAGTTCTAAATCCAATAATCCTGTGGTCAGGATGTTGATGACCCTGATTGTAGCTATAAAAATGATGTTGGTAATGGTGGAGATACTGCTAGTAGTGTAGAATGGTGAATATTTTCTCCACTCAACATGCTTGCTGTTCATTATGCGTACATTTACATCCATGAGTATTCTTATAATGTAATTCTATATGTATTGATGAGGAAAATCTGATTGTGTCCTAGTTCATAGTCATGTAGAAACATATAGAAAGTTAGAATTAGTTCAGTGGAGACCATCTAATCCATCCTCTTCATTTTCCAGAGGAAAAAATTAAGGTCCAGATATGGAACATGTCTTTTTCAAGACAAGTTAAAAGTGCAGTGACTGATAGATAACTTGAATGTAGAACTCTGGTCTCCCAGATGAATATTTTTATTTGCTTTTGCCATACACTTCCAAGGAAAAATTATGTTCCTTGAACAGAATTCTATTTTAATATCTATCTATCTTTGTATCTATCTTTGAATGAAATTTTCACTAGGGTCATATGCTTGCCTGAGATGAATTGAGAAAATTATAATAAGCATCATTTTCTCTCTCTCCAGCTCTGTTGTTTCACCATTTTGGTGTTTGGGCTTTGTCAGTGTAACTGTCTCGGGGGTATTTTTGCAGGGTAGGCAACAGAGCTGCCTCTTGCTCTATCATTAATGTAGACATTGGTTTCCCTTCCCACTTCGTGGTGGACACTCTTGTATCATTCAAATGCCCTTTCCAATAGCAGTTGAAATCCTCCTGGGGGCTTGATGATGAGGTAGAAGGTTGGCATGTACATTTGATAATGAGATTTCACAGTATAAAATGTAAAAATAGTGTTTGCTTTTTAATCCAATAAGAGGAACATTGTCTGAAATGGCCATGAAAATCCTTTTTTTTTTTTTTTCCTTTTCTATCAAATCATTCTACGGTAGACAGGTTAGCTATTTTTTCCATCAAAAAGTGTTCATTGCTCAGATCTGTGGGGAAGACTGAAATTTATAAAATATAGTAAGGAGCTTACAATTTAATTGGCAAGGTAGGGCTTGTATATGTAGAGGAAATGATTAGAAATAATGTAAAATAGTATCTACCAAGAGCTTAATGAATTGCATAGATTGTCAGCCTTATAAGAGTTCACAGCAAGAGAGATTATTTGTATATGGAATTATCAGGGAAGGCATAAGATTAACAGATTACAGATCCAGAACTAAAAAGGACTATATAGGTCATAAATGAGCAAACTGATCCCTTCAAAGGTTAGGTGACTAACCTTTTGTCCCACAAGTAGTATATGGCAGAGCTTAGGTCTCACAAAGAGTTAAACTTCTTAATTTAGGTCTTTTTCAACTACTCCACTGATTTCCCAGAAAATGAATGATTTGAAGGATAAGGAACACCTAATTCAAGTACCACCTCTGATACCTAATGGCAGTGTAACTTTTGCAAGATCACTTATACTCCCAATATTCTAGGCAACTCTTTAAGGCTTCAAGTTCTAGAGCAGGTGCCAATTTGTATTAAGAGAGTTCCTTGTAGTAAAGAAATCACAGTTTCAATCAGTGGATGAAAGTTAAGTAATATTTGGTTTATGAGAAAAATTCCAGAAAGAGCCAAAAGCCTAGAGGTAATAATTAGCAGGTATGGGTATGGAGTGGAAGAAATGATGAAGAAAACAATCTGACTAGAGTATCAGAATCATCTATAAAAACAATGAGTGATGAGATTTGAGAAAGAACATAGGATCAAAAGGTGAAGGATCTAAAATTTGTTTGCATTGTAGGCTTTGTGAAGTGCAACAGTACAAAACAAGCTTAGAATTATAAGTTGGGGTCAAAGCATAGAGGACCTTGAATTCCAGGTTTAGATGTTAATACAAGAGTTTATTAATTTACTGTTGTCTCATCTCTTATTCAGTGACAAAGAATTGGACCTTGATTAGATTTTTCTCCATTGACATCCCTCTATAAAGGAAGGCCAAGGCCCTAAATCACCAGCTTGACAAGGACCCCATATATAAAATTACTGTTTAACTGTGACCTTCTTGTCTCATAGCAACAGAGCAACTACCACACACTACTTATAATGAAGTGAGCACAATGAATAGCACAGAAATGGGGGAAAATCAGAAGTGCTAGAGCCATTAGTATCCTACTAATGTACTAATGATATTACTATGAGTTCTTAATCACAGATTCTCAGAATTGAGGTAGTTCATTTAGAACAGAACCTAAGCACCTTCCAAGGCAGCCTATTAAATTATAATGGAATATACAAACTTTGTGCACTTTTACACAGATGTGCAAATGCAAATATTAATAAGATTTTCCTTATTGAAAGCTAAAATCTATAGTGCCTTTCTGAAACCCCTGCCCTCTGCTATGAATTTAACCTTTTAAAGCCAAACATAACCATTCTGATTTCTCTTCAACATAACAGCTCTTTGAACATTAGAAGACTCCTCTCATATTCTTCCTAAATTGTCTCTTTTCTAGACTAAATGCCTCCAATTCCTTTAACTGATTCTTATGTCAGAGAATCATATACTCAGTGATGGAAGGGACATTGGAGTTCCTCTAATCCAATTTATCTCATTGTAGAGGGAAAGAAAATGAGATTGAAAGTGCCTTTCTTCAATTGTGTATCATTTTGTCAGGGACCTTGGTCAAATGAAAGGACTATAGTTCTTTTATTCTTATGACTATCCTATTATAATCCTAAACATCCATTGACAGATTTTTTTGGCTACCATGCCGCTGTTTGTTCATTTTGAGTGAGCAGTTGACTAAAAATATCAGATCTTTTACATATGATCTCTTAATAAAGCCAATAGGACAATCTTTCCTATACCAAAATGAAATCAGCCTTTTAACAATTTTCATCCACTGTATAATTGTAGAATTGGAAATTTGGAAGGGACCTCAGGGACAATATAATTCAAACAACATACCAAAGAAAATCCCACTACAATATATCTAGAAAGTCATCACCCAGCTTCTAATTATAGACCTCATTGCCTCTAGAAGTATCCCATTTCAGTTATGAACAGTTCTAATTATAAGAAAACATGTGTGGTGGTTGTTGTTAGAATTGTTGTTTCATTGTTGATGTTTTGATTGTTATTGTTTGTATCATTATTTTTGAACTATCTTAAATTGGAATTTTCTTTAAAGTTCCCAGTTCTTTTCTATAGTGCAAAGTAGAGCAAGTTAAATTTCCTTCCACATGATACATCTCCTCCTAAGCTGGAAGGCTTGAGAGAAGAGTAAAAAAAGAATACCCCAATGGAAGATAGCTCGTAATCATAGCCTACTCTTTATTTTCTATCTCTTCCACTCTCTTAGATTCATTTCAACCTGTATCAGGCCTTTCACCACTTCAGTCTTTTCTACTTTTCAGCTTTCTTTTGTATATTGTACATTATAAGCTTCTTGAGGGCAAGGACTTTCTTTTCTTATTTCTATTTCCATCTTTAGCTGGCTTATTGAAGATATTTAAAACATTTTACTATATTGCATTATGCTGTCGATAATTTTGTGGGGCAACTTAGAAGCACAATGAATGAGTAGAGTGCTGGGCCTAGAGTCAGGAATAGTCATCTTTATGAGTTGAAATCTGGCCTCAAATACTTAGTAGTTCCATGAGTTTAAGAAGTCACTTAACCCTGTTTGCTTCAGTTTTCACACTTATAAAATGATCTGGAGAAGGAAATAGTAAACCTTTCCAATAGCTTTGCCAAGAAAACCCCAAAAGGGCTCAACATATTTAACATGACTCAAAAATGACTGAACAAAATAAAAAAAATTATAAGCATGACATCTATTTTTCATCAAATCTCTGTCTCTCTCAGTGTGTGTGTGTGTGTGTGTGTGTGTGTGTGTGTGTGTGTGTGTGTGCCTGTCTGTCTGTCTGTCTCTCTCACTCACACACATACACATACACATCAGAATAGAGCCAGGGCAAAGCAAGTCTTGCTTTTAATACTCTAGCTATGACACATCTCCAGGTTACTGTTAATCCATTTATCACTACAGTATAGATGTGATTATTCAACTATTTGTTAAAACACATATTTTATTGTAATCTTGACCAAATTTTTTTCCATTTCCTTTCACCCAAAGATGTTACTGATAGGGAAACACCGCCTCTCAAAAAAAAAAAAAAAAAAAAGAGTTAGAAAGGAAAGTCTTCAAGATACCAAAATAATTACAGTACCACTTTTGTAGTAACAAATAATTGGATAAAAAGTAGATATCTATTGACTAAGTGTCCTCCCCAAAAATGTGCATATATATATTACACACACACACACACACACACACACACACACACACACACACACAGACACACACACACACACACACACACACACATATATATAAACAAATATTACTATGTTATAAGAAATAATGACCATGAAGACTAAGAAGCATTGGCAAATGTTTTTGAGTTAATGAAAAGTGATGCTAGTGGAAGAAAGAAAACAATTTACATACTAACTATATTGATAAACATGGAAAGAATCTTAATGATTAAAAATGAAATGGAAAGATCTTATCTAATTTTAATGATCAAGCTTGAACATATAGAAATGAGGAAAAATATATCTTTGCAGAGGAAGCATACTGTAGGTATGAAATATTGTATATATCCTAACATTCATATGATTTGTGGCTTAATTTTGCAAAACAACTTTTTTGTTTCTCTTTTTATACTTGGTTATAAAGGATGCCTTTCTGAGGAGAGGATGAAATAGAAATATAGTTGAAAATTAAGTAATGTAAAAGCAAAAGATATTCAATTTAGTTCAATGCAATAAATATGTATTAATTGTTTACTATGTACCAGACACATATAGGATAGAATTTAGAGCTGTGTCCTTCAGCTCTCCAATCAGAGAGCTGAAAGAGGGAAAAGAGATCAAGGAAGTTGTAAAGAAGTTGAGTATATCCAAGATTGAGTTAAATAGCATGATGATCAGGTTTCTGGTTATCAGCTTAAATCAATATTTTGCTAAAGAAAAGAGAAAATATAACAAGCAATAGCTCCAATGGTCTGAAGACATTCATCAGCCAGAAGATAAGAGATCTATTTTCTCCTAAATATACCCTGAGTGTTGAGAATACGTCTCATGCTTGTGTTATTTATAGCATTCAAATGCAGAACCTTACTCATGTAAGTACATATTAAATATCTTTTTTAAAAAAGCTGATTCACAATTCATATTTTGCTTTCATTGAATTATCTCTTGTTTTATCAGTTCATATGCATGTATGCTCTCATTGCAACATATGTCGTGATGCTAAGGTCCTATGGCAAGTGTCATGCGGTCATCTGAACTGAATTGAGTTTCAAAGCTTTGCATATTCCAGCATTATAAAATGCTAGCAAAAAGATCACTGACCCAACAGGATATAGAAGTTTTATGTCTGAAATAATGATGAAACTTTGACCAAAGAGCCAAGTTTGCCAGAAGCATTAATGGCCAATTCTCTAATGAGAATCTCAAGAACCTTCCTTGTCAGGCAGTGTTAATTCAAAAGCATAGTCATACCCAATGAGATCCAGGGTATTTCTCTCTGACTGTGCTGTCAGTGAACTTTGTGAGGCAGTTAGAATACAAAGTATGATTTCAGTACTATAAATCAACCCTTTGGTGGCTGATAAATGGATATTGTATAAATCCTACATTTGCATTGACTCTACAGACATAAATCTGCTTCATATGATATCACTTTTAAAAATTGTCCCCCTGAAGTCAGAATGGGCAATTTATACATGCTCTCTCTCATGGCTATTTATTTTTCTCTTCTTTAATGACTTTTTCTTTTCACTTTTCTGGCCCTGCCCGACATCATAAAACATTATGCTTGACATAGAAGAAGAATATCAGTGAGTTCCCAGCCTGTATCTGGAGGATCTGCACAGCAGGAAGTCTTTAATTTTGTTGCACATCAAAGAATAATGATCCTGTTGGTAACTGGGTTTCCACTGGGATGCTGAGACTATTGTAATTTTGAATAAGCTTTCTATGGATAAATCCTTTGACTTTTGTTGCTGAGGCTATAGACACATAAACATGGTACCCTTCAAGTACTATAGCACCACACAAAGACACAAAGCTTATATTCTCTTAACCTCTTTACAGATCTGATTTTCTGAAATCTTGAAATAACAGATTCATAGAGGGGACTTCCAAGAAAGGATTTCATCAAAACAGTAAATAAAGTAGAAAGAGCATTCAAAGCCACCTTTATAGACTCCCAATTTTTCTCTTTCTACAATATCATACTGCCCATTTTTATGTGTCCCTGTAGTGACTCCCATTCAGCAGAGAAGTGTAGTATATAGCAACCAACCTGCCTAAGACCTCACAATCTAGTTTTAATTCACTCTTTGTCCTGTCTTGGAATGAGTAACCACTCCTTTCTCCCTAGGAGATACTAGGTTGTGTTATGGATGGAGTTCTGAGCTTGGAGACAGGAAGAAGTGAATTAAAACTTTGCCTCAGACATTTACGAGTAGTATGACCCTAGTCAAATCCTTAAATCTCACTGATCTTCTGTCCTACTGAAAAATGGAGATAATGGAGCCTACCTCACAGGATTATTAAAAGCATAATATGAGATCATATAAGATTGCTTCAAAATATCACTTTATAAGCCTTGAAATTCTAGATTAAATGCTAGCTATAATAATGGTGATTTTAGGCTTATATTTCAACTAAGTAAATCATTCAGTTTGTTTCCATCTATCTACCACTTCTTTTCCATTTTTATATGTTGTATCCCTCATCTATTATGTAACAATTTTAGAAAACAAATTATTATTAATATGATTTTTAAAGAATATTGAAACATCTACTACAGATTTCCCAGGCCATAACTATTTGACTCTTCACTTCAGTTGCACATTACCACCCAAGCAAAACCCCAAAAGTTTAGGCTCCTAGCCCTTAATTCAGGAACAGGATTTTTGCTGGTCAAATTGGCAATTGCTACAATTGGAATGACAAAACAGAAAGTTTTTGGGGGGGTTTGTTTTGTTTTGTTTTGTTTTTAACACACATTTCTGTTAAAATCTCCCCATACTAGATCAGTGAAAGGCAGCATAATTTCTGTGATACTGTGGGCAGTTATTATACCCTTACTCATCCCCTCTCTCCCTTCCCTTGCTCACCTGCCTTCTTCCCTCTCTAAGGACTGATGTAGTTATCTGTGTCTAGAGCTCTTCTTTCATTTGAAAGTTGAATTGCTCAAAAAGCTTCTACACTATTGCAGTTCAGAGAATTCAGCAGCACTATATGTTCCCATTTTCACTTTTCCTTCTGCATTTTCAAAGTCAGTATCTAGAATATATCCCTAACACTGGGACAAATTCTGGAGGTAATGTACTGCCCCTATCCCAATGCACCACCAGCAAATGAGATAGCTTACAACTCTAGAGGAAAAAATAAAACACCAAACTAAGAGCACTTCCAACTTCCTGTATAGATACAAGCACCATACATGCAGAGCATTGTTAAGGCAGGTTTTTCCAGTTTTTCTCATAATATGAAATCTAGTTGGTGACCCATGAATTTAAATTCATGACTTGAAATTCTGGAAAACTGTAATACCCCCCAAAAAGTGAGAATAGTGGAAGAGGGGGAAAATTCACAGAGAATTCCACACTGATTTACCACCTACAAATCCATACATTTGGATGGACTTATTCTACTTAATGGATCTATTGTTGCCACAAAGCTAATGACCTCCCTTGATTTTTTTTTATGAGCACCAAACAAGTCTGAAATTACAGTGGTAACAAGTTTCGATAAGGCACAAGTGGCAAAAACAATGAGTACTGAATGAAATTTTCCCATAATGAGTACATCTCCAATTTGTAGCCTAACCATTCATCCAATTGCCTGAAAAAGATAAGTGGGACTAGCCCTGTCCAGCCAGCCTTCTTCTTTCTTGACCCAATTTACTTTCTGAGAGGAACTGTGACCTTAATATTCTTCTCCCACTCCATTTAACCAAGCTTCCTTGATGGCTGGCAGGTAGGGGGGAAGAAGAGTAAGGGGGGGAATGAAGCAGAAACTATAATGCTATGCTTTCTGCCTCCCTGGACTCTGGCAAGTCAGGGGTTCCGAGCTTCCAGGAATCCTGGTTGCTTGCCATCACCTCCGCCTTGGCTCATGCCTGCTACTGCTCTTGCCAGTTCCATTTCTTCTGTTCCTGCTTCTCTTGTTGAGCATACTGGCCATTCCACAACCACAACTTCCAGGAGGAACTGCCCAGCGATTTGCCCATTCATCCACACAACCCCAGTATTGTGGGCTTCCCTGACAGACCCACCCACCTGTCACCTTTTCTGGGAAGGAGCTACCCCACATCCAAGGGCAATAACAGCAGCCCTGGGGGGGATGGGCAGCATAACTAGCCAACCTCACATATCTGTTCCTCAACCAAGACAATAATCAAGTGAGATAAGTGCCAAATAGGTATCAAGTGATAAAATATATATTTTTTTCCCTTGTCAAAATTCAATGAGTTTAAAAGCAGACAAGTGCAGAGGTACTAGTGCAGTTGGAAAGTTCTCCATGCTTTGACCATTTACCATGCTAGTTAAGTTTTTTCTTTTTCTTTTTCTTTTTGGTACTTTAAACATTTTTAAATTTAAATTAAAATGAGAAAAAATTGATGAGTACAAAGCAGACCATAAGATAGGATTCCATATAATACAATAAATGTCCATTTTAATAAAACCTATGTAATAAATATTATTATTTTCAGAATTGTTCATCTTTGCTTCCTTTTTTGATTTGTTCTCTGCTATGTGCATGTATAGATGTCAATATATATGTATATATATATGTACACATATATACTCACACACATATATGTAAGACTATATTATCAAGCTTTTTTTCACAAGGTGCTTTGACTTTTGGTAGACTTGGTATTCTTTATTTTTCTGAAATCATAAATTTTGACTTATGAGATTTTTTGAGAGGAAAGAAGGAAGTGTTGAAATTTGTCTCATAATGCAAAGCAATTTTCTTTTTATATTGCATGACACATGTTGTTAGAAAATATAACTGAAAAATTGCCATTGTTCCACATCCCTAGCCACCAAGGTCTGTTTGGGTATGAAACTGAGTGTAATGATCAAGGATGGGCATCAAAGCATTGAACAGCCCTTAAATCTGAAAAATATATAAATGGTGTCATTTTCTATATATCTCCTTAGGAGAGCCCCAGGTTTCTAGGATTCCTTCCTTTTGCCTTTTCTCTCTCATAGAAATCAGTCTTCAGGGAAAATTGTGGAAAGAAAGGTCACTTGGGATGTAAAGGCTTTAAATCTCCAAGGCCAGTGGTCATTCTCAGGCAGCTTGAATTCTAAAACCTTCTGTCCGAGGCTTCTCTCTATCATCTGCTGCTCTTGGGCATATGTAACCTAAGCATCCTCCAGTTCTTGTGTTTTACTGGTCTGAATTAAAGAGGTTAACTATTCTGTTGTTGCTGTTGCTGTATTTCAGTTTGAGTAGTTTTATATTGTATTTATTTTCTTCCTTTATATTCCTCAAGAACTGGGTCATTCTCTTACTTAATATTTCCCCACTGCCCCTCATAATGTTCGTACAAAAAAGGATAATTGAACAAATGTTAAGAGAACTGACCAATAAATCTTCTAATTTTTTCTTGAACAATGATTCATGGCAGACATAGATTATAATGGCAATTAGATAATGGTCATTTTCACTTCTGTATAAATAATAATAAGCAGACATAAAATGGAAGTGACCTGCTGGCATTTTAATAGAGATCCTTATTTATTAAGCAATCAACAAACATTTATTAAAGTATCTGCAGAACTATCTGCAGTACTATGGACAAAGAGACCAACTTGATTTAAAGGAGTTTATATCCAAGGGGAGAAAACATGCAAATCATAAAATAAATAAAAAGTAGTTTCCAGAGTGGGAAGCACTAGAAGTTGGGATAATCAGGAAAGTGTCAATGTGGGATATAGTAACTGAGCTGAGTATAAAGGAAATTTGAAATTAATGGAGATTAAGATGGAAAGCAAACCAGTAATGAAGAACTCACCTACTTTAGTACTCAATATAGATGATATAATCTACCTGCAATAAGGAAGAACTACATCCAAATGCAGTTTAACCTAAGTGAGCAAGTCCTTTAACCTCTGTCTGCTTCAGTTTTCCCCTTATATAAGTGATGATAATCTCACAATTGTTGTGAAGACCAAATGAGATATTATTTGTAAAATATTTCCCAGACCTAAAAACTCTGTATACATAAGTAGTTATTGTTATGATGATGATTATTAATGATGATGAGATTGATCATATGAGGTAGCAAGAACACTTAAGATAAAGTGAGGAAGAATATGTGGATCTAATTAAATATTTAGAGAAGTGTGGTATTTTGGGTGATTGCTAAGTTCTACCAATCCTCTGAATAAAAGAAAAAAGTTTTGATTGACTACATATGGACTTGAAAGGATCAGGCAAGAGGCTGAGACATGAATTCTATGAAAAAGGATGACCTCACATGCTTTTTATTTACTTATTCTATTATGTGGATCATCAAGAGAGTTTAAATAGATTGCAATCTTGATTGAGGCATTGAGTATGAGGGCTAGCTCCAGAAGAAGAGATAAGGTTTTAGGAAAGCTCTGAGCTATTGAGAACCCACTCTTCAACCTTTCTTTTCTACTTCCTAGAGAGTGCATTAAAGAAGGGCAAATATTTTTCTCCTTACCCCATCCCCACACCACTAGCAATTGCAACCAATGGAAGAAGGATATCCATGGGTGATTGGAGTTCAGAAACTACAGGCTCTGATTCAAATCTAGAGAAGAGAATTCCCCAAGGAATAAAGGAAGTAGCAAGTCTACGTCAATCCTGTGCAGGATCATACTTGGAGCATAAAAAATTTAGAAGTTTCTTTTTTTTTTTTTAAATTAATTTTATACTTATAAATTTTTGACAGTACATATGCATGAGTAATTTTTTATAACATTATCCCTTGTATTCATTTTTTCAAATTTAACCCTCCCTCCTTCTACTTCCTCCCCTAAATGACAGGCAATCCCATACATATTAAATGTGTTACAGTATAACCTAGATACAATATACATGTGTAAATCCAATTTTCTTGTTGCACATTAAGAATTGTATTCTGAAGGTATAAGTAATCTGGATAGAAAAACAGTAGTGCAAAC
The DNA here is from genome assembly GCF_048593235.1 of Sminthopsis crassicaudata. Classification (NCBI taxonomy): domain Eukaryota; kingdom Metazoa; phylum Chordata; class Mammalia; order Dasyuromorphia; family Dasyuridae; genus Sminthopsis; species Sminthopsis crassicaudata. The sequence goes on from NC_133618.1 coordinate 218,835,504, forward strand.
AGTTTACACTCAATTCCCAGTGTTCCTTCTCTGAGTGTAGCTGTTTCTGTCCATCATTGACCAACTGGAAGTGAGTTGGATCTTCTCTATGTTGGAGATATCCACTTCCATCAGAATACATCTTCATACAGTATTGTTGTTGAAGGTGGTTCTTCTGGCTCTGCTCATTTCACTCAGCAACAGTTCATGTAAATCTCTCCAAACCTCTCGGTATTCCTCCTGCTGGTCATTTCAAAACAATAATATTCCATAACATTCATATACCATAATTTACCCAACCATTCTCCAATTAATGGACATCCATTCATTTTCCAGTTTCTAGCCACTACAGAAAGGGCTGCCATAAACATTTTGGCACATACAGGTCCCTTTCCCTTCTTTAATATCTCTTTGGGATATAAGCCCACTAGTAACACTGCTAGATCAAAGGGTATGCACAGTTTGATAACTTTTTGGGCATAATTCCAGATTGCTCTCCAGAATGTGTAATCTTCTGTTCTCTCCAGAGACTGCCGATTGCTCTCTGGGAGGAGATCTGCTGCCTGAACTCAATCTCTGGGCCAGATTCTTCTTCCTGTAGAGAGCTGCCAACTCTGACCTGGAGTAGAGACTTCTCCCCCTTGCTCAGTGTTGCTTCTTTTATCCTCCCAGAGAATGGACATGGAAAAACTCAGGGGCTTCTGGGAAAAAATACTTCAGGCAATGAACTTGCTCCTCCTAAGCAAGCAAGCTCCTCCCCAGAAGTTCAAAGGGGTAAAACTCCCCCCAAAGGCCGGAACTAGAGAGTTGTTAAGTACTGACTTAGCACCTAGTAAGAACCTAATATCTCATTATCTCATTAGCACTTAGTAAGAACCTAACATCTCCCCCTTTCTTTTGATTTAAAACATAGGGTGGTCATAACCTTGAAACATAAATCCATCAATATGGGAGGCATTACACATAATTACATGGATTTCATAAACACATAGTAACATAGTAAAATAGTAACAAAATACATGCTAGAAGTATGTAACAAATAACATGATCAAATAATCATAAATTGAGAATTTATAAATGTCCATAAGTCTATTGTCCATTAGTCTCATCTTGTGTTAGGAAATCCAATGATTCCTGCTGGTTTTAAAGTTCTTTAATAGTCTTCTTATTATCCATGCTCTTTCAGTGTCAGATGTTTCTTAGATTTTCTCCTTTGTTTTGAGGTCTTTCTCTTTTTCTGTCTCTCTCCAGGTGCATTCATCTGTCTCAGTATTCAGAATCAGTTTAGAAACATTTTTCACAGTACAGTAAACCAGAGAAGTATACTATTCTTTCTTCTTCCCACAAAAGGAATTTGTAAGGGAAGGGAATATCTGTAAGGGAAGAGAAAACTCCAAGAGGATGATATTCTTCTAAACTAATTATGAAATTATGAGTATATGGCTCTGTTGACCACTCTATAGTCTTATTCTTATTCTCTGTCTGTCTGTCTGTCTTTCCCCCCTCCTTCTCTCACTATAGCAAACTTATTAGAGCCTTCTATGCTTCTCCATGTAGATTCCTCTTATGAATAAACTGGATAATTCACCATAGCAGTTTGTCTGATAGAGAAATACTTCCTCCTGACTGGGAATTATTGAGAGATATGGATGGAATTTTTTCTTTCATATAATTTCCCCCCTTAGATATTAGGGAAAATAGAACCCCAATTATACTTTTTCTCTTTAGTCCAAGTGAGCAGAATAAGAGTCAACAATTGAAAAATGTAGATAATGTACATAACATCAATATCATCAGGATTTGAATAGAAATACTAATAGTATTCTAAACCTATGTAGTTTGAGGTTTACAAAATATGTAACTTTTGTGATCTCACTTGGTCTTCACAACAACCCTGTGGATTTGGTGCTATTATTATCCTCATTTTACAGATAGTGAAAGTGAGGCTGAGATAGGTTTAAGTTTCTTGCTCCAGATCATACTTAAACTAAGTATCTGAGGAAGAATTTGAACTCAGGTTTTCCTGTTTTAGATCTAGCAATCTATTCACTAAATCGCTTAGCTTTTTGGCTATTATTCAAGATCAAGCGCAGAACCTCAATTAGAAGCAGACCTGTTTGCTATGGCTAATGCAAGACTACAGCTCTGATTAAGCTCCCTAATCTTTTCTATAAAGCCCTTCATGTTAATGCTATTTCACTAAGACCCAGATATCTACTCCAGTATTCCAATGTCCAATGGTCTGTCAAATATTCCTCAGAATCCATGCCACTGATAGAAACCATTGCAATTTAAATTTGATTTTTCTCCTGTAATATGCAAAGTTCACTTTATAGATAAATGGCCTTGAAGTCCCAGTGTAATAAGAAAGAATCATTTTTAGTTCTGAGAGTTCCAAACGCATCCTATACTCTGATTTTTTTGTACGAAAAGGTTTACAAAAGAGACAATTTAGAAAATGTCAAAAATTTAAATAAGCTACAGGGACCAAGTGGTAAAAAGACTGATTTTATGATAATGTTTATCAGCACAGGAGCAAAAGGGCAGCCTTATATATAGGCTGTTCTCTTTTCGCTGGAGAAGGTGTGGGGGAAGGAAGAGATTATATCTACTGCTAGATTCTTTCTTCTATGTGGATGTGAGTTAAGAGTCAGGAACATTCTCTTCCTAGATGAATGAAAGCCTTAGTCATTTCATCAATCCACACTGTCCTCTCTAAGTAGATAGAAAGAAGATATAACAAATCTATGTTTACCATATTTCTTCTCCTCACCTGGATTCTCAGGGGGAACACCCATAACTTGGAAAATAAGTACTATATGGGTCCCCAAAGGGGAAACATGCACATATGTACATGGTTAATTATGTGCTTATGTATCTAGAGATACATGTATGTTTTATGGATGGATATGAATGCATATTTGTATATGTGTATATGTACATATATATACACATATATACATACATACATATGTATATATATATATATACATATGTATATATGTCAGGTTATGAAATGTCACCTTTCATAGAGCATAAAGATGATAAAATAGTGTATTAATGAGCCTAAGAAGCCCAATTTCTACCAATTTATATTGTTATCCAAATACCTAGATTTATCAAGGATCCAGATTTATTTTTTTTTTGCCTCTGATATTATTGCACCAAAATTGAAGCAACATTGAGCCACAAAATAATGAGAAAGGAAGAGAGATACTGAGAGATAAAGAGATGTTTTAATGAGGGATATAAGAATTAAAAGTATAAGAGAATTCTTAGTTCAGAAGTAAGTATATTTTTTGAGTATAAATTTACAAACAAAGTACATAATCATTAGGACAATCCTTATTTAAACAACATACATAATTATCAATGCTGACTTCTATATAATAAGAATATAACCCTCAATTATAATCCTAGCAATACAAAGCATATGATTATTCCTGTAAAGTGAATTAATTTGAATTACCCCGGTTAGGTTCAGATGGGTATTTCTGGGCATGCATTTTTATAAACCTTTTTAGGACAGGAAAGGGGAGGAGAGAGGTACAAAGACAGGCCTGTATTACTCAACTAAACTCTAGTTAATGACTTTAGATAATAAACAAAATCAAGAGGTTGACTTAGAATTCTCCTAGACAACCAGAAGAAAAGGGAAGAAAAATAAGATTAGGAACATTGTTTCGTTTACAGATATGAGGCAACTGAGAAATTAAAGGAGCAGATCATCCTCATTCCCTCTCTCAGGCAAGTGATAGAAGAAGCAATTATCTCTTATTCCTTTTGTAACCCACTGGCAAGAGATCTACAGGAAAAAAAAATGTCAATGGAAACAACTCCAGAAGATCTTTCTTTACTTCTAGTTAAAGCTCCATGATTCAATCATATATCTTTTCTGCTCTGCCTTTCATATTGGAAATTTACAAACAATGGAGTCATTCTAAATTTTCACACTGGAAGTTCTTGTGAAGGGTCATTTAGAAGGAAAAAAATAGATTCCCCAGTAAATAAATACCATCCATCCCTTTCCTTCGAGCTTTCAGTATTAATTCAAGAAAGTCCTACTTTGTCAATGAAAGGAAGTCATTCCCTCAATTCATGATTCATTCTAGAGCATTCCTATACTGACAGAGAGCAATAGATAGCATCACCTGTTAATTATGGTATTGTATGAGGCTGGAACAGTACACTCTCATTTCTAGTAGGATAATTGTGCATATAAAGTCTTTGTTTTTAGTAAAAAGGCGAAGAAAAAGAAACACTTATCTCTAATCAGTTTATACCTAGGTTTCCACAAAAGGGGGATTATATATCCCCTGAGGTTTGTTTTTTTTTTTCCTTGTTCTTCACACAACCAGAGAAATTTAGAGTTGGAAAAAAAACCACAACAAAAATTTAGTGCAATGTAAATGTGTTAACTCTTATCAGCCCTCAGTCTTCTCTTCTTCAGGGTAAATATGCCCCAAATTTTCTGTCAGAATTTTTATTTAGGCTCTTTAGCTTAATCCCTCCTCCCTTGTTTTTAAAGGCTTTTACCCTATTTACTGCTTCCAGGAATTAATGCTTAACTGAACCAAAAGTAGTTATTTTGCCACATAGGGTAAACAGCATGCTATCTTCAAATCAATGTTTTGAGATAGAAATCTGTTTAGCAAGGGAAGCAGAAAATTTGAAGGGCAGAAAAAGGCTCTTTGTAAGAACAGGTAAAAAAAAAATCTAGTACATCTGTTGCCAAAGTCCCTAGAACAATATAATCCCCAGAACTGTCTATTGAGGAAAAGCTTGAAGATGGGTTTGAGGGCAGAGGTATTTACCTGGGGTGTAGATACATGCTTTGATATCACAAGTAAAGAAGATATAATTATTGCTAACTACTGCTATGTGAATTTGTTTCTTTAGTAGTAAATAAGTGACACTAGTGCCATCTAAATAAGGCCCTAGAGATTGATCAAATGGTTAGGACTATAGCTATATTGAGATACACACACACACACACAAATGGAGAGAAGAAAACTTATGTAGAACACACACACACACACACACACACACAATCTCTAGAGTTAAAATTCTACATCTATGTGATCAACAAGTCACAAAGTGTTTGTTTTTTTTTAATCTGTTTTCTAACATATAAAATAAGGTCACTGGATAATATTGCCTCTGAGGCCCTTTCCAACTTTAAATCTATGATTTTATAATCCCATATGCTGGACTACAAAGAACAGAAGAAGTACTATGATAGAATCTCCCTCCAATGTAGGAATCCATGGACACAAGATGATAGTAATCAAAACAAAGAGTGTTGCTTGTGTCATGTTTCAAAACATATATATATAATATATAATTCAATTTTCCTTTCTGTTCCAAATTATTCCTTAGAACATAATAAGGCACTAGTGAGATAGCCCAATAAAAATTATCACTAACTTAAATATGTTTCAAAATTTAAAATTAGCCTAGGGTTAATTGCAAACTTGTGTTATATTAAGCCAACAATGAAATACCACTTTTGGCTGACTTTTGCCTCTACATTTGTTCCAGAAATTTAAAGCAAAGGAAACAGTGAATTCCCACAGAAATGAACCAATTAACAACATTATTGTTTTAGCAGCTCATTTTCATGGGCAATAAAATTTCTCTTCTTTTTTCCCCCTTCTAAACCAGTTAAATTATGACTAAAACTGAAAGTTCTTGTAAGGATCTTTTACAATCTGGAGTGGGACAAATGCATGAATGAATAAAAAATATTCAGTAAGCAAATAGTGTCAAATATTGAACTGAATTCTATGTGTACAAATACAAAAAAAAAAAAGTTAAGATAGTCTCTCCTCACTAAGCTTATATTCTAAGGGGGAAGGCACAAAACACATTGGAGAATGAGGGTATTTTGAAATTAAAGATTTCACAGCTCCTACTAACCACCTATAAAATCTCAGGTCTAAAATGTGCATTAGAATGGACCAAATTTAATTCTCTCCCTCTTTGTATATGAAGAAACTGAGCCCCAGAAAGTAGAGAAGTAATCATCAAGATCACAGAGCCATTAAGTGAATTATCTTTCTTTTTGTCATGAAATAATGATGTGTTGTTAAAATATTTAAGAACATGTTTCATAATGTAGAACATAAGAGTATCAGGAAATTGTCATATCCATAGGCCTGTGAATGGTCTGGAAATAGAAATAGAGTAAGAATAAAGAGAGGTTGCTTACTGAAGCAGCACTTAGCAGGCTCACATATCTCAATCAGGGGATATTCAGAGACAATGTGTGAATATCAGTAATAATAGTGAAATAGCAGGGATTATTAAAAAAAAAGACCTGGAAAATATATTGGAAGAATGGGCTTTTGGTCAGACAATTTGAATTGTGCTTAGCATTTCTTTAGCACTATCTTATCTACTTCTCTTGGGAAGGTAATTCTCTATCTGCTTTTTGCAGTTCAACTGGGCATGCATTCTTTGTGTGTGTGTATCTGTCTGCACATGTGTGTACATATGCAATAGAGAAAAAGGAGGGAGGGAAGAGGAGAAGAGAGGAGGAAAGAGAAGAAAAGACAGGAGGGAAGGGGAGAGAAAGAGAAGGGAGGAAAGTATAGAGGAAGGAAGAGAGGAAAAGGGAAAGGGAGAGGAAGATAAAGGAGAACATATTTTTTCCTTACATTGGAGCAGGACTTGTTAGTATGTTCAAATTACATGTAAAATTATAGAATGTCATGGATCAAGTTACTTATTTTACAGTTAAGGAAATTAAGATCCAGCTTCAGAAAATAAAGTGCTCTAGATCATACAGGTAATAAAAAATAAAACCAAATCCAATCTAGATACTGTGGTTCCTTACTCAGGATTTTCCCTCTTTCCTTTCAATTCATGCTAGGAGTTACAGAGCCTGCTTTTATATAGCAAAGGTGGAAACTGAATATCAGTTCCAAAAGAAGGTACTATTGTCCTTGAAAGGTTATGTTCACATGCATCAAGTATTTAATGATGACTTTGTAGCCCCATTAAACTAGAGTTGGTAATACTAAAGCTCACATACTTACTAGCTATGTGATCCTGGGCAAATTATTTAACCCTGTTTGCTTTGGTTCTTCATCTATAAAATAAGTTGGATAAGGAAATGACAAAATACTTCCGTATTTTTGCCATGAAAATCCCCAGAATAGTCACAAAAAACTGAAACGACTGAAAACAATTAAACAACCATAGCAGTGCTAAGAATAAGCTGAGTCTAGTAAAGGAAGTTAAGAATAAGATTTTTTTTTTAAACTCTTGGAGACAAGCCCTTTGCTTGGTGAGGATGGGATAATTGACAACTAAAAGACTGTAGAGTTGGCAATTATTATTTTTTCCTGCTTTTCCACCAAAGAAAATGACCTCTTGTGATAGAAATATTTCTTAGGGTCCTGCTATGTGAGTTGACCTAGTTTTTACCAAAGTCCTGCCGCATGCAGGTTAGGCTAATTCTTCTCCTTTAGAAGTGTTGAAGCTCTCCTTGGTTGAGAAGATTAACTCAGGAACTGGCTCAGATCATTGATACAGCTTTCTTTTTGTCTTAATATAAAAAGGGCATGAATAGATCCAACTTACTTTGTGAAGTATCTTAGAATAAGGCAGGTGTAGAAAATAAACTGTCTTTTGTTAACTATGTCATGACTTACAAAAGTCTCAATTCTTTCCAGCAATAAACTTTAAGAAATGATATTCAATTTACATCCAATATAAGTAAGGGAGTTCTCAACTATGATTGCTAAATCTCAGTTATCTGCCCTAGATTAGTATTATTTTAGAGTTATTTAGGAAGGGGTAGATGAGATTGATGAGTCACAATCAGTGATATTAAAAATATCATAGAAATGGGTAAGGAATCACAAGATTGGAGAAGGACAAAACATTTACCAATATAAAAAAGAAATAACAGTCTGAAAACTTTAGATCTCCATTCTCAGAAAAATTTTAGAATGTATTAAAAAGATAATTGAAAACTATCAAAGAAAAGAAGTGGTTATCACAGATAACATGACTTCATCAAAACCAAGTCTTTCCAGATTAATTCTACTAATTCTGATTTTGGACAGATATGCTAAAGCAATCCTAAACAGCTAAAGTAGTTGATGAATGAAATGCTGGGAGTAAAATTTAGCTAGATTTTCAGGAAAGAGAAGTGGGGGAGAGGAGGAGAGAAAGGGATAAAGAGATTGCTTTCTATTTTTCTGACAAAAAAATAGGAGAATTATATGACAATCAAACAACTGAACAATTGACTAAAAAGAATAGTTGAAATGCTAATGGTTCAACATAACAGGAGTTCTCTAGAGTAGTACCTCAAGACTGTAAATTTGAATTGAATGGGCAGCTTACAATGTGGAAGTGGATAAAGTTGAACCAAATAAGAGGAAATTAAGTAGATATAAATCTTAAATAAAAGAAATCAAACACAAATCAGCTTCATTAGTGTAAAAATAGCTATATATCTGTTGTTCTAAAAAAAAAAAAAGATGTGAATGCTTTAGAAGAGTTGAAAATGTTTGTAAAATGATAAAGTTGCCACAAAATAGAAATTCAGTTTGTAGACTGAATTGAGAATGAAATACTCACTGATAACAAAGAAATGATAGGGCCATTTACACTTTACCCTGATCAGATCTTACTTGGAGACTTGTGTTGAGTTCTTAAGCATGATGGTTAAAAAAGGAATCATATTAAATAGGATAGTGTCCTATTTAAGAGAAACTAAGATAATAAACTGTCCTCCATGTCCATGAGAATCTTTTGAAATAACTGATGATGTATAGTGCAATGAGAAGACTTAGATGGTCATATCTTCAAGAGACCTGGCGGAAACATAAAACATTATTTTTGGCCTCAGAGAGCAAAATCAAAAGCAAGAAATGGAATAACTAAGTTTTTGTTGTTGTTGTTGTTGTTGTTGTTTTGTTTTTTTATGTTAAAGGAAAAACAAACAAACAAACAAAACTTTTCCCTTAATTAAAAATATCTCTAAGTGGATTGAATGGACTCAAGAAGTTGGGAGTTTCCTTTATTTGCATATATTCAAGCCAGAGGGTGCACAACCACTTGTTGAGTATATTATGATGAATATTCTTTGTGCATATCAGATGGATAAAATAACCACTGAGATTACTTAAAATGCTCAGATTGTATGTATCAGATTGTATAGTGCTGTGATAATCTAGTCACTCCAGTGTATTTCTTGATAATCTTTGGTTATAGAGCACTTTAAATTATCTTATCCACTAAAATGTTTATGGGACTCTGGTTATCATAATATTTCAGAAGGTCCTTTTTTTTTTTTTTTTTTTTTTTTTTTTTTTTTTTTTTAAATAAAAATGTTTATTTAAAAAAAGAATAAATGTGGAATTCCCTCCAAAAAATCTTTCCTCTTGCATAGTTATCGAAACTGGAGTGTTCGCACTTTGTCATCTCTCTATTTTTTTTTTTTTTTTTAATTTTTATTTTATTTTATATTTATAACATTTTTTGACAGTACATATGCATGGGTAATTTTTTACAACATTATCCCTTGCACTTACTTCTATTCAGATTTTTTCCCTTCCTCCCCCAAACCCCTCCCCCAGATGACAAGCAGTCTTATATATGTTAAATATATTACAGTATAATTTAGATACAATATATGTGTGTAGAACCGAATTTTTTGTTGCACAGGAAGAATTGGATTCAGAAGGTAAAAATAACAGTTTACATTCATTTCCCATTGTTCCTTTTCTGGATGTAGCTGGTTCTTTCCATCATTAATCAATTGGAATTGGATTAGCTCTTCTCTATGTTGAAGAAATCCACTTCCATCAGCATACATCCTCGTACAGTATCATTGTTGAAGTGTATAATGATCTTCTGGTTCTGCTCGTTTCACTCAGCATCAGTTGATGTAAGTCTCTCCAAGCCTCTCTATATTTCTCCTGTTGGTCATTTCTTATAGAACAATAATATTCCATAACATTCATATACCATAGTTTACCCAACCATTCTCCAATTGATGGACATCCATTCATCTTCCAGCTTCTAGCCACTATGAAAAGGGCTGCCACAAACATTTTGGCACATACAGGACCCTTTCCCTTCTCTAGTAGTTCCTTGGGGTATAAGCCCAGTAGTAGTATGGCTGGGTCAAAGGGTATGCACATTTTGATAACTTTTTGGGCATAATTCCAGATTGCTCTCCAGAATGGTTGGATTCTTTCACAACTCCACCAACAATGCATCAGTGTCCCAGTTTTCCCACAGCCCCTCCAACATTCATCGTTATTTGTTCCTGTCATCTTAGCCAATCTGACAGGTGTGTAATGATACCTCAGAGTTGTCTTAATTTGCATTTCTCTGATCAATAGTGATTTGGAACACTCTTTCATATGAGTGGAAATAGTTTTAATTTCATCATCTGAAAATTGTCTGTTCATATCCTTTGACCATTTATCAATTGGAGAATGGCTTGATTTCTTATAGATTAAAGTCAATTCTCTGTATATTTTGGAGATGAGGCCTTTATCAGAACCTTTAACTGTAAAAATTTTTTCCCAATTTGTTACTTCCCTTCTAATCTTGTTTGCATTAGTTTTGTTTGTGCAGAAACTCTTTAATTTGGTGTAATCAAAATGTTCTATTTTGTGATCAATAATGGTCTCTAGTTCTCCCTTGGACACAAACTCCTTCCTCCTCCACAAGTCTGAGAGGTAAACCATCCCATGTTCCTCCAATTTATTTATGATTTCGTTCTTTATGCCTAAATCTTGGACCCATTTTGATCTAATCTTAGTATGTGGTGTTAAATGTGGGTCCATGCCTAGTTTCTGCCATACTAATTTCCAGTTTTCCCAGCAGTTTTTGTCAAATAATGAATTCTTATCCCAAAATTTGGGATCTTTGGGTTTGTCAAAGATTAGATTGCTATTTTTATTCACTATCTTGTCCTGTGAACCTAACCTATGCCACTGATCAACTAGTCTATTTCTTAGCCAATACCAAATGGTTTTGGTGACTGTTGCTTTATAATATAGCTTTAAATCAGGTACACTTAGACCACCTTCCTCTGACTTTTTTTTCATTAGTTCCCTTGCAATTCTCGACCTTTTATTCTTCCATATGAATTTTGTTGTTATTTTTTCTAGGTCATTAAAATAGTTTCTTGGGAGTCTGATTGGTATAGCACTAAATAAATAGATTAGTTTGGGGAGTATTGTCATCTTTATTATATTCGCTCGGCCTATCCAAGAACATTGAATGTCTTTCCAATTATTTAAATCTGACTTTATTTTTGTGGCAAGTGTTTTGTAATTTTGCTCATATAATTCCTGACTCTCCTTTGGTAGATATATTCCCAAATATTTGATACTATCGACTGTTATTTTGAATGGAATTTCTCTTTGTATCTCTTGCTGTTGGATTGTGTTGGTAATGTATAAAAATCCTGAGGATTTATGTGGATTTATTTTGTATCCTGCGACTTTGCTAAAATTCTGAATTATTTCTAATAGCTTTTTAGCAGAGTCTTTGGGGTTCTCTAAGTATACCATCATGTCATCTGCGAAAAGCGACAATTTGATTTCTTCATTTCCTACTCTAATTCCTTGGATCTCTTTCTCGGCTCTTATTGCCAAGGCTAGAGTTTCTAGTACTATATTGAATAGTAATGGTGATAGTGGGCAACCTTGTTTCACTCCTGATCTAACAGGGAAAGGTTCTAGTTTATCACCATTACATATGATGTTTACTGAAGGTTTTAAATATATGCTCCTTATTATTTTAAGGAATAGTCCATTTATTCCTATACTCTCAAGCGTTTTTAGTAGGAATGGATGTTGGATTTTATCAAATGCCTTTTCTGCATCTATTGAGATGATCATATGGTTTTTATTAATTTGATTATTAATATGGTCAATTATACTAATAGTTTTCCTAATATTAAACCAGCCCTGCATTCCTGGTATGAATCCCACTTGGTCATAGTGTATTATTCTGGGGATGATTTTCTGAAGTCTATTTGCTAATATCTTATTTAAGATTTTAGCATCAATATTCATTAAGGAAATTGGTCTATAGTTTTCTTTCTCAGTTTTCGATCTACCTGGTTTAAGTATCAGTACCATGTCTGTGTCATAGAAGGAATTTGGTAGGACTCCTTCAATCCCTATTTTTTCAAATAGTTTACATAGCATTGGAGTTAGTTGTTCTTTAAATGTTTGGTAGAATTCACCTGTAAATCCATCTGGTCCTGGGGACTTTTTCTTAGGAAGTTGGTTAATAGCTTGGTCTATTTCTTTTTCTGAGATGGGACTATTTAGACTACTTACTTCTTCCTCTGTTAATCTGGGCAAGCTATATTTTTGAAGGTATTCTTCCATTTCATTTAAGTTATCAAATTTATCGGCATAAAGTTGAGCAAAGTAGCTCCTAACTATTGTTCTAATTTCCTCTTCATTAGTGGTGAGTTCACCCTTTTCATTTTCAAGACTATCAATTTGCTTTTTCTCTTTCCTTTTTTTAATCAGGTTTACTAAGGGTTTGTCTATTTTGTTGGTTTTTTCATAAAACCAACTCTTAGTTTTATTAATTAATTCAATAGTTTTTTTACTTTCAATTTTATTAATCTCACCTTTTATTTTTTGAATTTCAAGTTTTGTGTTTGTCTGGGGGTTTTTAATTTGTTCCTTTTCTAGCAATTTTAGTTGTAAACCCAATTTGTTGGCCCTCTCTTTCTCTATTTTATGCAAGTAGGCCTGTAGAGATATAAAACTTCCCCTAATTACTGCTTTGGCTGTATCCCACACATTTTGGTATGATGTCTCATTATTGTCATTTTCTTGGGTGAAGTTATTAATTATGTCTATGATTTGCTGTTTTACCCAATCATTCTTTAGTATAAGATTATTTAGTTTCCAATTATTTTTTGGTCTATTTTCCCCTGTCTTTTTATTAAATGTTATTTTGATTGCATTATGGTCTGAAAAGGATGCATTTACTATTTCTGCCTTACTGCATTTGATTTTGAGGTTTTTATGCCCTAGTATATGATCAATTTTTGTATAGGTTCCATGAACTGCTGAGAAGAAAGTATATTCCTTTCTGTCTCCATTTAACTTTCGCCAAAGATCTATCATATCAAACTTTTCTAGTATTCTATTTACCTCTTTGACTTCTTTCTTATTTATTTTGTGGTTTGATTTATCTAATTCTGATAGTGCAAGGTTGAGATCTCCTGCTATTATAGTTTTGCTATCTATTTCCTCTTGCAGCTCTCTTAATTTCTCTTTTAAGAATTTAGATGCTGCACCACTTGGTGCATACATGTTTAATATTGATAGGGCTTCACTATTGATGCTTCCCTTTAGCAGGATATAATGCCCTTCCTTATCTCTTTTAATTAGATCAATTTTTGTTTTTGCTTGATCTGAGATGAGGATGGCTACTCCTGCTTTTTTGGTTTTGCCTGAAGCATAATAGATTCTGCTCCACCCTTTTACTTTTAGTTTGAATGTCTCATCCTGTTTCAGGTGTGTTTCCTGTAAACAACATATAGTAGGATTCTGACTTTTAATCCAGTCTGCTAACTGCTTCCTCTTTATGAGGCAGTTTGCCCCATTCACATTTATGGTTAGAAGGACTAATTCTATATTGCTTGCCATCCTATTAACCCCTGCTTATGCTTTTCCCCTTTCCTTCCCTTTTACCCTCCTATCCAGTATTAAACTGGTAAACACCACTTGCTTTTCACAGCCCTCCCTTTTTAGGATCCCTCCCCCACCTTAAAGATCCTCCCCTTATTTTATCCCTTTTCCTCGAAATTACTGTATTCCCTTCCCCTTAGCTTACTCCTTCCCTTTCACTTTTCAATGAAGTGGAAGAAGTTTCACCATAAATCGAATATGTCTATTGATACACGCTATGTTCATCTCCCTCCTTTCTTTCTCTCAGATATAATAGGTTACCTTTGCCTCTTCATGAGATGTAGTACCACCACTTTATACTTTTTTATGATATAATCTCCTTTCCACCTCTAGTTTCTAAGACAAATTGTACATATGTTCTTTACATATTTTTTTGACAGAAGTATAGTTCTCAAGATTCTTTTTACCTTTTTTAGAAGTCTCTTGAGTTCTGTATTTGAAGATTAAACCTTTTATGTAGGTCTGGTTTTTTCATCAAAAATAGATGGAATTCATTTATTTCGTTAAATGTCCATCTTCTTCCCTGGAAAATGATGCTCATTCTTGCTGGGTAAGTCACTCTTGGCTGCATACCAAGTTCCTTAGCCTTTTGGAATATCATGTTCCAGGCCCTGCGTTCTTTTAATGTGGACGCTGCTAGATCCTGTGTTATCCTTATTGTGGATCCTCCATATCTGAATTGTTTTTTTCTAGCAGCTTCCAATATCTTTTCCTTTGTCTGATGGTTCTTGAACTTGGCCACTATATTTCTTGGCGTTTTGATTTTAGGGTCCCTTTCAGTAGGTGATCGATGAATTTTCTCAATGTCTATTTTACCCTCTGTTTCCAAAACGTCTGGGCAGTTCTCTTTGATAATTTCCTCGAAAATGGTGTCCAAGCTCTTTTTTTCCTCCCATTTTTCAGGGAGTCCGATTATTCTCAAATTGTCTCTCCTGGATCTGTTTTCCAGGTCTGTTGTCTTTCTGGTAAGGTACTTGACAGTCTTTTCAATTGTCTCATTTCTCTGGTTTTGCTTGACTCCCTCTTGGTTTCTCCTTGAGTCATTCATTTCTACTTGTTCCAGTCTAATTTTCAATGATGTATTTTCTTCACTCACTTTTTTAATATCTTTTTGTAATTGTCCAATTGAGTTTTTATCTTCTATGGAATTTTTTTCCATTGTATTTTTTAGAGAGCTGATTTCTTTTTCCAGCTCTCTAATCCTGTTTTCCTTGGAGTTGTTTACCTTTTCCAGCTCACTAATCTTGTTTCTCAATGATTTGATTTCTTTATCCACTCTGTCTTTGAATGCATGGGATGACTTCTCCAGGCTCTCTTGCCAAGCTTCCCTTTCCTTTTCCCATTTCTCCTCCAGCTCTCTTGTGAGAGCCTTTTTGATTTCCTCTATGAGGTTCTTTTGTATTGAGGAGCAGCTTATATCCCTCCCAGGGGATACATCTGGGGACAGTCTGTTCCTAGTCTCCTCAGCATTTGAAGTCTGCTCCCTCTCCACACAGAAGCTGTCAATGGTTAGAGCCCTTTTGAATTTTTTGTTCATTTTGTCAGAGTAGGAATCAAAGAAAACAAACTGACAAGAGAACCAATTGGTCTGTTTTGCGGGGGATAGGGCTGGATGGTATTAATGGGCTTCCTCTACAGACTGGGGGTAGGGCAGCAGAGAGCCACTAACAGAACAGCAATGACTGTACTGAGTCTGCGCTCTGAGGCTCCGAGAACGCACCGAGTCAGTCCAGGTGGGGGTTGGGGGTGGCCGGGCTCTGAGAGACACTGGCTTTCTGGGGTTTTAATCTTCACCTCCAGTGTTTACACCCTCTCCACCGCTCCTGGCTTGCTGCCAAGACGGAGCATCCACACTGGGGCAAAAGCCCTTTCACAGAAACTGCAGAGATCACACCCCTCCCCCTCCGGTCTGAGCTGTGTGAGCTGCCTGTCTTGCTCTGGCTGTCTGCCCTCAGTCTGCGCCCAGTCTGATTGACCCTCCCCCGAACAAACACAGACCTTTTCTGGCGACTTTCAAGGATGTCTTCTCTTGGTGATAATTTGTGGATTTCTTTCTGGGTCAAGCATTAAGTCAGAGGCTTGTCATGAAGTAAGTTCTGAGAGAAAACGAGGAGCTCAAGCAGCTGTCTGCCTCCACGCCGCCATCTTGGCCGGAAGTCCCTATTTCAGAAGGTCCTTAACTTATTCAGCTGCCTCCACAACATTAAAAAAGGCTTTTTCATGTGTATTTGGTATATATGCTCCCAAATGAATTAACTTTTTGATATGGCAAACTCCCTCTAATTGTGTATTATCTCACATCTTATATAATATTTGTAAAAGCTCTGTAAGTTAGGCAAAGCAGTTATTTTGTCCTTGTTTTGCACATGTGGAAATGGTGAAATTCAGCATTAGGTTTCAAACTCAAATCTTTTGACTGGCTTGTAGGGAGAGTTTCAGGTGTTGGATGTAGAAGGCTGAAACTCTGAATCAGACAAGAGAGCACTATCTATTTGATGTGAGTCAATGACTCTATTAGTATATATTTGGATGATGCACCATTGGTGCTTGCTGAATGTTTGGTAGTAAGATAATTGTGGATAAGGAGTGGAGGGCAGAAGGAGAGAAGTGAGAGGCACTTGGCAGCAGAAATAGGATAAGAGAGGCTGGAGACTCCGGACTTGAGAATCCAGGATACATCTTTGGCAAGCAGCGTGGCAGCTTGCCTGCCTCCTTCACTTCTCCCCCTAAAAACCCAAGACTTTGATTTATCCTGACTCTGGCTGAACCTGAGGTCCTCCAGGAAGCTAGCCATACTTTATACTTGGACAAGTGATCAAAATTTCTTGCCTATTCTCTGATATTTAGCAGCAATTGCTCTCTGAATAATTTTGTTGTAGGTGTTATCTTCAGGTTAATAAAATTTGAAAGCAAATAGAAAATATAATTCACATATATTCCAGTTGAATTTGTTGAAGAATTAATTATTGCAAAGTATTGGATATGTTTGGCTAGATTTCAAATAATTGCAACATAGGAAATACAAATACTGCCAAGATCGTGATTTGTGTGGGATCCAGCTGAGATCCTCCAGGTTTGGATACTCTCCTTCTTTCCAACCTACTCTACATTTATATAAGCAACATAATTCATATGAAGGTAGAAATTAAATTTATATTTTTTCTATTAGTCCTTATCAGTAAAGCTACTGAAATATTCTTCAAAATGTATAAGTACTAATTATTGAGGGGAGCGTATGTCTAGTCTGAAAATTTTTTTCTCTTTTTCTGCTTGGGTAAATTCAGAGTAGAAACACAGGACACTCAGTAGCCTTAGATGTATAATCTATCATAAGGAAATAAACCAAAATGGGTGATTTTATAGTTAACTATAGGATGACATATATTCTATACCATTTGGAAGTGGTGGTTATCTAGGGATGGATGGTCTTTTCAGGTCAGATCCTAATAAAGATCTTGGAAGTAATCTTCCCCAAAGCTCTTATCTTAGAGCCTTGGGGTAGAGAAATATAAAGCATCTTGCAGAAGTTAGAAGAGGAAGAAATCTTGAATTTAGGAATGGAAATTTAGAAAGCTACAAGTAGCTATTCTTCAAATAAAATTATTAACTCAACATGCAATCAAAAAGGATTGCAATTAAACATACTTAATACAAACATTACTTATACTCAAGAAATTAGTATCCCAAATGGAAGTAGCACTCAGAGTTTTGGTATAAAATTATTAATATTAGTAGTAGTAGAAGTAGTAGTAGTATTAGTAGTAGTTGTTGTAGTCATAATTGTAGTCTTCATAATAGTAGCAATATTAGCAATAGTAGTAGTGGTGGTAGTGGTATTTTTCACAGCCAATTCATAGTAAGATGTCTCATAAAGGAACTTAGATCTATATATGGCCTTTTCTACTAAGGCAAAAAGAAAGCTATATTAATGATCTGAACTAATCCCTGAGCTAAGTAAAGTTCAATAATACTATAAGATTATTACTAGGGACAACTAGGTAGCTCAGTGGAAAGAGCACCAGTCCTGAAGTTAGGAGGACCTGAGTTCAAATCTGACCTCAGACATTTAACGCTTCCTAGCTATATGACCCTGGGCAAGTCACTGTACCTATTATTACAACTGCCACCACTCTCACTACTAATTAATAATATTACTACTATCAGGAGCAACAACAACAATTATGACAATGCTTTGATCCATTACTTAACTTCCATTCTACAGGCAGAATTTTTAATATATAAGTAATATCTTAAATCAGTGAAAATATGACACTAAAATGAACAAAGGTCAACCAATACAGTTTTTCAGTTTGGTGTTTTTTTTCCCTACTACAATGCATAACCTATGTTAAAATAAATCTGTGATAAAAAAATGTTTAGCAGTAAGTTATAAATAAGTTGTCTGTTTTTGTTAAGATGTTTTTTATGAAACCCCAAGTTATGAAATTTTAAAGAGTAAATTTTAAATGCAAGCTTATTGTTGGAACTCAAAAGTCATTTTATTATAAAAAGTAGGGCCTCAGTCATCTTCTAGTTCTCTCTTTCCTTCATTGCACAAGCTCAATCATTTGCCCAAACTTTTGGATTCAAACTTAATAACATTTATCTTCCTCCTTCTTTCTATTCTCTCTATTCCAGGTCTTTCTTATCTCATATATGTACTGTTTCAACAGCCACTTAATTGGTTTCTAAGCTGTAAATCTCTTTCCTTCACCAATCCAACCTCCACAGAGTTGAAAAAATCATTATATTCCTGTTACACAGGTCTGTCATTCCTCTGTTCATTCAGCTTCAAGAAATGCTTGTTACTTTTAGAATCAAGAAACTCCTCTTTTGAGCATTTAAAATCATTCATCTTGACTCCACCCTACTTTTTCATTAGTATAAAATATTTTTCTTCAAATACTACATTTCAGACAAACTGGCTTTTTTTGGTCTCCTTCTCCCATTTAATATTTAAACTCTGCTCCCTATGCATTTTTAAATTTGTTTTTACTACATTTATGTCTGAAATTTTCTCTCTTTGGCTCAGCATCTTACAATATCTAGTTTATTTCAAAATTTATATCATGTCATATCCCAAATAATTACTGCCATGATACACTTAACGGTTAGTGACCCTCAGAAAAAAAATAATATAAATAATTATTTGGCATTTATTTTTTTAAGTATTTGTCTTTGAAAACATTTGCTCTTCTGAACAAATATCATCTTATTGAGGTTAAATTTATTGTTACATTTTTTCTCCTTCGTATATAGTATAATAGTAAATAGTACAGTGTCTGACATTATGCTTTAATAGTCACTTAATAGTTGCTTTTGACTTAAATGACTGTAAGATGAGCATTCATCAGTCAAGGAAAATTCATGATAAATCTGGGCCTTTCTCTCTTGACCTGGCTATATGTTCCAAAGTTGTTCTATATATGCAAATATGAATCAAAATTCATTAAAAAGGGAAAAATAATCATATAATAGGTTAAAGTATATTCCTCCTACTGGTATCATAATTACAAATGTGAAAAATGTTGCTTCATATTTAGATTTTAAAATGGGGTGACTTTCTGCTTTCTGAATCTTTAAAAATTTTTCATGAGATTGGCTCTCCATCCTCATATTATTTTCATTGACTTTACGGTCAGAAATATCCCTCTTCTTTTGAGCAAAATGAGACTTTGATGGAAAATCAAGCTTTTTATTTCAAGATCTCATTCTTGTATGTTAATCCAGACTGTCACTTTATTAATGAAGCTTGAGGTGAAGGTGGAGATGCCACAAGTAACAAATGCCAGATTCTGTCACCTTTATTAGACCAATGAGAAGGCATATTTCCCATCTGTCTTGGGATAAATATTTCTAGAATGGAAATATGGAGTAGAAATTCATCTGTAAGGTTATGATGTGCTTGAAACAATATAAAGGAAGAAAATGGTAATAAAGTAGTCAGTCATACTAATACCTTTTCTGTCTACCCAGTATCAGTGACAGTTGCCCCTTCAGTGGAGAAAATAGAAATCATGTGGCTCTACTGAAGTTTCTGTATAACTTGTTATGGTTCTTTCTAAGAACTAAGCCATTCAGTTTTCCTAATAGACCTGATGCATAGTAATATAATGAAATTAAAAGTATTTGCGATAAAAATTTCAAGTATTTTCTTTTTTATTTTCCTTTTTTTCTCTCTTTTTTCTCTCCTTTCTTTTTCTCTACCATCCCAACCCCTGCTCCACAAAAGAATGCAAAAGGTGGTGTGAAAACAAGAAATATTGAGAGCCACAGACAATGATTTAGTTAAGGTTCCCCAATTTGTCTCATATGTGATAGGATGGTATAAAATAAATGTTGCACTGTGAGAAGCATAAGGTAAAAGGATGATGAGACTCTATGCTTTAATCTTCTTGGGATAAATGAGAAGCTTGTTACAATGTCATTGTTATATTTGCTTTTTAGCTTGCTATTTTACTATTCTGAAAAGAAAAAGAAAGATTGATTTGATTACTTATTTGGCATCCAATGGCTTTTAATTTTAGGTTTCAGTTAGTGGTAAAAATTACCTCTACTTGTGATCTGTAAAAGTAACATAAACACAGGCCAGTCAGTAGGTCTATGAAATATATTACTATTAAACCAGAGTACTCTCAAAGGTAACAGTAAGCAAACCATTATTTTAGGCATATATTTCAACCCCACCACTGATATAGATGAATTCGATATGATCTGATAGTTAAGTGAAGTTTGATCAGATTTCATTTTATTTGTTTTTTTTAATTATGAAAGAATTAAGACATAATATCCCTTCAATGAATTCCATGTTGCAAATAATTCCACATTATAATTCTGTTATATCATTTCATATTATAACTATATAGTCCTTTCTATATTCACAGAGCAATTGATTTCTAGAGCTTTAATATGAAATGTCTATTTGTTTTAGGTACTCTGTTTATAAAGACCCAGCAGGATGGCTAAATATTAACCCAATAAATGGGACAATTGATACAGCTGCTGTCTTGGACCGTGAATCTCCGTTTGTCCACAATAATATTTATACTGCACTTTTCTTGGCAATAGATAGTGGTAAGTATTAATTTTAAAAAAAAAAAATTCTTTACTTAGTAATATTTAACATTTAGATTTTCTTTTTCTCTCTAACTTCTGAGAGAAATATGCCATGTATAGATAGAAATTAGACAATGGGTTAAATGTGTTTTTCAAGTCAATGGCCAGTAATCAGCATTTGTCATTTGCCCATTCATTATACTAAACATAGGGTATACAAACACAAAAATAGATATCCTCGCTCTCAAATGTCATCATTGAAGAGTGATTCTTTTTTTTAAATAAAGCTTTTTATTTTCAAAACATATGCATTGATAATTTGACAACATTGACTCTTGCATAGCCTTGTGTTTCAGATTTTCTCCTCCTTCCCCTCACCCCTTCCCCTAGATGGCAAGCAATCCAATATATGTTAAATATGTTAAAATATATGTTAAATCCAATATGTATAAACATATTTATACAATTCTCTTGCTACAATAGAAAAATCAGACCAAAAAAAGAAAGTAAATGAGCAAGAAAACAAAATATAAGCGAACAACAACAAAAGAGTAAGAATATTATATTGTGATCTATCTTCAGTTCCCATAGTTCTCTCTCTGGAAGTAAATGGCTCTCTTTATCACAAGATCTTTGGAACTGACATCAATCATTTCATTGTTGGAAAGAGTCATGTTCATCAGAATTGATCATCATATAATATTGATGTTGCCATGTACAATGATCTCCTGGTTCTACTTTAGTGATGTCATTTTCTGACAGAAATGCAAAATTTGGTGCAAGCCCTTTCTATATTTGTTAGAATTTAGGTTTCAATCAGGATCTTATAATATATGCCATAATATAGTAAAACTGCATAGGAAATATGAATGTTAAAGGATTGAGAATGAGAGAAAGACAGAGACAGACATAGGACACACAGAGTTGAGAGAGAGAGAGAGAGAGAGAGAGAGAGAGAGAGAGAGAGAGAGAGAGAGAGAGAGAGAGAGAGAGAGAGAGAGAAAGAGAGATGAAGAGAAGGGAAAGATGAGATGGAGGAAAAGAGAAAGAAGACAAGATAAGACAACACAACACAAGACAACACAAGACAAAAGTCAAATATAGAATGCATAAAGTCTGTGCCTGGAGAGGAATTCTTGTCAATAAGACCTTAAAGATGATGACAACAATGAAAACAAGATAATTGTGATCTCACTATTCTAAGATACTAGAACTGATTTAGAGTAGTCCAATAGCTTTTACAATTACATACATATCCTAGTCCACAATTCCCTCATCAGAAATTCTCCTATAGAATATAAAATTGCTTGACGGCAGGACATATTTTATTTTTGTCTTTATATCCTGAGTGCCTAGCATAGTGCTTTTACATTTTAGAGATTTAAAAAAATGGATATGTAATTAAAGTCTGTGTTTTCCCAAATTTCCAAATGAAAGATGTCCATTCTTGCTGGGGAAAATGGAAACAAAATTAAAAAAATGAATCGAATCATAGAATTAGAGATGGAAAAGACAAAGACCATGGAGTTAATCACATACACTCAATCCCAAGTATCTTGTACTCTGTCACCAAATCCAGTGTTTTGTTTTACCCTTCTATTGTTTACTCACTATACTGCTGCCTCACTCTGATAATTTAAATCTTCTCTTTACAATCTGTTACTATAACCTAGCTTGCCCCTTGCCTGAGGCTTATTTTATTTCTCCCTACCTCTTGTGTTCCCACGAAAGGAAAACTAAGAGAGATGTGTATAAGTTAAATCCTGCTCCTCCAAACTTTGCTATTTTGTGAAACAATTATGAGCTCCAAGTTAGGAAGTTATATAAATTTATATAGTCATATAAAAGTTATATAAATTTGACTCTTCCCTCTTTTTTGTTACTCTTCAACTAATCATTCAGTTGTAAATTATTTTTATGTCAAGCATTCCTTTGAGTGTTTTGAACTATTGCAATCATTGAGTCCAAAGGAAAATGAGTCTTATCTGAGAACTGTAAAAAACAAAGACTACAAGAAAGAAAAAAGCACAGAGAGTATCCCCAGTCTTTATCAGGATTTAACAAGTTAAACTAGAAAATATGAGTGGCACATGAGCAGTAAATGCTACAAAGGAGTTGCTGAAAGGAGAGTGGAAATATATCATGGAAGTGAGAGATTTAGGCAAGGTCATCAGAAGTGTGAAGAAAATGAAGAACAAAGGGTATACTTACATCTTCATGGACTGAGAGAAAAACTTTTTTAAAAAAGTCTATTCTTTTCCCAACTTTTACTCTGCAGGCTATTCTACTTGCCTCAAACATTATTTGGCTTATCAGTAATTAATAAAGCGATATGGCTATTACATACATGAAACTTTTTTAGGTTAATAATGATCAAGTGAACTTCTAAACACAGGATACTGCATTTCCTATGTGTTTAAGGTCTTGTTTTTAGTGTGAGATAACACCCTGCTTTAAAGAACAATGGAAAAGATAAAAAAAGTTGGATATGCAGTTAGAAGGGCACATAGGATCTTTTTGTGACTTTGGAACTCCAAAGTTATAGCAATTCCAGATTAGAGAATATTATTGAATGATTCTGTAATCTCATTTCAACATAACTAATGGAAGATCATGGTAATACCAAAAAATATTAATTCTGTTTGAGTTATCATTCTGAAATTAGAGGATGACATATGTAATGCATAATAATATTATTTAACTTCCTCAATTTTCTTGAATTAAAAATTAAGTTTAACATAAATTGTTTGATTTCCATGTAAATAAAACCCATATATTTTGCTAAAATAGCACTCTAGTTAAATGACTTTATCAGTGAACTGTTTTCTCTGGGATGGATAAAGTTTGGCCTTTTACATTGGCAAGTTTTTATTCTTTTATCTTTGGAGATGAATACCATAATTTAACTTATACAGTTCTGATTTTTTGAAAAGGTTAAGAAGAGATCTCTAGAGCACAGACATTCTTTATTAAAGGGTTTCTGTGGATAGAAATTGGTTTTCTGGGTTAAAAAAAAGAAGGTGTTAAAGAAAACAGCAAGATGGAAAATATTTGAGAGTGTAATAAGAATGGAGACCCTTTAGAAATATTCTGAGAGCAGGGTAATGCTATGGCTATTAGTGGCTACTAAATCCTGATGGAGTTATCATCTCTACTCATTTAAAAAGGTCAGGTGTCAATCGAATGTCCCATGTGAGTTAGGGACTTTCACTGGAGATTTATGAAATTATACTGGTAAGGGCAATTATTCTTCAAAGAAGTCAGAAACACATCCCAAAATTGTCAACCAGACAGGGTACTCCTAACACTTGGATTTATATTTGACTTTTTTGGCTTCTTCTTGATGATGTTTTCTTTCTTTCTTTTTTTTTTAATTCAGTTCTCTCTTGCTTCCCTAGTTTGAAGTTTTCTGATGCTAGCTGGTTCTTGATTAAGGTCCTTAAACCAAGTTTTGAGATCTTCAGGGAATATCTTAGCTATAAATCTAGGAAACAAATAAATGAATATACATTCAACTTCCAATATATCTTGTTTCTGGAATTTTTGCTGCCCAGGCTATTTACTGTACTAGGAAAAATAGCTCCCAATGCTAGTTATTTTAAAAGCCTAGGGCAGCAGAATGCGTTTGACCCCATGAAGTGTATACCATCTCCAGAGCCCATGATGAATTGTTCACTTTGCCATGATTCCATTGAATTTGATGCACATTCCCCATCTGCTTTCCTTTCAAACTGTTTATGAAAAGAATTGTGCCAAGAAGAACTGGTAGTTTAGAAGCAAATAAACTATTCTAAATAAAATAAAAGTGTTTTCCATGAGTTAAACAAGACTCTATCTCTCTATTCATCTATCTGTGTATATGTATATATGCATATATATATATATATATATATATATTTATATATGTATATGTGCTTGTTTATATATGGTCTCATTATAATAAATGTGTAGTTGTACAATTCAGCTTTCCAAAGGCAGAATTTATATGGAATGGAGTAAGAAAATTGTGTTACGAAGTATCAAAAGAGCTAAGAGTTGGGCTAACAGGCTACTAAATAGTCCTGCTATTACTAGCATAGAGAGATTTAACAAAATCTCCTTTTGTTTATTGTTAACACCTGTCCTCTGTTAAGCAACGATTTTTCAATCAGCAAGGAGAAAAATCCTTGGCAAGTTTGTCTCTGAAACATAACAGTGGATGTATAAATATATGATGACTGCATTTCAATAGATGTAGTGACTTCAGATGTATAGCCTCCTTTGTCTTGTGACTCTGGTGAATCCATGGCATGTCAATAAGTGAGTCACTAGAGGAAGCAATTTAATGATTCTGTTGCTATTGTCACCATTGTAAAGATGTCATGGTAATTAATTATAATGTATTAATAATATTAATATAATTATAATAATTAATTATAATTATAATACTGCACTAGCCCATCAATAACAAGAATCTTGTATGAGATTTAATTGTCGAGTCAGGAAAATTCCTTGGACTAGTTATGCAATTCCAAGAAAAGATAAATATTTGTTTTAAAAATGAATGAGGATGAACTGATTCTAAGTAAAGTCAGCAGAACCAAAAGAACATTGTACACAGTAAGATTATGTTGTGATCAACTGTTGGACTTAGCTTTTTTCTACAATGATTCAAGGCAATTTCAATAGACTTCTGATGGAAAGTGGAATCTAATTAAGAGAGAGAGAACTATGAAAATTGAATGTGGATCAAAGCATATTTTCACCTTTTTGTTGTTTTTGTTTTCTTTCTCTTTTTTCTTTTTGATCTTATTTTTCTTGCACAGCATGATAACTATGAAAATATATTTAGAAGAATTGTATATGTTTAACCCATATCGGATTGCTTGCTCTTGGGGAGGGGAGGAACAAAAATTTGGAACACAGTTTTCCAAAGAGTAATGCTAAAAACTATCTTTGCATATAAACATAAAATATGATTAAAAATAAAAAAATGAATGAGGAAAAAGTACATAATATATAAACATAAATAATATGCATTTTTATATAATTGGGCCTTAAGTCTGAATGGAAATGGAAATTCTCTCCATTGCTTATTTACAATTTACAATAACTGTTGTTGAACATGGAGAAATATATGAAGTGCTAGTAAAAGTAAAACTATTTATTTGTCTGTTAGCCTAGTTCTAGGAGTCATTGTTGTTACTTGAGATATAGGTGAAAATAGGTGAAAAACGTGTCTATTCTCAAGGATTTTCCAGTTTAGCCAAATCTCTAATATATTTTAGAGCATAATTACATCATTTTTTCCCATTGAGGATAGTTGGAAACATGGTGACAGTTCAGATTTCCTACAGATAAATTTCTCAAACTTGAGCTAAATTTAGACTCTGTCAGAAATGATGGGGATTGAAAATTGTATTTTATATGCAGGGCTGGAGTTATTATAAATTTTGAGAGAAATAAAAGCACTTTGAGTTACTTTGAAAAAAGTATCTTCAGTAGTCAGCTTCCTCTTCTGGAGCCAACCTATCATTTATTAATCCACAAATGAATCTAGAGAGAGGTAATATAACTACCTTATAAACAATAATGCTTTCACCAGACTGTTGGTACCATTTGTGAAGTTTAAGACTCTGAGCAAACTCAGCAGACCATCTGTCAATAAGAAGTGTTCTCTCAGTAATCTCACAAATTCACTAAATATTTCAATCATGTATCTCAGAGGCAGTGAGGGATCTTGTGGCAATTCTACAAGCCTCAAAACTTATCAGGAACATAGAATATTGCTATTAATTAAAAAACTTTGTTCCCTTTTCTTAAAGATAGTGAAAGCCTTTCAACATGTGAATCTCAGAAAGTAGGCAGACATCTAACTCTTGATTGTGGCTGACAAAAAACTATTTCATAGATGGTTTTTGATGGAAGATTTGTTCAATTTCTTCGATATAATGATTGAGAATGACATTATATTCTGCTGCTGCTCAGGATTTGTTTGTTTTTAGTAGAATCCTTTCCTTTTTGTCAGACAACTTGTGTCTCAAAGCAATACAAATAAATAAGGACATTAAGACCTTTCTTTACCACATTAATCATTTACTATTACATAACTCATTCCATCTTGCCTTTTTGCAGCACACAAAATACTACGATCATGAGCCATGATCATTATATCATATATATGATATATATTATATCATATATATTATAAATTATCATGATCATGATAATTTCTCAATTCGAGTAAATTCAACAACTATATTTTAAATACCTATTATATGTCAGGCACTGAACACAGAGACTAAAATAAAATAGCTCTTGACCTCAAGAAGCTTACATACTATTGAAAGTACAAAAAAAGTTTGTACTTGTACAAAGTACAAAAAAAGTACCTTGTACTGTTGTACAAGGAAAATAAGGGAAGAAGAGAATGTTAATCTATGGAGTAATAAGAGAAAACTTCAAGAAAGAAGTTCAAATTGAGCTGAGATTCAAAAATACAAGGGTTTGGGATGGTGTTAAAGAGAAGGAAATTAATTTTAGATAAAGAGGATAGCATGTACAAAGATACATATGATCACCTTGAATAATTTAAAATATTGTGGTGTCCTCAGAATACATGAAAAAATGGAGGATAAGTTTAGTGCTAGATAAGGGGAAAAGACAAAGAACTCTATTTTGGACATGTTGAATTTAAGATACCTATAGGCTATCTAGGAAGAAATGACCAACTGACAATTGATAGATAGAAAATAGATATAGAATATAGATAATAGAAATAATAGACATTTATTATATAAATTTAGAACCCATTTATGTAGACATGGTTTTAATCTATGGTAGCAGATGATATATATATATATATATATGTATATATATATATATATATATATACATATACATACATACATATATGTAGTAGGAATGATTCAATATATTATGATGAATACATGTTCTTGTTATGTTTGGCAAAACTACTAGTGCAGTTTCTAATTCACCAGAGTCTTCTCATTTTTTGTGATGTTTATATAACTATTCAATAGGAGATCTGTCCAATGAACTGAAGATGGTTTCCTCTAGGTCTTTTAATATTTTATATATACCGATACAAACCTCAGATTGTTCCTCTGTTATCCTTGCTGTGTAACTGTCACACACTAATCTGTTTTATCCTAGTCTTCTCACACAAACTAGCATGGGTTATGCTATTCCCAGGTTATTCAAAATGAAAACATTATGTAAGGTTTAAAATTCCAATTCATTGTAAGTGAAAACAAATGAGATTACTTAGTTCCATATGCAACAGACCACCAAATAGCCACAAAGAAAAAAAAATATCAAATTTGAATAGCAAAGAATATGTGATATGCATTTCTTCTCATGGCTCTTAACCTGTCTCCAGGCTTCATGGAGCATGTGATCAAATTACCACAGAACGATTCTCCCTAAAACATGTTGTTATGAAACAAGTCAGGCAGTTAGTTACTATGGCAACCCAATTAGGCCAGTTTATCATCCCCTATTCCAGTTCCTATATTAATTAAGAATGAAAAATAAATTGAAGCTACATCAATCATTTTGTACTGTTTCAAGTTCCAGTTAAATATTCATCATATTGCACATCTTGGATGTATTTCTGTGAACCTTGAATCTTTTGTAGAAAAAGGGGTAAAAAGACAAAATCATTTTAGCTCCTAATAAAGGGGAGAAAAGCATTGCTTAATTACAGTATGTATCCTGGTGTAGGGTAAAACATTGACAAGCTAGGAATAAGGAGATCAGGTTTTATGTCCCAGCTCTACTCATTACATATGACCTTAGTATAGTCATTTTCTAATGACCTCAAAGTAATTTTCTCTGAATGTGAAAAAAGCTGGTCCCTCTCAATTGAAATATGAATTGGACTGAGTGATTATCAAGGTAACTTTTTGTGCAGACCTTCCATGAGTTATTTAAGATTTCTATAAACCTGATATTAAACTATTAGTATCATGAATGCCCATTGAACTGACTTGGATGGAAGTACCTCCATGTAAAGAAGTATGGTCTGACTGATAAGGATGCTAAGGAAAAGTTAGCCTGCATTTGCTTGGGGTAAGAAAGAGATATGCTATACTCAAAGTGAATTTAGAATATAATGTTCAATTACAGACACTAACTTTTATAGACTATCCAGAGGTGGGAACCATGAGAGTAACAGGCCTCAAGTTTATATTATAGAGGGATAGCTGAAAAATTAGTAATGTTTAACTTAGAAAAGAAAAGACTTGGAACTGGTATTAAAACAATTTAAAGTATTTGAAGAACTGTTATATGAAAGAGGACTTAGACTAGTTCTTTGTTTTTGTTTTGTTTGTTTGTTTTTTTTTAATTTTTTTGGTTGTTGTTTGTTCTGTTTTGTTTTTTACTCCAAAGGGCAAAACTGGAAACCAGGAGCAGAAGTTAGAGAGTTATATGTAAAGTAAGGAAAAATCTGTTAACAATTAGAACTGGAAATACAAAAGTATTCATTTACCATTTATTTGGTATCTTCAAGCAAAGACCAGTTCAATACTTATCAAGTAGAATGAAGATATTCTATTCAGATATGGATTGGGAGAGATGAGCTCTAAATTCCCTTTCATCACTGGCATTCTTTATGTTTCTGCCTGATGCCTCTTACTGGAATTCATCTCAAGTATACTCAGGTGGAAACATACAGGACCCAAGGCCTTTTTAAATATGGAATGTGGAGCAGCTAGGTAGTATGGTGGACAGAGCACTGGCCTAGAGTCAGGGGGAGTCAGGAGTCTCAGAGACTTGACATTTACTAGTTGTGTCACCTTTAGTTAAAGTGACCAAATCACTTTAATCCCTATTGCCTTGTAAAATGAATGCATAAATTCATAAACAAACAAATAAATGAAGACATGGAATTTAATATCTGTGATTAGATAAAGATTAGATACAGAAATTCAGGTGAAGAAAGGAGAAATGATTTCCCTGAGATTCCACAGTCAGGTACTGTCAGAACTTAGATTAAAAAATTATTAATTTTATAATTATAACTTTTTGACGGTACATATGCATGGGTATTTTTTTTACATTATCCCTTCAGTCACTTCTGTTCCAAATTTTCCCTTCCTTCCCTCCACCCCCACCCCTAGATGGCAGGCAGTCCCATACATGTTAAATATGTTATAATATATCCTAGATACAATATAGGTGCGCAGAACCGAATTTCTTGTTGCACATGAAGAATTGGATTCAGAAGGTAAAAATAACCTGGGAAGAAAAACAAAAATGCAAACAGTTTACACTCATTTCCCAGTGTCCCTTCTCTGGATGTAACTGATTCTGTCCATTATTGATCAATTGGAACTGAATTAGATCTTCTCTATGTTGAAGATATCCACTTCCATCAGAATACATCCTCATACAGTATCATTGTTGAAGCGTATAGTGATCACCTGGTTCTGCTCATTTCACTCAGCATCAGTTCATGTAAGTCTCTCCAAGCCTCTCTCTATTCACCCTGCTGGTCATTTCAAAACAATAATATTCTATAACCTTCATATACCACAATTTTCCCAACCATTCTTCAATTGATGGGCATCCATTCATTTTCCAGTTTCTGGCCACTATAAAAAGAGCTGCCACAAACATTTTGGCACATACAGGTCCCTTTCCCTTCTTTAGTATTTCTTTGGGATATAAGCCCAGTAGTAGCACTGCTGGATCAAAGGGTATGCACAGTTTGATAACTTTTTGGGCATAATTCCAGATTGCTCTCCAGAATGGTTGGATTCATTCACAACTTCACCAACAATGCATCAGTGTCCCAGTTTTCCCATATCCCCTCCAATATTCATCATTATTTTTCCTGTCATCTTAGCTAATCTGACAGGTGTGTAGTGGTATCTCAAAGTTGTCTTAATTTTCATTTCTCTGATCAATAGTGATTTGGAACACTCTTTCATATGAGTGGGTATAATTTCAATTTCATCATCTATCTGAAAATTGTCTCAGTACTTAGATTAAAAGAAATAGAAAATAAGCATTTATATAGCACCTACTATATGTTGATTCTACCAATGTTCCAAGTACTATATTAAGATCTTTAAAATTATTATCTTACTTGATCCTCACAACAGCACTGCAATGTAGTTTTTATTATAATGCCAAGTTTTCAGTCAAGAAAAACTGAGGAAAATAGAGGTTCAATGGTTATGCTTGGTCATATAATTAGTTACTATTTGAAACTGGATTTTAGTCAGCTAGCCAGAATGCTTTTTAACTCTCTTATGCAAGAGAGACCATGTCAGTTCTTCGTCTCCAAATACATTCACTTTAAATGTAATAATGAATAAAAGTCTAAATTTGATGTCCAGAAGACCTGAATTTGAATGCTATCTCAGACACTTACTAGTTGCATGTCCCAAGACAAGTAAAATAAACTATCTCAATTTTTTCATCTATAAAATGAGGATAGTTATTGAAACTAATTCCCAGTATTATTGGGAAAATAAAATATCATCTTTAAAATACTCTGCAAACTTGAATGTTAGCTATTAGTGTTGTTGTGTGGATTTGAGTCTAGAAAATTGGATGATTTTTCTCTCCTACAATTGTAGGTATTACAAACAAAAATGAAAACTTCCCAAAGATGCCTCTTAGCTGCTGCATAGCTTTTATGGAGAGCTGCTTGGCTTAGAAAAGAAATGGTGTCCATTTTAAACCCTTTTGTTAGTTTTTTTTTTTTATGATAAGGTTATATTTCTAACCAATGCATGAAATGCAAAGGTAAGCAAACCACTTCTGTAAAAACAAAAAACAAAAAAACAGAACCTTTTCTTTCATTTTCAGATGCATTTGTATATCCTAAAAGCATTTTTGGAGCATGAGCATGTCAATTATCTATGTCCTACCCCAGACTTTAAATACAGATTCATAGCCCTAATGTCTTCTGGCCTCTCTTTCAGAGAGTTTCTTTGTCAGTCTCAACCATTCAGAGTTATTTTGACTTCAAATTCATCAGCTTTATAAGAAAAAGAATTGGTATGGCAGTCATGTCCATCACTTACCTCCTACCTTCCTCAAAACATGCTATTGGATTATAAACAATTGTTCTCCAACTAGGCAACATACAGCAAAAGCATTGATAAATGACTTACATCTTTCATTTCTTGACAACACTCATGACAATAAAATGATGAGATAAAACTAGGAAGAGGAGTATTCCTTATTAGGAATTAGTAGAGATCAGTCATTTGATCACTCATGTGTATGTTCTGATAAATCACCCATACCACACACCCACACACACAATCAAAAATCTACCCTAAATAGTGGGAGGAGGGGAAAGTACATACTACTACCTGTAAAGAATTTCTATTCTAATAAAGAAGATGTGATAAACAGTCCTAGAAGTAAGTGGAGATAATGACATCTTTTTTTCATACTTTTTGCTAGATGACCTGGATGTAAGTTCAATCTCTGTTAAATACTATTTATATTTCATTCAGCAAGTCATTTAACTTGTTAGTGTCCCAGAAAACACTTAAAATGATAAGCTCCTGCAAAGGCACAGATATGCAGTACTAGAGACAATTAATTCCTAACCATAAGTTCCTTATATCAATGAAATGCCAGTTCTGATTTTTTTAATGCACTAGAAGATCAATTGAGGAATTTCACAGATGACAAGATGAAAGAAATCAATTCAATTAAATTCACAACAACAAACATTAACACAAAGTGCTGTGTGCTCTTTGGAACTGTGGGAGACACATATTAATAAGAACTAGTCTTTTCTGTCATTGAATTTATAATTTATTAGAAAGTAACAAATATACCCATAATGATAATATAGCATATTGTATTATTATATAATGTTAGTTAGCAAAAAGCTTGCAGAACTCTCCATAACTTCTATAGAGTGAATAGAACTTTGCCCTATAATGATGATACTGTTCGTCCTGTAAACAGGTGTTCCTTCCTTGGATCCTACATCTGTCCTCTCTCTCCACATCTTCAAGAAGATCATATCTTTGGGTACAACACTTCAAGGAAGATTATTTTTGAGACTATGATGTCTATCCTTTCTTCTTTAAATGTCTTTGTTTCTAGTTAAAGTACTGCACAAATACTGCAAACTAGGGAGATCAGGCGAGCTTCTTAGATAAGGTCATAGTGACCTGGTCTTTAAAGACTTGCTAATCTCAATCCATTACCTCTTACATGAATCCTGATTATGAGCCCACTTAATTGTGAATTTAATGGATGAATTTTATTCAACAACAAAAAGGCAATATGTTTAGCTAAAGTCATGCTATAGAGGATATCCTGAACTAAGTTCAAACACATGAAGAATTCTCTATGCATGATTAACTTAATTAATTCCTTTCATGAATGAGATGGTGCTAATCATATATAGTACTGAAATATTACAAAGTTTTCACACTTGAGTCACCAAAATGCAAAAGAAAGTTATCTAACTTCCCACGTGGCAAAAAGCAAAGTATATGTAGAAGACAACTGGAAAGGCTGTCTATTGAGGTGGTTAATCAACTAAAAAGATTATAGAAAGATAGATATAGAACTGAAAAGGTAATAGAGAAATAGATGAATGATTAGATTAGAGAGTGATAGATGAATGAAAAATTTGATGAATAGATAGATGATAGATGGCTAGATGGTAGATTATAGAGCAATAGGTGAAGGATAAATAGACAATAGATAAATGGATAAATGATATATGATAGATAGGTCAACAATTAGGAAACAATTACAAAAGCATTGTAGTCTAATTCTAAAACTAAGCAGAAATGATAAATCTTATTGGATCATTCTTATGAAATTGGCCCCTGCTTTTCACAATCATCAGTATAAAAATATACTTCATAACACAAATATTTTTGGAAAATTGATTTATAGACAATTACTATTTGTAAATAATTTACTATTTGTAGATAACTTAAAGATAAATTACTATATGAATATGTGTTGTGTTGTTATCATAATATTATGGTATACCTCAATAAATCATATAACACAATTTTTCAACATTAGAATTATAGGTAAACACAATGATAATGGAAAGTCACATAATGGATACAAAGAGGAAATAGCATGATAAACACCACAAACATAATTAAATGAGAAATATCATAAGAGATAGCATTGAGAACAATCAACAAAATCAAGCAACATTTATTGAACGTCTAATGTATGACAGACATTGGACATAGAAATGGCAAAAATGGAATATTTCCTTCCCTTACTCAGTACAGAAGTGGTCACTAGAGCATATGATATGCTTCTGAAAAGGGTGCTAAAACTTAAGATATATTAATGGAATCAAAGCATCTGGATCAAGAGAAGTTATGCTTCTGCAATAATTTGTCCTGCTCAAATCTCAATGGAAGTAGTGTCGCCTTCTTCTCCTCTTCTGCCTCCTCTTCCTCTTCTTCCTCCTCCCCCTTCTCCTCCTGCTCCTGCTCCTCTTCTTCCTTCTCCTCCTCCCTTTCCTCCTCTTCTTCCTCCTCCTCCAGCTCCTTTTCCTCCTCCTCCTCCTCCTTCTGCTCCTCTTCTTCCTTTTGCTGCTCTTTCTTCTTCTCCTCCCCCTGCTCCTTCTTCTCCTCCTCCTCTTCTTTCTTTCCTCCTCTTCCTTCCTTCCTTCCTTCCTTCCTTCCTTTCTTTCTTTCATTCTTTCTTTCTTCCTTTCCTTCCCTTCCTTCCTTCCTTCCTTCCTTCTTTCCTTCCTTCCTTCCTTCCTTCCTTCCTTCCTTCCTTCCTTCTTTTCCTCCCTCCCTTCCTCCCTCCCTCCCTCCCTCCCTCCCTCCCTCCTTCCTTCCTTCCTTCCTTCCTTCCTTCCTTCCTTCCTTCCTTCCTTCCTTCCTTCCTTCCTTCCTTTCTTTCTTTCTTTCTTTCTTTCTTTCTTTCTTTCTTTCTTTCTTTCTTTCTTTCTTTCTTTCTTTCTTTCTTTCTTTCTTTCTTTCTTTCTTTCTTTCTTTCTTTCTTTCTTTCTTTCTTTCTTTCTTTCTTTCTTTCTTTCTTTCTGGAAGAACAGTTGGTCAATCATTTGAAGGGTATTTGTCTTGGAAGTGAATATAATAGTTGTCTTGGTACAAAAATCACAAGGATTCAGGCATACAAACATTTTTTAAGTGCTTATTATATTGTACAGACTATGTATGTCAAATACTAAAAAGAAAGACAAAAATAATTTCTACCCTCAAGGAGTTCACATTCTAATGGGTTAGAAAAGATACAAATAAGTATACACAAAGAAGTTATGTACAGTTGATAGAAGATCATGTCATCTTATTATCAGGGGAAAAATGTTTCTAATAACTAAAATGTTTCTAATGCTCCAAATGTGAATGGATTGCTTTAGGAGACAATGCTTAGGATAAGAAGGTTTCTAGCATTAGCATTATGTAGAAGCTGAATAATTCCTTCTTAGAAATGTGGTAGAGAAGATTCCTGTTTAGGAAGGATTCAGATTAAATGGCCTATTAAATCCCACTGAAGCATGAGAATGTAGGATTCTGTAAGAGGGCAGATGTTATTGTTTTTGCTAGGCCTTTTGATTCAGATGAGGGAATATTCTGTATTAAGTATTAGATGAGATTTTTTTTACTACCAGGAGAGACTTTTGCTGGAGAAAACTGAGATGCAGGCAGAATTTTCTATTACCTCTCCCAAGCAGAAAATTTTGAATATATGTTGCTTTCCAACACCCTCACTGTAAACTTTCATTTCTCATTTGAAATTGTGTCTTGATGTGTTTATATGCCACTAAACATCTTGGCAACTTGCCATTTAACATCCCATTCAGTTTTTCATGACTATAGGAAATCTGGGTGATTCTGTTACTGAGTGGTCAGCAGCATGAGGTGACTTTAAATTGAGGAAAGCTATAGGAGAAAGAAAAACTCATTAGCTTAGGTTTCTCTCTGGGCAAATGTATTGTCACTGGACCTCACTCACTAGTTTCATTTTTCTACTTCATTTTACACTTACTTTAGAGTATGGAATGACACATAGGAAAAACTTTCCTTGCATAGGATTGGTTTCAGGATTCAGGAGAGAAGCAGCCTTATATCTGAATGGGATATCCTAGAAGTACCATTATCAATAGTCAGGACCAAAAGTGGAAAGAAAAATGTCCTTGACATACATTGTAAAGATTAATAAAGAGTGATTAGATGTCATGAAAAAAGAAAATTTGATGAACAAAGCAATGGAAATAAGTAAAATGTCAGATACAACCTTTGCAAAGTATCTTGAGCATCTATAGATCCATGTTTTCATTATCAAGATAGGCATCAATAAGTATACTTCAAGCAAGATCTATAAATCAAAACTCTCTCTCTCTCTCTTTCTCTTTGTATGTATGTATACACATATACATATTGAAATATTCTCATCAAAATGTTTGGGAGAGTTTGTTTTCCTGTTGTTCATGCATGTATCACAATTTTCTTTTTCTCAGTCTCTGATGCCAATTAGAACAGAACTATTTGTTTTACAATAGAACAAAGAAATAAAAAGGGGTATAACCAGATAAGTAGATTAACCATTTCATGCTATTTCTTTTCAATGGAGCTTAAATTTTAAAGAACATATGTATTTTCCTGGGTGAATTGTGAACCAATTATTATGAATATACTGATGGTACACATCTTTCATTTGTTTTATTATTGTTTTCCTCAAAGCATTTTTGTGACAATTATGTGAATGCTCATATTGAGTGGGAAGTGAGGAGTGGATAGTATGTTTCTTTGGAGAAACTTTCTCCTTGCAATTTGTTAGAAGCAGCAAATTATTTTCATCTGCTCTTTTTCTTTATAAATGGTACACATTAACTTGACATGTAAATGAAAGGAATTTGATTGTCTCTTACTAAACTTATTATTGTCATTATTATCTATCATCACAAGGAGATTTCATCATAGACACTACTTTCTCTGAGATATATGTCTAGACTGTACATGGGGCCAAGGAAGACCAATTAGCAAATTAATTAAGTTTCTGTTTATCTTTACATTTTCCATTTCAATTGTATGTTTGAATCAGTATATATATCAATATTTAACGTCTTCTGTTCTACTGCAGAAACTGAGGTTCGATAAACACTTCTCTTTTCTGACATTTGTACTCA
Source organism: Sminthopsis crassicaudata (assembly GCF_048593235.1). NCBI lineage: Eukaryota > Metazoa > Chordata > Mammalia > Dasyuromorphia > Dasyuridae > Sminthopsis > Sminthopsis crassicaudata. The sequence goes on from NC_133618.1 coordinate 218,872,365, forward strand.
AGACATACGATTCTATTAAGGCTCATGAAAGTCTTTCAAAATAAAGTCAGAAAAGGAAAATGATTCATGAAACTAGAGAAGTACATTTTTCCTTTCCTTTCCTTGTATATTTATTTTTATTCCTTCTTTAACATATATCTACATCTGTCTATCTATCTATCTATGTATGTTAACTATATGTATACAATTTTCTACTGAATTTCCTTCTAACATTACCATATTGCATATCATCTATATTCTTGTAAGAGAATATACATGTAGAGAAAATGGAATCTTTTCTTGAATTGAATTGAATAGTCATCTATTGAGTACACTTCTCTGGCTTGCTTCAATACTCAACTTGAATGTTAGCTTTCAAAAGAAGCCTTTTCTGTATACACATACACACAAGCACAAATATATGCATGTACATTTAAGTGTGTGTATATGTGTGTGTTTATATATGTATATGAATATATGTATGTATAGAGAAATAAAGAGAAAGAATGCTGATGGTTTAGTGGATAGAGCTCTGAATCTGGTGTCACAAAGCCCTGCCTCAAATATTTACTAGTTTCGTGACCTTGAGATTCAGATTCCTCACCTATAAAATAAAAATAATAGCAGCACCTATGTCATAGGGTTTTTGTAAGAAACAAATTACTATATATATACATATATATATATATATATATATATGTAACAAGTGTTTATCTCAGTGCTTGATGTATAGTAAACTTGATATAAATGCTTATTTCTTTTCCTCCCTAATATAGGGCCCCCTGAAGTAAACACAATGCTTTAAAATGCTCTTTTTTGCCTAAGGATAATGACTGTGTTGCCTTCCTCATTTTGGATGTTATGACTAAATTAATGTAATGTAATGTATTGACTTTGTGAATACCAAATCACATTATTGATTGGCATGGAGTTTATAATTTATTAAAACTACCAGAACTATTTTATGTGAACTTCCATTTGGGTCTCCTCTACCTTCTCCTTGTTAAGTTGATTTTTAAAACATATCTTGTATTCATCTCTCTTACATTTTGTCCTTTCTTCTAGCCTATCAAGAATTTTTCTTACCCTGATTCCCTCACCCATTATGTTTCATAGATAATAACTGGATGTTTTCTTTCTTATTTCTCCTTGCTGTTTTATACATGCAAACAAACCATGCCATTAATAGGGGGAAAGAAATGAGAATTCAAATTGTTGCCACTTGATTTTAAGTGAATTATGGGCTATATAACATTAGCTTGTTGGGGTCATAATGTATTCTCATGTAAAGAATATTGAAATTGGAGTTGTGAAAACAGGCTTAAAGCTGGTTCTTCTATTTACCACTCATATTATGACAGGCAAGTCATATCCCCTTTGTGGGGCTCAATTTCTTCCTCTATTGAAATGAGAATTGAACAAGATGATCACAAAAGTCCATTTTACCTCTAACTCTTATGATCCTATGAAAATTAAAGATGGTCATTTAATTAAGTTCAGGAAAGGCTAACTTACAGTCATATTTCAGTTGGGCAAATGCTTTTCATCTCTTCTGCTGAATGAATTTATTTTAATATATTGAAAATGAAAAATGTATTAGATTCTTACTGAAAATTCAATTAGTTCAGTAAAAAGTGAAAATAATTTATTTTTCATTAAAGTGAATTTAATCCAAACGCTCATGCTGAGGGAAATGCTACCAGCAGCCACCATGCAGTTCTTTTATTTTCTTAATATGACTAAATAGATGAGGTGTCACCATTCAACCATGTGTTCACAGAATCACAGATTTTTAGAAACATAAGGTACTTGAGCAATCTTTCATTCCTACCCTTACCTGAAAAAGAACGCCCACTCCAATATACACACCAAGTGATCATTCAGCCCCTGCTTGAAGATCACTGGTGATGGAAAACTCACCTAAATGTGCCTCCTTGAGACCTTCATCCATAATTGTACCATTTAATTCTGGGATGAAGCAAAGAAATATGAATATATTTTCTACATAATACCCCTTTGAATTTTAGAGCATAGTTAGCTCATGAAAGGCATGTATCATCCTTTCTTCAGACTATTCAACACCACTTCCACATATATAATCATAAATAATAAGCTTGAGATTCTTTTGATGTCTAATCAAGATGTGTTAGTTACTATGAATTGTTTGGCAAAGGTACCTTATAGCATTTACAATCTAAGAAAAGGAAGAGCCTCAGGTTCTTTCTCTTTTCTTTTTACCTATTCAAAGAGATTACTTGAAAGAGAGAGCTGAATTTTGAGCTTGGAGTTGTAAGTTGAGTTGAATTGTAAATTCTGACATTTATTAACTATGAGATCCTGTACAAATCATATAAACTCTATAGGCCTCACACTTGTAACTTTTTGGACTGAGATTATGACAGTTCTGCACACTTATGAATTCACAGATTCTTCCTATATTCAAATGTTTGCCTATATTTTACAAGTTTTTACATTTTGAGCATTAAGGAATATCAGAGATGTTCTGGCTATCTGGACTAACTTCCTCATTTTACAAATGTGAAAACTCAAACCCAGGGAAGTGGAATGATTTGCTCAAACTTTCTCTGATAATATTAGAATTAGGACAGTAGGAACTGAGTGTGAACCAAAACATAGCATTTTCACTCTTTTTGTTGTTGTTTGCTTGCATTTTGCTTTTTTTCTCATTTTTTTCCTTCTTCATCTGATTTTTCTTGTGCTGCAAGATAATTGTGGAAATATGGATAGGGAATTACCCATATTTAACTTGTATTGGATTACTTGCTGTCTAGGGAAAGGGATGAGGGGAAAGGAGGGAAAAATAATTAAAACACGAGGTTTTGAATGTTGAAAATAATCTATGCATAAGTTTTAAAAATAAAAAAGCTTTCATAATAAAAAAGAAAATAAAAATGAGTATTATAGAACTAAAGACTTATTTATTCTGTAGCACAGTGAGGCATCATAGTAAGATTTTAGTCAATACAAAAATAATTAGCACATATAAATATATGTGCAAGGGAAAGGAGGTGCGAAGCATAAACCATCTCTCCTGGAGTCGGGAGGATCTGAGTTAAAAACTAGCCTTTGAAGCGAGCTGTGTTATCCTGGACAAGTCATCTAATCCTGCTTGCCTCCAAGAAAAAAAAAAGAAAGAAAAAAGAAATGTGTGTGTATTTGTGTAGGCATAAAATAATAATAGATAATTTACATAGCACTAACTAAGTACCAAGAACTTACAATTATTATTTTATTTGATCCTCAGAATCCTAGTAAGTAGACACTATTATTACCCCATTTTACAGTTGAGGAAACTGAAGCAAACAGAAAGAAAGTGATTTGCCCAGTATCCTACAGGTAATATATGTTTGGGCCTGAATTTGAATTCAGATCTTCTTGATACCAAAATTGGAGTTTTATATGCTAAAATCTAGCTGCTATGTGTATAGACATGTACCTAAATATGTGATATATACATATATATCGAGAGAGAAATATTAAATACATATATATGTATATAAGCATATTATATATATATATATATGTATACACACACACACACACACACACACACATATATATATATATATATATATATATATATATATATAATATGCTTATATACACATGTATCCATACATACAGAGAGGCAGCATGGCAGAGGAAAGAGAAATCTGGCTTAAGACCTGAATTCCTAAGACCCATATTGATTTTTCACCTACCTCAGAGGTATGAGTACCATTCTAGAATTGTCTCTTAAAGAGAAGGTGATAACCTTCATTGATAGAGGGAATTTCCTTATTTAGAAGCTCCCTAAAGCAAGGACAGTACAGGCCCAGTCTCTGCCTATGATGCAGAAAGAAAGCATGTGTCAAATGGGATGTATAGTATTCAATGAACTTCAGAAATAGCAGAACACATTTTCAAAGTGAATCTACTGACAATCATTGTCTAGTTTGATCATATTGCTCACTTCCCCTACCCAACAACCAAAAAATACTCATTAAAGTAAGAATTCAATTAATTTGAGGTCCTCTCACTTAATCTAAGTACTCAATTTAAACAATCTAGAAATTTGGATTTGTCTTATTTCCTTTTATGCTTTAGAATTATAAATATAAATTCATATTCATAGTGGTCACTGATTTTACAGACATGATTTCAATTAAACTAATACTGAGGCTCAGTCACCAAAAATTCTGAAAGAAATCTATCTTCCTTGGCTCACAATTCTCATCCTTATACCCAACATAAAAAATAAGAGTTTTGCTTTGTTACCAAAGGATGAAGAGTTGTGAGATCAATTTCAGGAATGGAGTCTAGAATGGAGTAAAGGGCTTCCTCCTATTCAAAGAGGAATTCTGACCTGGAAGTGTCTAGATAGTCAATCATTCAATCAATAATTATTTATTGGGCACTCCCTATGTGTCAGGTATTAGGAATACACAGAAACATAACAATAACCCAGATCTCAAGAATCTTAAATTCTAATGAGGAGGACTACTTGCAAACCACTATATGCAAAAAAGATATCTACAGAGATGGAAGATAATATCAAAGGAAAGACTTTAGCAGTGGTTATGGAAAGTAGGATGGAGAAATAGGGGAGGATATTCCATTAGCCAAAGGGTTCAGACTCTTTCAGGAAAGTGCTAAAAGAGACCAGAAAAGGTCAAACACATATTCTGAGCCTTCTTTTCAAAGATCAAAGGGCATGGAGCTGGAAGGGGTTTTAGCTGTCCCTAATGTACTTCCCTCTCCATATTGCATATAGGGGAATAGGAATAAGGGGAACACTATATACTTCCTATAATACTGTTGCAGCAAAGTATGAAGCAAACCTAAGTTTTAGTTAGGCAGTCTGGGTTCAAATGTTAACACTGACATAATTAGCTGTGAGTTTATGAGCAAACTACTTCCTTTCCCATTAGCTCCTCTTCAGTGATGATTCGCTTCCCAGTTACCTTCATCGAGCCAGACATTTTAGGAGCTCATTCTAGCTGTCTTTATTATGAATAAAATAACTCTATTATGATTTTTTCTCCCAAAATTTAACTAACTCCAATCTGTATTCTGAGACATTTGGAATGATAAACCATATAATTTATCAGTCATCACTCCACAGGGGCAATCCAAACTCCACCACTACCACCCTTGCCCAACATGTACAAGAGGTAAATACAAGTTAAAAATTTCTCCCATAGAAATGTGTAAAATCTGTTTTGATTTCTAAATGACATTGTACGACAGGCTTCTAAGGTAATCTGAAAGCATTACCTGGGAATTAGTATGTGGAGAGACTTTTTGCTCTCATGACACAGCTTTCTGACTAAATTCTTTTCTTGACTAATTTTCTTGTATATTGAATTAATTTTTTTACCTCAGTGTTATTAACTCTGATTTCACTCTACAGACAAAGCATAGAGAAAGAAAGGGGATAGGTAGATAGGTAGCCAGAGCACTAGAGGGAATCAAGATCTAGATTCAAATTGTGCCTCAAATACTAATTTAATGACCTGAAGCAAACCTGTTAATGGACACTCAGCCCCATTTTCTTTATATGTAAAATGATGATAACATTTACTTACCAAGGTTTTTATGAAAGTCAAATGAGGTAAAGTATATGGAACAATTTATAAAATTTAAAGGACAAGATAAATACTAGCTATTATTTTAGAAAAACAAGTGAAAGAGAGAAGTCTAATCATTCTGCCATTATTTTATAGGCTTGTTTTCTGTATTAAAGCAATTTTTGTTTGCTTAAAGTTTTTATTTATTTTATTTTGAAGGCATTGCCTTTAAAGATTAGTGTCCTAATTCAACTGTATGATTGTATCCTTTCCCAATTCCCTAAAACATATTGACATAGACTTTTTGTAAAAGATTTATAGTTTTAGAAGTAAAATATTGATTTTAGAGAACATTAACCATCTCTTAGTGGTATACAAATAGATTCAATCATCACTCGGCTCTCTGAATCTTCACAGCCAGTCCATATTTCTATTCTGAAAGTTCGTAGCACAGATATTACACTCTTTTTCCCTCCCTTTGTCCCTTGGAATTCCTAATTTCCTCCAAAGTATAACTTGTTTATCACTTTTTTTTATCCAAAGCCTTTCTTGATCTTCTCCCAATTTCTCCCCTGAACCTGTATAATATTTACTTTGTGTATCCTTTGAATTTACTTGGCTTTCAAATATTTTTCCTTTCAGTAGACTATTTCCCAAAGAGAACGTATTATTTGAATTTGTTTTGTATTTCCAGCGTATAATGCAAGATCTTGTACTAAGTAGGCATTTAAAGAAATCTTGATTTGCTTATTGAATTTTCTCTTCTAGTGTGATTTGACCTCCGTTTTGGAAATGATTGATGAAAATAAAAGATGTCTTTTGTATTTTGTAAAAAAGGATTCTACAAATATGGTGGTATATACTGTATCTTCTAGGAGAAAACAAAGACCAAGTCTAAAATTATATACATCTTTTTTCCCATTTCTTTAGGTGATCCTCCTGCAACTGGGACTGGGACTCTACAAATAAGACTGGAAGATGTGAATGACAATGCTCCTCTCATTTACCCAACACTTGCCAAAGTCTGTGATGATACCAAAGATCTCAATGTGGTTATTTTGGGAGCATTAGATAAGGATCTCCATCCAAACACTGATCCATTCAAATTTGAACTTAATAAGCAAATAGGTTCTGATAAATTCTGGAAAATTTCCAAGATCAATGGTAAGTCTGATAAATAATTATTTTATTATTATTAGATTTTTGACCTCATGTAAGCTTTTATCCCAAAGAATTCTGGGTTCTTTCCCTATTATGATCTCATCCTTACAATACTACTTTATCATAATTAATATTTCCATGGATGGATTTCAAAGGGAATTTTTGTGTGTTATGCATATAAATAAAATATATATTAGTATGTATAGATACATATATATTTAAGGATATCTAATATAACAACTTTATATAGGATATTTACTTTCCCCAATCTTGATTAGCTTTATATTTTTATATGTTTCACATTATATATTTAAAATTTTCCTGAGAAAATTTCCATAGGCTTCATCAGATCACCAGATAGATAGGGTTTATGACAAACAGTTTTAAGAACCCCTGCTTTAGTCTAACCTTTCAATTTTAAAGATGAGAAAATTGAAGCCCACAGAAATGGCTTAATGTTCCCAAGATAACAATGCAGAATACTTATTTTACCTGAACTTTTCTGAGTTAAAAATTCCATGCTAGCTATTTTACAGAATCAAGTGTTTTAATATTTTCATCCTTACTTCTGTTACTTTTTTCTTTATGGGTAAGGAGCTTTCTTTGATAATTCCTTGTCTTTCACTCTCTCTATCTGCCTGAGTTCTTGATATTTATCCTTTATCCTACTTTCTTCATTACTATATTCTCAGTGTAGGTCATCCCAACTCTTCTGGGTCCTTGAAAGAGTTCAGCTGAGCAAGCCTCCTTTATACTGTAATACAATATAGAATAGTTTGCAAAGACTGAACTTCTCTCATACAAAAGCTGCCTACAATTTATTTTTAAAGGAGTCTTGAAGGTCCTTGCCCTATACACCTAAAACATTGCTACTTGCTCTGCATCACCCTCAGTCAGATTTTGAGTTTCTAGACAGCTGTTGGCTGCCCTCTCTCCCAGCAATAACCTTTTCTCTCCCTTCAGAAACAAAAAGTCATGTGCTAAACTAAAGTCCCCCTTTAGTTTGATTTCAATGACATATCAACCTACCAAGTGACAAACACAAATGTAGTACTTTCTACATGTTTAGTTCTTGACAAACAGGGACAAGATATACACATATAAGTATATTAAATATATGTAAATATAACTATATGTGTATATTATAAACATTCACACACAGACATATGTATGTATAAAGTTTATGCAAAAAGAATGCAAGAGATTGTAAAAAGGGGCTCAGTAATACTTGAGGTAATCAGGAAAAGCATCATGTGTGAGGTGGTGATTGAGCTCAATCTTGAAGGAAAACAGATTCCAAGGGGAAGAAATGATGAAGGAATACAAAATAGACAAACCAAAGCAAAGAAACAGAGATGAAAAATGGAAGGGCATATAGGCTGCTATTGGATGGATAGAAAAATGTGAGTAATGTGTGATAATACTGGAGAGATAGGAAGAACCAAATTTGTAATTTAGGTTCACATTTTGCTTCAGACACTAACTGGCACATAATCTTGGATAAAGATTTTAATAACTGTCAGTTTCAATCTCTTCTATATAAATATATCGTGTGTGTACACACACACACAAACACACACTATTTATCTATCTATATCTATCTATCTATCTACATATAGATAGAGAAATATAGATATATATCTGACAAGCATTGGGGATATGATGACAAATGTTTAATAATTGGTTCTAAAAAAAGTAAAATGATTCTTTATTAGGTTGACTCTATATTATTAAATTTTTCCATCACTTTTTAAAGCATAGACAATCAACAAAACAATAATGGAAGTTCTGATTTGTTGTATTTGACAAGTTACCAGGCATAAATGCTTGCACTGAAATTTTATTAATTATTTTTCATGAGTCAGTAAATGCTGGTTCCAAACCTCTTGAAATTAATGCAAAAATATATATACATGTAATAGATACAAGAATATATATATATATATATATATATTATATTTGCTGACTTCACAGTCTTCCAACTCTATATTCTGTTGTGTTGTTCTTGTGATAAAAATGAACAAAAATGCAAGAAAAAATTCAAATAACCACAGATCTGATATGTCAATATATGCCATTTCCCTCTCACTTGATAAATGAGCCTTTACTGGTAATGAGAATCCTAATGGATGTATTACACTGATCTGAGAGTTGGGGAGGTAAGAAACAGGCACAGAGACTCTGGTTTCATATTGGGTTTTGGTATTTAATTTAATTTTTTTCAATGTTTTAGTACTTTGTTTAACCCAAATATCTCTGTTTTGTATTTCCATTGAGTGATACTGATAATAATCCATACATAGATAAGAGTCTTCCCCTTACCTTGCCATAAATTGGCCAAAAGGAGTCTACTCAAACCCAACTGGACTTTCATTTTCCTGACATTTCAAGAATATAAGTAAAGTACCTGGGCCTTTCAACAAATATTCCTACATCTTACCACTTGATAAGCCCCACTTCTTTTCCAGGAGTACACTATTTATTAGGGTGGTTCTTCTTCATAATATATAAGGTGTGGCAGCCTAATTACCCCCAAAACATTCATTGCTATCATCCTGAATGATACTTATTATTAATTTTCATAAACCAATACAATAACAATTACTGACATATATAAAGTACTTTAATGTTTACAAAGCTCTGTACATTAATTTTCTCATTTTACCATTATAACATGCCTATGAAATATATATTAATATTGCCTCCATTTTCCAGATAGGAAGCTAAGCTAAGAGAAATAAAGAGACTCACTTAAAGTAACACTGTAAATAAAACTTTGAAGCAGACTTTGAATTTATAGCTTCCTGATGCTGTCTATCAAGTAGAACACTGAATAAAGAACTGGGTCTGGAGTCAGGAAAACCTGAGTTTAAAACCTGCCTCAGACACTTTATTATTATCTACTACACTAGCTAGTTGACTAGTTAGCATTCTCTCACTTTCATGATAATAATGGAATATTGGTATTAAATTTAGAGAAAAGCACTACATCATTAAAAACTTTCTCTAGGTGCCAATGGACAATTCAATCTATTTTCTTTTCTACCTGTTTAATTGTGGATTCAAATTTCTATTCAATTTTAGTTCCTATAAAAATAGGTGCATAGGTACATAGGTATACAGATACATAGGTACATAGGTAATAGATGGACAACCCTAAGAATTATCCATTTAACACTGTAATCTGTATAATAGACATTCTTCATTGAGTTGTTATTCTTTTATTGTATATATGGTTTGGCCAAATAATTTTTGGTGGCTATAGATCCAGCTATCACAATATCACCCACAGACTAAAACACCATTTATAAGGAAATCTTTGTTTACAATAGGCACATTATCATTTTAATTGAATTGATTTTTTTTTTGTTAGCTGTTGAATAGTATAAAACAGTTTATGCTTTCAAGTGATTTATATGTGATAAGAAAATAGGTTGCTTATTCTGGAAGCAAAATAATAGGATAAATTATGGAATTCAGATCCCAAGTGCTTAGAGAGAATAAGGAGAACAAAGTGGCAGTGCGGTAAAGGATCATATATAATATCAGGTCTTAGAGTCAGTGTAACTGAATTTAATCCTCTGTCATATATTTCCTAGCTGTGAAATCATGGATAAGTAACTTAGACTCTTCTATAGTGGTACAATAGGGAAGGCAATACATATACTATTTAATTCAAAGGCTTGCTGTGATCAAAATAATTGGCAAAAATTCAAGTGCTATATAAATTTAAGTTATTATTTGTTATTTTAATGCTAATTCCCATCCTATTCCATCTTATTCTTAGAGTTCAGAAAAAAATACCTTAGAAGTCACTACCCTACTTTTATTCTTTTGAACTTAGCATTTATCAGTTTATTGTACAGGAAAATTAAAAAAAAACACTTTTTGTTATTAAAAATACATATTGCAATGTAAGCTCATCTGCAGACTCATTGTAAGTGTCTTCAGGACAACTCAAGTTTTCTTCTTAAGAATTGGGGCTAGTATATTCAGGGAGAATATAATTGGATCTGTATTGAAAGGAAGAGTAAAATTTGGATTACTGGGAGAAAACTTGAGAGAATTCTAAGAGAGGAAAAATGATATGATCAATATGACTCAGGCAGAAAAAAGCTTTTAGTTATTTTTTCAAGTATAACTTGTAATGACTATTTGGATTTCTTAAATAAGTTCAATACAAAGTAGAAATGAAGCCAACCTGGGAAAAATCCATAGTGCAAAGAAGTAAAGTATGACTTAATGTTTTAAATGCAGGCCAAATGCAGTTACTTTTTGTCCGGTATCCCTTGTGCTTGGCACATAGTAGATGGTTAATAAATAATTGGAGGTTGTTTGAACCTAATTTCATAATATTTCATGACAAACACTATTGGGTCTATATCTCAAAGAGATCATAAAAGAGAGAAAATGATCCACATGTGCAAAAATGTTAGCAGCTGTTTTTGTAGTGACAAGGAACTGGAAGCTGAGTAGATGCCCATCAATTGGGGAATGACTGAATAAATTATGGCATATGAATATAATGGAATATTTATGTTGTATAAGAAATAATGAGGAGTCTGATTTCAGATGAGCCTGGAAAGATTTCCAAAAACTGATACTGAGTAAAGTGAGCAAAACCTAGAGAACATTGTACATAATAACAGCAAAAATATGTGATAATCCACTATGATGAGCTGGGATCTTTTTAAGAATTAACTGACGCAAGACAATTCCAATAATCTTGTGATGGAAATTGTCATTGATATGCAAAGGAAAAACTATGGAGCCTGACTGTGGATCCACAAACATGTGAAATAGTATTTTCACCTTTTGTTTGTTTGTTTGTTTGTTTTTTCTTTTTCATGATTCTTTCCCTTTTGGTCTAATTTTTCTTGCATAACATGACAAATATGGAAACATGTTTAAAAGAATTGCATATTTTTAATCTATATCAGATTGCTTACTCTTTGGGAGGAGAGGTAAGGGAGGAAAGGAGAAAAAATGGAAACCCAAAGACTTACAAAAATGAACATTGAAAACTATCTTTACATTTATTTGGAGAAATAAAATGCTATTGAGAAAAAATATTTCATGTCAAAAACAAGTATTCTACATATTCTATAAGGAATAGATTATTTGTGTTCTTCAATTTTAGAAAGTCTATGACAGTCTCCTTATATATGCCTCTTTCCTTCCAGACACTCATGCCCAATTAAGCCTTCTTCAAAACCTGAAGAAAGCAAACTACAATCTACCTGTCATGGTGACGGACTCAGGCACTCCACCTTTGTCCAACACCACAGAACTCAGAGTGCAAGTTTGTTCCTGTAAGAAATCTAAAATGGACTGCAGCTCAGCTGGGATCCTGCATATCAGAACCACCTTAGTCCTGCTTCTTTCATTCTTCAGCTTAATATGTAAGTTGAGCCTAAATCTTGGGGAAAATGTCATTTTTATAAGTTCATGGAACTAATTTTTCATATATTTTTCCAAGAACATATTTTGATGAGTTATTTCTTAAGAAGGATCAATATATCAACAAGAAAATACTTAGTTGAGGTTGGGTACCATTCTCCAAGAGTTGATTACTAGTCATTGTATCCATGGTGCATAAGACAGTCAGGAATTGAGATAGTAGAGATGAGAGCAATCTCAGGGAGAAAAGACATTTATAGGAGAAATAATAGAGAAGATATAGAAGGAATAAAATAGAAAAGAAAGTGTGAAAATAACTGAAGAAAAGACAGGAGCAGACACATGTAGATGACTTAGGAAGATGTGTCAGAGAAGAGAACATATAGAGAAATGAAGATTTAGCTGTGATAATATGTGAATAGAAAATATGAGTGACAAGGGGAGAGACAAATGGTCAGAAGACCTGCAACTAACTTAACTAATCAACTTCCTTTTCTCTATGAGTATCAACCTGTTCTCAGCTGTTAAAAAGAAGAAAATGGATCATATGTACTCTAAAGACCCTCCTACCCCTAGTTTATGATTCTGTGCAGAAAAAAAAGAAAGAAAAAAGAAAAATTGAGAGTACATAATGGATGAGAAAAGGTTTGGGATGGGGTTGATGTATAGTAGGAAAAAAAAACTTAAGGAGTCTATGATGATGAAGAGGGATGATAAGGGACACATAAAAGAAAAGACTTAAGTATTATATAATGGAGCAAGACTTGGGAAGAGAAGATAGAGAATTATTATGGGAGAATTCTAGCAAGACCAAAGATGTTGGAAGAGAGAATTCCTAGAAAATATGATACCTGTGACAAATTGAATCTGCACTTGAAAGCCCATGTCAAAGAATGGTATAGCCTCAGTCCTAGTAGGTTTTAAGTAAAAGTATGGGTATATATTGAATTGCTCTTCACTTATCCATTTCATAATAGACAGGCCTTCTACCCTCTATGTCCACTTCACAGTTGTAGTAAGTGGCAACAGGCCTAATCTTACCCTAGAAACCTGGCTGATAATTGGGAATTAGTTGTTGCCTTTGGCTAAAATTAGGAACTCTAGAGTAGAGCTTCTTAAACTTTTTCTATTACCCAAGAAATGTTTACACAACCCTAGGCATAAAGTTATATAAAATAGGTATACAAATCAAACATTTATTAAAAATAAATCATAATTTCAGACACCCACATTCAGTTGTGTGCCCCATATGGGGTCACAATCCACAGTTTAAGAACCCTTGTCCTAGAGAAAAAAGGCTCGATAGGCCAGGTGATTACAAACAGTACCAGGAATGAGTACAAGAACCCATGATTTCCAGTTATTTTCCCTAGGAATAAAAGAACAAGGGGAGTAATACTACCTGAATGGGAGAATTTGTTAACAGATCTCAGAGTCCTGTGAGTTTTTTTCCAACCTTGGAAGCACCAGTTTCCAAGGGACTTAGGACATCTCAGCCACTCTAAATGTAGTAATTATTTAACTCATGTCTACAGTGATCCAAATTGACCACGAAAACATCTGAGAACACTGGAGTCTTGTTGTTCCTTTTTTTTTTTCAATCTAATGTTTTCATTCCATAAACATAGCCTGTCTTCCTCCTAAATTGTCCGAATACTGATTGTAATTATTATTTAAATTTGCCTTGGGTCTTACATTGGAAAAAGCTTTTAGTTCAAGCAGCAAATGTGGTTTATAGTCTTTGTTTTGGGTCACAGTGACCCTCTAGGCCTATATTTGCTTTAAACCAGTTCACTAAAGGGTTTGGGCAGTGGCAGTCAGAGCTGTGATTGTACAGGAAATGAGAAATGCAGTGGGTGGGAAGAAATTACCTGAATTCAATGATTCCTGACTGCAGTGGAATTAATTTGTCAAACTGAGTGTGAAGAGGCTCAGGTGTGGGGGAACAAAGATGTGCCCTGTGATGCAAACAGGCTTCAGCCTAGGCATTAACCCATAGTCATTTCCCTGGCTCTTTCTTTGGAAAGTAGTGCAACACTCCCCTCCCCAACTCCCATCGCCCTACCCATTTTATTTTATAACATTTTATAAATGTGGTGCTGCAAAGAACAGATTCCAAACCAGGGAAACAAGCCAATTTGGTGTTTAAAAGTAAATTGGAATTTTAAACAATTCACAAAAGTAAAGCACACAGGCTTGGCTGCATCACCATAGGTGGAACTAAGAGGTGTAGGGATTGACAAGATCACATGGGATAAATGGAAGGTCCAAATTGTTGGACTTTAAATTTCATTATTCCTGTGGAATTTGATTATCAGGCAATCAGAATTCATTCAGTAAGTAGTTATTATGCATCCACTATGTTCAAAGAATACATATTTGACATATAGGGAAGTGGATCTTGGTGGTGAGGTGGGAGTGGAGCAAAAGGTTTGTTTTGGTCATTCAAATATAAATTATGATGATGGCCACAATAGTGATGTGATGATAGCAAAACATAGTAATTTCCTCTATAGAACACAGAATTCTAAAACAGAACTGGGGAAGCTTTCCAATTGTCTTATGTATCCTGGCTTACCTTCAGTCTGATGTCTCTAATATCTAAATGTCTCATACCTCAATTTTCTCAGTGTTTCCCTATCACCTCCAGGATCAAATACAAAATTCTCTCTTGGCTATTCAAATACTTTCATCTCAGCCTCCACTCCCCACACACACCACCTTTCTAGAATAAGCAAACAAATATTTATATATATATATATATATATATATATATATATATATATATATATATATATATATATATATATACACATATATATATATAAGCAAACAAATATTTATATATATATATATATATATATATATATATATATATATATATATATATATATAAATATTTGTTTGCTTGTTTTCTCCCCTGTTAGATTGTGAGTTCCTTGAGAGCAAGAATTTTCTTGTGTGACCTTTTTTCCCCCCAGCATTTAGTATAGTGCCAGGGACATAATGCTAATTGACTTACTATTATCTGAAACATAGGGAATATATTCTTTTTCCACTTTACACAATCCAGGCATAACATGAGTATATAGGATAAACTCTAGGAATACTTGAAAAGCCATAAATAATGCTGAATCAGTACTATACAATGAAAACAGAATTTAGTTGTTTTTTTTTGTTGTTGTTGTTGTTGTTTTTTAGAAAGGAGGAAAAGAAAAGAAAAATGACCTATACAAAAATATGACATAGGCAGATGAGATTTGAAACCAATGAAAGTTCTATAGGCTTTAGATTAATTTATTTAATAAATCTTCATATTCACTGGGAAATTGGACATAAGATAAAATGTAACATGCTTTTTCTCTGCTCTCAAATGTTCTATTGTTCTCCAAATTAGAATAAGCCTTTCCACATTGAAAAATTGTATTTGCTTTTGTCCATCAAATTTTGAATTCATTTTTGAAAAAAAAGTTTATTTTCCCACCAAATTCTGTTTCCCTCTTACTAAAAGGAATAACTAAGTTTGAAATTTTTAAAGACTTTTATAGTGTTTTTTAATTTAATAACTGTTCTTGAAATAGTCTTTTTAACATGTAAAAATTACTGAATTACTTTAGCTTTGTTCTTTGAAAGATCTAGGATGGCTGTCTTATGCCACATGAAATACCTTATTCTATATGAAAGCTAAACTTGGGAAACCAGTTTTCACTTCAGTATTCTGATCTCTAATCTCTTTCAAAAAAAAAAAAAGAAGAGAAATAAATCTCAATGTTTTGGCCTGATTGATTCTTTCTTGTCAGAATGATTTCAATTTGGGATAGGGGATGGGAGGTATGAAGGACATTTCAGTAGGGAACAAATCACATGAACTTTTGGTAGATATGATGGATATTGACTTAATTATACCTTTATAATATCAGATTTTGAAGGTCATTTAAAGATTCTTAATGAAAATAAAATAACAAAGAGAATTATCTTTCATAATTTAACATTTCATTTCATAAATTCAGATCAGGAAAAGAGGACATTTTATATGTCAAAAGAATAACAATATTTGAAATGCTCTAAATAGCCAAAGAGGTATCCAGACCTTATTTCTTTGAGTAGTTTTAAGATGATTAAACTATTTGAAAAGTCATCCAGATCATTCATTGTTCAAACAAAAAAAAAAAAGTTGAACAGTTGTTTAAATCATTTGTCATCCATTCAATAGTAGATTGTCAATTGATTAGCTGTGAGGTATCTGATAAATAACCAACAAAGGGAACCTGACCAAAGTCTCCATTTGCTTTTCTGAATCTAAAAACTACATAGCCATAATGTTATAATTTAAATCTGCCCTTACTTTCTACTCTAAAATGATTTATTTTTTCTGAAAAATTGAACAAAGAAACAGTTTGGTGTACAGAAGAGAGTGGTGGTCTTAGTATTAGGAAGACCAGGATTCAAACTGTTTCTGATATTTGACACTAGCTAGATCCATTTGAAAAGTTACAGGCAAAAATTAGTTGAAAGTTGAAAGGGATCTCAGAGAAAATCTAGTTCAATTCAAAAAAGAATGAATCCCTACTAGAATATACTGTGTTGAGTAATCATCCTGATTTGCCTTGAAAACTTCCAAGGAAGGGTAATTCACTAATTCTCAAAATAGTCTCTAAAGTCTGGAGGTACAACAGGACCTCCAAATGTTAGGAAGTTTTCCTGGCCTTGAATCTAAATTTCCTTTGTACCTGCATTCTTTTTTTCCTAGTTCTGCCTCCTGGGTCCAAAGAGAAAAAAAAATCTGATTCTTCCTCCACATAACAACTCTTGAAATGTTTAACATCTATACTGCCCTTATCCTTCCTCCCTATCTCATTTCTAGTCTTCAAATCTTTTCCATTCTAAACATTTTCAGTTCCTTAAATGAGTCCACATATGACATAGATTCAAGCTATGTCACTAGAGGGGAACCTAGGTGATGAAGTGGATAACATACATCTCCAAGAGTTAGGAGGACCTGAGCAGTTCAAATGTGACTTCAGACACTTACCATGTCCTAGCTGTGTGACTCTGGGCAAGTTACTTAATCCCAATTGCTTCAGCCAAAAAAAATGTCACTAGGCTAATTTGCTTCCTTTGAACTTTCTCCATTTTATTAATGTTCTTTTTACAGCATGGTGTCCAGAACTAAACACAATATTGCCAATAAAGTATGATGAGGATAGAGTACACTAGGGCTGAAGCTTCCTTATGCTTCTCTTAGTATACCAACTCCAAGATCATATTAACATTTTTAGATGTGATATCACATGGATAACTAATGTCAAATTTGTATAACTTCCACATCACTGTCAGAATAGTTGTCTAAAATACCTCCCCCATGTTATTCTGAGGAAGTTGTTTTACCCAAAAGCATTTAATCTTAAAGTCATTATCATACTTCAGTCTGTCAAAATTCTTTTAGACACTGACTCTATCATCTAGCGTTGTAGCCACTCTTGCCATGTTTTTTAGCACCTGTAAGTTTGATAAAACTGCAATGTATATATTCATCTAACCATTTGTAAAAATATTAATTAGAACATGGTTAAACACAGATCCCCAGGAATTCTTAGAAGAATTCCTGTCACATGGCCATGGAACCATTAGCAACTATCCTTTGAGTCTGGCCAATATTTATATTATAATTTAATCTAAAGTCTTCATTATCTCCCAATATAAAAATATTTGCTAAAAGTTAATAGATTATATCCTCAGCCTTCCACTTACATACCAGCTTATCTTAGTCTGAAATAACTTGTTGAAATCATCATTGCTCTTGTAATCATTGTTTCATCTTTTAGAAGTCCAACAACTATCCCTTTATTGGTTAATAGTTTTTCCAGGAATTGAAGTCAACGTTATTACCTTATGCTGTGCAGAGCCTGTTTAGGAATTTATGGTCTACAATGGCTGTAATGCTTATTTACCTATAGTGACTCAAACTTATCTAATGCAATCACAAATTTGGTCATAATTTTGTTGTAAATCCAACTAATGCCAAAAAGGACATAAAACAATTTAGATGCTAATTAGGTGCTAATACCTATTGTAATCTGAGCATAAACATAGAACAATTTTAATAACATGCCATGTAGGTGTTTCTTATGTTCTCATGATGTATATGGACTGAGTGTTAGGATATCATCATGGTTACAGCTACAAACATGGTTATAACTGTGACACATCAGAACTAACTGTAAGTGTATCCTTTCAGTAGTACATTTGCTAACTGTATTAATATTGATTCTGAATCTAGCCTATTAAAACTAAAGGCTATCTAACTAGCTGTTTTCTAGTGAATGAGAAAAACAAGTCAAATACAGTCAAAGACAAAATTTCTTGATTTTCTTTTTGTCTTCATAGGACTTTATATAATAATTCCGAATATGGTCTGAAGATAATTCCTTGACTGTATAAAGATCTGACAGCCAAAAAATAGTACCATATGGAAGGCAATCCTACTCATAAACACTGCTAAATTGTGGTGCTCTTGGGCAAAGTAGGCATGGTTGGCAGCCTAACGGTGGAATGCCCACTCTCACAGATTTTTTTAAAGAAATATCAATGCTATTTTTTTCAGTTAACAAGTATTTCTTTTCTTTATTAGTGCTCCTTTTTCTTCTTCCTGACTGGGGAAACGTGAGATCAGGCCAGGGTAGGACTTGTAACAAGTATGGATAGTTAAGCAAAGCAAATTCTCTCATTGTTCATATCCAAAATTATATGTCTCATTCTGCATCTTCAGTCCATTACTTCTTAGTCAGGAAATGGGCAGCATACTTCATTGGTCCTCTGGAATTATAGTTCATCAGTATACTGATGAGCTTTCAAGTCTTTTGTCTTTACAATGTTATTGTTGTACAAATTACTCTTCTCTTCCTACTCACTTTCGGAATTCATACAAGTTCTCACAATTATCTCTCAGTATTCTTAGTGGTCATGAAATACCTGCAAAATCACAGACTCTCAAAATGAAAGCTAAAAGGGACCTTGAGAATCATATAATCTGCCTTTCCTTATTACACAGAGTAGAAAATTGAGATTTGGAAAATAGAAGTAACTTATCTAGGCTCACATACTAAGTAGAATAATAATGTCAGGTTTCCAGATTCCAAAGTCAGAGTTCCCCTTTCGGGATTTTTGTTTGTTTGCCTGTGGGTCTGTTTTGTTTATGATTAATTTGTAATTTTATTGGTATGGGAAACTCTCCAGAAGAAACAGCTTGTCAATGCAGGTCTATTAAAGCACTATAATTTAAATCTGGGAGTAGCCTGAGGCCAAGAACACTGACTTGCAGGAGATCCTAGTGTCAGTGTCAGAGGAAATATTTGAACCCAGGTCTTCTTGACTTTAAAACAAGCTTTCTGTTCATTTGTTTATTGTGACATTTTGATTTTAGTAATTTTGATGACACTACATTTTCTCCCTATTATCACTGAAAAAAAGTTCATGCATCCATAACTTACCTTTAACTAGTTTCTTTCCTTCCTTCCTTCCTTCCTTCCTTCCTTCCTTCCTTCCTTCCTTCCTTCCTTCCTTCCTTCCTTCCTTCCTTCCTTCCTTCCTTCCTTCCTTCCTTCCTTCCTTCCTTCCTTCCTTCCTTCCTTTCTTCCTTCCTTCCTTCCTTCCTACCTTCCTTCCCTTATCCCTCCCTCCTTTTCTCTCTCTCTCTCTCTCTCTCTCTCTCTCTCTCTCTCTCTCTCTCTCTCTCTCTCTCTCTCTCTCTCTCTCTCTCTCTCTCTCTCTCTCTCTCTCTCTCTCTTTCTCTTTCCTTTCTTCCAAAAGAAGTTTCTCTGGAAGGTGAGCAAGAATGACCATAAGTTTTCTCAAATCTTTGCAAATCACATTTTCCTTGATAACTTTACATTTGTACTGATGCCTAAGCAACATCCCTATTATTTTGCTAAGGTTGTTTCTGCCAACTTGTGCTGCACTTTTACTGAAATTGATTCAAGAGCCAAAATGTTTTTTTAGGAGTTTTAAAATGTTTACTAGAGCAGTGGATGTTACAGTGCATTAACCACAGACATGCACCACTGCTGTGGTTGACAGTTTTGCACAAAGAGCTTATCTGTTCACACAAAACTGAAAAGGAAAAACTAAGTTCACTTGCATCATGATAAAATGTGTTTGTGTGGCAAAATTCAGCTTAATTCCCCTCCTGTGTTGTGGAATTAGGTCCACAGTTTAAATCCATCATTTTTTCAGATTCTCAAATGAAATTAATATACAATAGAATTGGATTGGAAGTCATGAAACCTAAAACTTTAGTCTTGGTTTTAGCCCATAGGGTGTCCCAAAAGTCCTAGTGCAATTTTAAGCTATCAAAGCTTGTAATATAATGTCACTGAACCTAGAGTCAGGAAAACTTTCTTTTGAATCCCATACACAATATTTGCAAGCTATGCTATTCTGAGCAAAATCACTTAACCCGTTAGAATCTTTAGTTTATTATTAAGTTAGAAAATAAAAAGAATTCTCTATAATATTGAGAACCAAATGAGATCATTCAAATAGTGTTGCAAATCTTTAAGCAATATCTAAATTCGAATTGTATTTTTATTTTCAATAACTACCTGTCTAACTGTTGAGAGATAGGAAAGGGGGAACCCCGCTGGTCATGGCAAAGATAGTAAGATAGTCCCATGAGGCACAGTGCCCCCTGTAAATGAATTTACAGGCCCAAAAACCTAGATTGATAAAAAAAATTATTGTAGGGATTTTAGAAGTAAAGTTTAGTTAGTAAAGTTGAGGGTAGAGATAGAAGAGCACCGTATTAGGTCTGGTGGGCAGAAACCCTTGGCATAAGGATGCCATACCTAGGACTTCTGCCAAAGCATGGCATCTAGCGTTGCCCTTTTATAATGGGGTTCTTAGTGATGTTGAAGGTGGGTGGAGTCTCAGGCTCATGGCAGGCTTTCAGTTAGCTCAGATCCGGTGGGGGCTGGGAAAACCCAAGCCAGCTCAGATCTGGTGGGAGCTGGGCCCGGATATTTAAAAGGGTACTTTTAGACCAGGATTTGTGAATCAAAGGTCAGCCATGGGGGTTGGGAAATCAGAAAGGAATCTTAAAGGGACCTCAACCCCTATCATAACTTAGAAAAAGTCATTTGGCTTCATTGGGCCTTAGTTTTGTCATTTATAAAATGGAACCAGAACACTTTTATCATATTCATTAAGAATAAATGATATGAGATCAACTTCATTTCCATTTTTGATAAAATGATTAGACAATTAAATCAAGGCAATAATACAGACATTATATATTTTCATTTCAAAAAAGTGTTTGACAAAATCTAATATAATTGCTTTGTGGAAAACATTATAGAATGTGGGCTGAATTATTACACAAGTTGGATTGATAACTATTATAACAGTCTCATGGCAAAGTTTAGATTATTACTGGTTCAGCATTACCCTTAAGAATGAGTCAAATAATCAGGGGAGATAGTTTTAGCATTCAGAGAGAGAAAAGGAATCCAAAAAGCTTTTGAATATTTAAGTTTATTGACAATGAAATCCATAAGGTAAAATTTTTTAAAAGATTAATGCAAAGTCCTTTACCTAGATTTAGATAAACAATGATACATTTACAGGTTTGGCTTGACAGGAGTTTATGTAACAAAAAGATTTGGGCTATTAATGGAACACATATAATCAAAAATCTGATTGCTACAATATCACAGAGTCCCAGAATTTTAGAGTTATAAAAGAAATCAGAGGTAATATAGTCTACCTATCCCAGAAAAATTACTTGTAATATGACTGATGAGTGATCATCTGATATTTATTTGAAGACCTTTCCAGTAAGAGAGAAGCTCCCAATGTAGCTCATTCCACTTTTGTGTGCTTCTTATTATTAGGTAGGAGTTTTTTGTTTTGGTTTGTTTTTTTACCTGAAAGCTTAAATCTGTGTCTTTGAAATTCCATTTTTCCCTGCAAATTCTGTCCCCTAAGAAGCTAAGAAGAAAAAGCTTAAAGCCTTGTAAACATTTCACAACTATGATTATTTAAAAACATTTATTATATGTCCTCATTTCTTATTTTCTCTTTCATGGCCTAAAAATACTCAATTCCTTCAGCATATTTTCTTTTAAAGTAAAAACATCATAAAATAATTATTTGCTATTCAGGTTTCCTTTAAGTTTATTAATTCACTACCTAAGTTATGATGCCCAGAGCTGACCAAACTGAGCTAAGAATCAAGAAGAGCTCACTTCACATCCATTTTTAGGTACTTATTAGCTGAGGAAAAATCACTTAACCTTTGCTTGACTTATTTTCAAGACAATAATAGCCCCTACCTCCCAGGGTTCTTAAAATCAAATGAAATAACATGTGAAAGCAGTACAGTATCTGGCACATGGTGATGTATAAATAAATGCCATTATTGTTATTTTTAGTATTCATATTGGAAAAGTTCAGTAGTATAGTAGGGTGCATGGAATTAGAATATGGAATCAGAAAGACCTGAGTTTGAAACCCGTCTTAAACATTTACTAATGGTATGGCCCAAATTAAATCACTATTTTGCAATCTCAATTTCCTGATCTGCAAAATGGGAATAATAGCACTTACAACACAGATTTATTGTGAAAATCAAATCATGTATGTATAAAAAATTTTACACAGCTACAAATATTTTTATTACTGAACTTTTAGTTTATTAACCCAATCTCTCTACCCCAGATTATTTTTAAAATATCTAGCCTGTGAATTTTGCATTTTTAAAGTTGAATTGTGGAAAGCCAGGTATAAGATTTCATATTTATCCCCATGAAATGCCATCTTCTTAGTTTTGTTCTTAACACATTCTAGCCAATAAGCATTGCCTGCATTATGCAATGTCTTAGCTTAGCTTATTCCTTCTCATTTTAGTATCAAATGTAACACTGAGGAGCACAACACCACTTCCTTTTTTTTTTTTTTTTTTTTTTGCTATAATCGTTAATTAGCACAGAACCCAGTACACAACCCTGGGGTTCACACAGCCCTGGAGCCCTTCTTCCAATGTGATATCAAAACATTAATGACAATTCTTTATTCCAGCCATCCAATGTCAAAGCATAGTATTGTTATAAAAGTTTGAGCATCAGGAGCTGCAGTGATAACTGTATGTGTGAAGTTCCTTTCTGACATTTTCCAAAATGCCAGTAGTAGATTCTGCCTCCCTTGCTCTCTATCTAGTGGGATGACTTTCTCTTTGTAAAAGCTCCGTTCACAAATGGGGATTTCAAGAGAGCAATCTCTTTTTATTAAAGTGTCTATTGTGGTTGATTACAAACATATCAAATGTGTAGCTAAAACGTTATGAATCATATTGTGATCTCCTTGGCTTAACTCTGCATATTTTCCATCATCCAGGGCTGTAAGAACTCCTGACATTTGAAGCTCTCCTATCAAGTTGCTATAGCAACAGGAAAAAGAAAAAGAAAAAAAAATCAGATCTGAAGACTGCAGTTTATGGTCACTGTACTTCTCAACTAGGCCTCGATTGCTCCAGATTTCAGTTTTGTCTGCAACTTCACTTAAGTTTCTCAAACTCTGCTCCAGTGTCTGACAGCTCCTGCCTTCCTTTGTAATTGATGGAGTCCTTTTGCAAGTTGTTATGGCCGTGTAGTTACCCTGAGTACTGAAGGATCATGACATCTCACTTGACTTTCTGGGAATGGAAGAAAAGAAAATTCAAGAATGACTACTTGTTTTTGCTATCTGTTGACATATTGCTATTCAGCTGTTCAAAATGCTTTGTCTGTGGATTGGTATTTGTATATGTATGAGTATACGTATGTATATATATACACACTGTATTTATATAGAGAGATTATACACCATAGGTTAGTTTTGCTATGTTGTTCATGCTGACAGGTTAAATGATGTAGTGACAGAGTAGCCCAGCTGTTGAGGGTGAAGTCTGAGCTAAAGCAGCTGCTAACACCTTGGGGTGCTCAACTTCCAGATGCACACTGAGGCACTGAGGTGCTCCACACTTGACTGGGGCTCCAAGACCCCGTTGCTACAGAGCTGGCTTATGTACCCTGATGTTTCTCCTCCAGCTTGGCTCTGGCTCTGGAGGCAGAAGTCCTCCAGCCACTGGTGATAAAGTACCAGGCAGGTCTGGATGCAAAAGAAAGTTCTGCCAAGTTAGGAATTCCTTCTCCTAAACCTCAGGGGGTTCCAGAACTCTCCAAACCAACTTCCATTAGTGTCATGTTCCATAATCCTGGAGAGGTTGGAAGGAACAGAGCAGGGGAAATAGCATCCTGTACAAGCAAAGGGCTGAAATATTCTTGCATGGGTACCAACCCAGAATGTTCATGCACCTTAAATATCTAGGTGTCACTGGAGTTTTCAGGGAAATGGGTCATCCAAGAGATGCTATTGTTTCTCCTCAGTGTGTGGTAAATCCACCATAAGTAACAGGTGAGATAGTGCATATCTGAGGAGGACAAGCAGCACTGTATTTTATAAATCTAGAAATATACATATACATATATACATACGCACACGTTTGTTTTAACTATACAAATACATATACGTATACAATACAGGAAGTCTTTGTAAGTAATTTTTTTTTCCTTCTGATGAATCAACCACCACTATTTGCAAACCTAATGGAAAAGGGTGTTCATCATGTATGAAGAGGAATTGATTTTCATTCTGTGAGCATGTAAAGGTTATAAGGCAGCTATTGCTTGCCCTGAGACCTCCATCTTGTGAATAAAAACTGTACATGAACCATCAAAGCTCACACCAAATTTTTATATGAAAACAAAAGTAGTGACAGACTGTAGCTTTTCTAGGGCTTGCCAGTAACTAGGGTAAGAAAAGTGTCTTAGCTTATTTTACTGCAGTTGCTTACTAAGGGTTTAACCACAGAAAACAAAACAAAACAAAAAAAAATGCTTTCTTATGCAATAGGTGTTGGCATCTGCATCCATTAGTCAGACTTTTCTAGTGATTAGGGGTCACATATTGTCTTTCTTGCCTGAAGTTAAAAGCTAGTGCTCCATACACTGTATTTGTTTCAATAGTAAATTTTTGGACGCATACATAATACAAAGCGTTTTTTTTTTCCTCCACTGAAATAAATGGGTATTGGTGGTTAAAACTGCTGAATAATAGTTTTTCTCTATTTTCTGGTATTGTTACTCTTTTAAGATGCTTTGCCTCTTTGCTGATACAATAGTATTCATGCTAAGCTTTATTTTGTTTAAATCTTTTTATGGACCCCTTAGTACCGTGGAGGCTGTGAATCATGCTCATGAGTGGAGCAGTTTTATGGAGGAAGCACTAGGTTGGTCTGAAAACTCACAAACTCACAGCAAGGTTCCCCAACTACTTTTAACTATCTTAATGACCAACTTGTATTGTTACCCTTTTTAGCTAAGAAGGGAGATGACAGAACTATACAGAATGCGATGGTCCCCACTAGTGGTCTGCCTTGAGTACATGCTCCAAAGACCAGAAAGTATGACTGTCTCTTTTTCACATTAATTACAGCAAGATCCTATGTCTCTTTGTTCTGCCAGCTTCCTGAATTCAGACTCACCAGGTTGAGGCAAAACCTGGGTTTGCAAAGTTCCTGGAGATCCTGGAAGAAAATTTCCCATCATTCACACACAAACACATGCACACACACACACACACACACACACCAAACCTGAAAAAGTTTGAGTCAGGTTTGACAGCCTGACTTCCATTATTTAGTAAGAGTCTTATGCTGGCCGCATTTAGAAATAACGTACTTCAAACATCTGTTGTCTTCACCATTCCAGCCATATAATATTTATATAAAGCTTTAGAGTTTGCAAAATCCCTTATTTACAATAATTCTGTAACACGTACTCTCTCTCTGCCCTACAAGAAAAATGTACAGAAATAAGGAAAATGAAGTTGAGAAATATACAAACAATAAGTTCCAGTATTAGAATTTGAACCCAGGTTTCCAACTCAAAGGCCATTCTGTTGTACCATATACCTTACAGTTCCTTCAAACCTAAATGAGCTGGCACTGTTGACTGTGAGTATCTATATAGGGGAAGTAATTTGGACTTTATTTTTTGTCTCTCCTTAAAATTCTTCACTTTTTATCCCATGGGTTATAGTTACTCTTTCCTTTTCAACTTAGGGTCCCCTTAAAAATTTCTTAGAGACAATGTATAGCTTGGCATAGTGAAACATATTACAACAAAAGATAGAATTAATGAGTTTTTCTTAATAAGGGTGGGTGAAGGGTATTATTAAGCCATACTGTTCCATCTCACTGAAGATTCCCAAAGGTCTATACATTCACCTTCAGAAACTTGCCACTTAGTCCCTCTCAGACACCCACCTGTATGTGGATAATTTTTATTAGCAGCATATGAGTCTCTCTAAGATTTTACTTCTCTCATCATTTAAAGAAAACTCCTGGGAATAGAAAGGTTAAACTCATGTCTTAAATTTCAGAAATTTTACACATTTTAAAGGATATGCATATTATTCAAAGAAAACTTTTCTTAAAAAGCTCCAAAATTGAGTCTTTAAAAATTATTATTTCAGGTTTATACTGAACTAATTAAGAAGATACTCCAAAATACTTGTACCTAAAATTTGGAGAAATTATTTTCTAAAATATCCAAATTACAAAGAAAAAGAGTGGAACTTTTACCTGAACTGTCCAAAAAATTAAAGTTTTTCTACTGCGCTTTAGTAATGCAAATAATAAAGTTAACAAAGCTTAGTTTTATTCACCCCATATTTAGTATAAAAAGTCTTTGGTTATTTAAAGCTTACTACTAAAAACATTCATAATTGAATATTGTATAAACTCTGTGTTTTCATTAGCATGAACATTGCCACCATCAACACAATTGCAATCTTTTACTTCCACTTTCCAAAACTTAAAAGGTGTTTTTGCTCATGCTCTACTTCTCTGTGGGTATATGTGTGTATGTATGTGTGTGTGTGGGGAAACATTCATCACCACTTAGTCAGTTCTTTGGTGGTAGCTATCTAGGCTATTAGATAACCTTATCCTCACTCAACAAATACAGTTGGTCATTTGAAGCCTTTCCAAATTGGAAAATTTTATCACTCCACTGGCATAATCTTGAAAAATTTCCAGTCATGGGTTTTTATGATATAACCTAAAATAATCATATAGTTTTGGTCAGAAACATTTTTATAAAGCATATACAAAATTATTTGCATTTTTGACAAGCATGTCAATGCTCTTCCAAAGGATATTAACATTATGGAGATGATTAAGGAATAACCAGTCTGAAAATTTAAAGAGAATTATGTCATATTACTTGTCTCATGGTTGTCCAATAAGGCTCAGATTCATAGAAAAAAAAGTCAAAATTCTATATGATTCTAAGACATCATCTAGCACAATGTATTCCCTTTTTTAGAATCTCCAAAAAGTGATCATCTAGTCTCCATTTAATAGTTCACATTGATGAAAGAAATCACTACTTCCCAGGGTAACACATTTTCCTTTTCAACAAATCAACATACTACCCATGGTGGTCTTTGCAACAATTACCCATTCCTTCTAGTTCTGTCCTCTGGAAATAGGCAAAATGATTATAATTACTTTTCAGTTTTACAACCCTGCAAATACTTGAAAATAGTTCTTACATGATGCATATCTCCAAGGCCAGAAAACATCTCTTCTTTGGAATAAATAAGAATATTCATGATTCCTTCTATTGGTGTTCACCTAAAAAAAATATTTATCTGATTTATCAATTTCATTTCTAAAAGGGGGGAATCAGAAACTGACAATAACATTCCAGATATTGTTGAACAAGGGCAAAGTACAATGAAAATAACACCTACTTTGTTCAGGAAACTATGGTTCTGTTAGTAGAGCCATGTTAGTAGAGCATTTACTCTTTGGCTTCTGTGTTACACCATTAATTTATATTGAAGTTGTAGCTACCAGATTAAAGTTTCCAGATCATTTTCAGATGAATTGTTCCCTTCAAATCCTATATTTGCTTATTTTAAAATCTAATTGTAGGAACTTTGCAATTATGTCAATTATATTTTATCTATTTAGAGTGTACCCACTATTCTAACCTACAGCAAAATTTAGCCTCCATATATCTTGTCTTTTTGCTGTGTCCACTATCCCTTCAAGCTTCATGCCGTTTTGAATTTGATAAGTGTACTATATGCTTAAAGGAACAATTCAAGAAGCATGGATATTTGAGATTTTTGATATCAACTCTCAAAAATATCACTTTCACTCTAAGCTACCATTTAATAAACTTCCACAAAGGAGAGAAAAAAGTTTTCATTCTATTCAAATGAAATAAAATTTGTTGCAAATTTCAATAATGATACCTGAAAATCACCAGAGAAGGCTAAGATTGATGCTGTGGTTTGGAATGTGATTTATATTGCTGTATTAAAGTGAACCTGAGGATGCTGTTTTAATATATATTGTCACCCACACCCCAGCTATTTTGTGGGTCAAAATAAATAACAAAATCTGGCTTAAGAGGCTCCTTACCCACGTTCCACAAATGAGAAAATAAATTGTTTCTTTTCTTCTGAATATAATCAGAATAGAGAGGCATTCTTGATCACTCACAATAAAGAATACACTTTGGGCCCTCAGTTACTGAATGTAGCAACTCAAACTGATCAAATTTAGTTCTATGACCTAAAGACTAGTTTGAAGATGTGGATTTAGGAGGATGAAAAATGGTGACCTTGAAGCTTCCTCAACTGCTAGATTGCCAAGTGATTGGGCTTATTTGGGGCATAAATAGTTGTTGGAAAGAACAATATCTGAAATGCATTGAATGTGTTGGGACACACCAAGTTTATGGATAATTTCTAATTATATAAATACATCATGAAGAATATAATCAATTTCCCAAACTATGTTTATCTACCAGAGGGAAGAACTCCTTTCCTTTTGACCATAAACTCTTAAATTTCTAGGCATTTTACCATAAACCATCACTCTCTAGTAGCATTGCTTATCTCCTAGACTGTCCAATGGATTCATTGTTATTCAGTCATTAAATTATTTTTAATAATCATTAGAACCAGTAGAAGGAAAGTGTAATACCATTATTGTACAAAATTGGTACTATTATTACCATTCCAATTATTCATTTATCAACCAAGCTAAAAGACTATAAGTATTTGAGAGAAGAATCTCAGATATCCATCAGCTGAGAGTTGCTCTCTCTACTAGGATCACATGTAGCCAAAATTATAGAAATAAATTACAGGAACGAATGACTGTCATAATTCCTGAATAATTATAATAACATGAATTAATAGGAGATTACTGGCCCCTTACTGAAGCAGAGGTAGGAATTTTATTCTGATCCAAAGCAGCCACTAAAATACGAACAATTCATTTTTGGAGTATTTGGCTTCTTCCATAGCTACCTTGCTTTTGATTGACTTTGGCCTCAGAATGTTGGAAACTTAGCCAGCTTGGGAGTCATTTTGTTCAAAATCTCCAAAGTACATCTAATTAGCAAAGAGAAATCAGAAAAAAGTGCATCTTAAGGAAACATCATTATAATTTCACTGTGGGAATGTAGCTTGTAAATGTGCTCTAAACATGGCCTATAAGTTCTCTTCTCCCTCTGCTTTTTACTGGAAAAAATGTTCTATATTTTGGAGACTAATGACATCTTCAAAGTTGCAACATAATTTTCTTTGTTTTAAAATAATATGTGTTTCATACTTTGTGTGTGTGTGTGTGTGTGTGTGTGTGTGTGTGTGTGTGTGTGTGTGTATGTTTCTGTGTATTGGAATTCAGATTGTAATGTAATTATGAGGGAGAGAACCTGTGTTGAAAGAAACAAAAAGAGGCCCTGGTGTGAAGATTGACATTGAACTCTTCTCAAAAATGATCATATTTGTAAAAAATTTCCTTTTCACCAATGCTCAAAACAGTAAAATTTGTTGTCTTAAAACATATAATTCTGATGCTGATGCAGCTCCTTTGGGCCCTAGTTGCTGAATTGCTTACAGTTTCTAAGGTGTAAATAAACATCTTGATTTATGATGTGGTTGCAAATAAACTTGTGATTTATTTGTGAAATGCTCTAGTAAAATCCACTTGGGGTTTACTTGCATACTTTGTCTTGGGCCTTTCTCAGTCAGTATTCCCTTAGCACAAGAAATGAAGGGCCTGATGCTGCTTCCTGCCTACCTGCCTATCCACCTACCATTAGCCTAGCATTCTCAAAGGCAAAAAAAGAAAAAAAAAGTTTTCTCCTAATCAACTAACAATATCTCTACTATTCAACCACTGGAAAGTTCCTAATAGGAGTCAAAATAATTTCAAAAATCTTCTGTATGAGGAAAACTGATGCAAAGGGAGAAAAATCACATTGAATATAAAATAAGTTTTAATGAACTGTGTTTGGGGATGGATACAAACCTGTGATTTCATCCATGTAGAAATCTTCTGGTATAGAAATTCCCATCATTGATGCAGATCAGCAACTTCACTGTAATAGCAACTTAGAGAGTTGCCTGGGAGACTGAAAGTTTGAGAGGTTTGCCATAATATTGGGATGTTATCAGTCACAGGACTTGAACACAAATGTTCCTAGCTCCAAGTCTTGTTCTTTCTGTGTTATTCTATGCTATTTCTCAATCTACTACTTAACAAGAATAGCTAAATAATTGGCAAAAATACTGACTCTTCATTAATTCAGAGGCCTGGAGGTTGCATTCTCTCTCACCACATCTACTGGATAATTAAATTTGCTAACTATTAATATGATTACTCTTCTAGGTGGGATATATGGGGCATGGGATTCTCATTTTCTGATTCAAAAATCTTTGTCCCTAGCTCCTTGGCAGGAACAACCAAACTTAGACAAAAAATGACATCTAGATAAAGAAATTTTTTAGTTCCTTCCATTCAATTCCATTCTTCACAATTTTACTATTCTCTACCTTCTCTTTCCCCTCATTCTTTAATCTATTCTCTCTCTAGAAATCCACTGTTATCTTTCTTGGCCCAGTGCTCCCATGCTTAATACACAGACATCTTCATTGTCATGACCCTAATAGCATTTATTCATTGAAATTCAGGCCTATTATGATGAAGAAACATTTCCTAACTTTGGATCTCTCCAATGCACCACTAGGTAATATAATAAATTTATTCCAAATAATGCAATATGCATATATAAGAATTCTGAAAGGCCTCCCTCCCTTTTCCAGGTAATTCATAGTCAATATCACATCTGCACCTGCCACTAATCCCTAGCACTACATATCAAGAAAATAAGTGTTTACAAAATATTTACAAGGAAGGAACTTAAAAAGCAAGAATTTTGTTTGTTTATTTAGATAAGGGGTTAACCATGTGCATGCTGTACAGTGTGCTGGTAAAACAAGGATAAATATATAATGGTTATTGTCCTTCAGGAGCATAACCCACCACTAAAAGACTCACAAGACACAAGAAGTATGCATACAAAACATGTTAGATGAATACAAGTTGTTTTGGGATGAGGGAATGTGTAAAGAAAGGGATCAGGAACAGCTTCACATAGGAGCTGGAGATTTGACCTGAGAAAGGGATTTAAATTGCTAATTAATTTAAGGATTTATTAAATTGGGGCAGGTATACCCCATTCTTACAGAATAGACCATGATAACAGTGAGGGAGTAATGTTTTAATAACATTTTAATAGGGCACTCTCTGTTCAGGCATAAACACCACAGAAAGAACAGAGAAAACGGTATAAAGAACAGAGGATTGTAGAGGCAGGAAACTTGAGAATGGGAATGGGATGGTAGAAGGTGGCAGTAAGTATGGGGAGATAAGAGAGGGACAGAAACACAGAAAGCAATTAATGTAACCACAGATCAAAGTTGGGAGCATGTGGCAACATGGACACAATGGAGAAGGAATTGGGCTAGGAGACAGGAATTTGAGGTCTCATAGGATTTGGAGAGAGAACAGAGTAACTCTTGTCCATGTCACTTTTGGGATAGTTTATTAACATATCCAAATCACCTCAAAATCATCAGCTACAATTTAAGATTAGTTCATTAATAAATCTATATCATCTCAAATTTATAAGCATCCTTCAGTGTTCTGCTGATCTTTCTTTTTTTTTAATTTAATTTTTATTTAATTTTATAATTATAATTTTTTGACAGTACATATGCATGGGTAATTTTTTACAACATTATCCCTTGCATTTAGTTCTATTCAGATTTTTCCCCTTCCTCCTCCAACCCCCTCCCCCAGATGGCAGGCAGTCTTATACATGTTAAATATATTACAGTATATTCTAGATACAATATATGTGTGTAGAACCGAATTTCTTGTTGTATAGGAAGAATTGGATTCAGAAGGTAAAAATAACAGTTTACACTCATTTCCCAGTGTTACTTTTCTGGATGTAGCTGATTCTGTCCATCATTAATCAATTGGAATTGGATTAGCTCTTCTCTATGTTGAAGATATCCACTTCCATCAGCATACATCCTCGTACAGTATCATTGTTGAAGTGTATAATGATCTTCTGGTTCTGCTCGTTTCACTTAGCATCAGTTGATGTAAGTCTCTCCAAGCCTCTCTGTATTTCTCCTGTTGGTCATTTCTTACAGAACAATAATATTCCATAACATTCATATACCATAATTTACCCAACCATTCTCCAATTGATGGACATCCATTCATCTTCCAGCTTCTAGCCACTATGAAAAGGTTCTGCTGATCTTTCAGTGGATGAGTGAAAATTCTCTGAAATTTACATATCATAGAACTAAAATGCCCTAACAGCAATGCTTCTGATGATTTAGCACATTGGCTCAGGATGTAATTTTGGGTTAATATAGTATATAGTTTGCAAATTTTGCTCTATTTTGAGACCAATCTATATGTGACTTCTACTTTCCTCTTTGTACTCTTGCTTTCTACTTTGTTATTTTTATACTTGCCACTTATACACTTATTTACCATAATAACTAGAAAGGTAAGAATAATAGTCAGGAGGACCAGAATAAAATACAACCAGAACAAGAAGCAATTTTAACACAGGATTGAAAGAGGTGGAGTTGAGAAGAGAGGATATTTCAGATTGGGGAGAAAGCAGTCTGAACTGCAAAAGGCATGAACTGAAGGGATGAAGTTTTAAATATGAGACATAAAAAGACCATTTTAGTTTGAACTTTTCTCCAAAGTGGAAGTTGTTTCAGTGTGAACCTGGGAAATTGAAGTAATGGAACTAATGCCTATAATAAGTTAATTCTGTAATCAAGAACAGGTGAATTCAGATTCTTCCTCTGACAATTACTTGCCTTGTGACATAGGACAAGTCATACAACAGCTTATCGCTTCAACTTTATTATCTATAAAAATGAAGATAATAGTGATTTCTACCTCTAAGAGTTACAATGAATATAAAATGAGGTCATATTTATGTAGTGATATGGGAGCCACCTGACAGTGGCTATGAAGGTCTAACTCAGACCTGTAACTCTTCATATGAAAGGATAATGATAATACAAGGGGACTAAGAGGCCATTGTATTGTCTGACCTCTTTCCTCTTCCCTTTGCCTCCAATTTATTTCATTCCCAGTCCATAAGAAACATCTGCAAAGGCTGCTTTGCAACTTCTTCAGATGTTATGATTCACAGCTGTGGGGGCTCTCAAAAAATTGACCTGCCACTTCACCTAGATATGGTCCTTAACATATTTGTATATTGTTTTATCAACTTTTATGCTTGGGATTATTATTATTATTATTATTATTATTATTATTATTCTGAGAATGAAGTTCAAAGGCTTCACCAAACTGCCAAAGGGATTCATGACACATAAAAAGTTTGATTTCTTTTTTTCTGATTCTGGTTATCACATATATAGTTAAGTAAAATATAAAGTATGGTGTAATGGATCCAAAGAAGTGATCTGAACAACATTATGATGGAAAACTTGAGAAGAGATGACTATTGTATGCAGTTCCCCACCTTTAAACTTACAAAAGGTATAAAGTGGGTAAAAGACTTCAGAAAATCATCTCCAGGATAATACACTATGATCAAGTAGGATTTATTCCAGGAATGAAGGGCTGGTTTAATATTAGGAAAACTATTAATATAATTGACCATATTAATAATCAAATAAATAAAAACCATATGATCATCTCAATAGATGCAGAAAAAGCATTTGACAAAATCCAACATCCATTCCTACTAAAAACTCTTGAGAGTATAGGAATAAATGGACTATTCTTAGAATAATCAGGAGCATATATTTAAGACCGTTAGTAAGCATAATATGCAATAGAAATAAACTGCAACCTTTCCCAGTAAGGTCAGGAGTGAAACAAGGTTGCCCACTATCACCATTACTATTCAATATAGTACTAGAAACTATAGCCTCAGCAATAAGAGCCGAGAAAGAGATTCAAGGAATTAGAGTAGGAAATGAGGAAATCAAACTATCACTCTTTGCAGATGACATGATGGTATACTTAGAGAACCCCAAAGACTCTGCAAAAAAGCTATTAGAAATAAGTCAGAATTTTAGCAAAGTGGCAGGATACAAAATAAATCCACATAAATCCTCAGCATTTTTATATATCACCAACAAAATGCAACAGCAAGAGATACAAAGAGAAATTCCATTCCAAACAAATGTTGAGAGTATAAAATATTTGGGAATCCATCTACCAAAGAATAGTCAGGATTTATATGAGAAAAATTACAAAACACTTGCCACAAAAATAAAGTCAGATTTAAATAATTGGAAAGACATTCAGTGCTCTTGGATAGGCCGAGCGAATATAATAAAGATGACAATACTCCCCAAACTAATCTATTTATTTAGTGCTATACCAATCAGACTCCCAAGAAACTATTTTAATGACCTAGAAAAAAATAACAACAAAATTCATATGGAAGAATAAAAGGTCGAGAATTGCAAGGGAACTAATGAAAAAAAAAAAAAAAACAACTCAGAGGAAGGTGGTCTAAGTGTACCTGATCTAAAGCTATATTATATAGCAGCAGTCACCAAAACCATTTGGTATTGGCTAAGAAATAGACCGGTAGATCAGTGGAACAGATTAGATCCAAAGGACAAAAAAGGGTACATCTATAGCAATCTAATCTTTGACAAACCCAAAGATACCAACATTAGGGACAAAAATTTATTCGGAAAAAACTGTTGGGAAAACTGAAATTAATATGGCAGAAATTAGATATGGATCCACACTTAACACCATATACCAAGATAAGATCAAAATGGGTCCATGATTTAGGCATAAAGAATGAGATCATAAATAGATTAGAGGAACAGAGGATAGTCTACCTCTCAGACCTGTGGAGGAGGAAGGAATTTATGACCAGAGAAGAACGAGAGATCATTATTGATCACAAAATAGAAGATTTTGATTACATCAAAGAAAAAGTTTCTGGACAAACAATACTAATGCAAATACGATTAGAAGGGAAGTAACAAATTGGGAAAATATTTTTAAAAGTAAAGGTTCTGACAAAGGTCTCATTTCCAAAATATATAGAGGACTGACCCTAATTTATAAGAAACCAAACCATTCTCCAATTGATAAATGGTCAAAGGATATGAACAGACAATTCTCAGATGATGAAATTGAAACTATATCCACTCATATGAAAGAGTGTTCCAAATCACTACTGATTAGAGAAATGCAAATTAAGACAACTCTGAGATACCACTATACACTTGTCAGATTGGCTAAGATGACAGGAACAAATAATGATGAATGTTGGAGGGGATGTGGGAAAACTGGGACACTGATACATTGTTGGTGGAGTTGTGAAAGAATCCAGCCATTCTGGAGAGCAATTTGGAACTATGCCCAAAAAGTTATCAAACTGTGCATACCCTTTGACCCAGCCATACTACTACTGGGCTTATATCCCAAAGAAATACTGAAGAGGGGAAAGAGACCTGTATGTGCCAAAATGTTTGTGGCAGCTCTTTTTGTTGTAGCTAGAAACTGGAAGATGAATGGATATCCATCAGTTGGAGAATGGTTGGGTAAATTGTGGTATATGAAGGTTATGGAATATTATTGCTCTTTAAGAAATGACCAGCAGGAGGAATACAGAGCGGCTTGGAGAGACTTACATCAACTGATGCTGAGTGAAATGAGCAGAACCAGAAGATTACTATACACTTCAACAACAATACTGTATGAGGATGTATTCTGAAGGAAGTGGAAATCTTCAACATAAAGAAGATCCAACTCACTTCCAGTTGATCAGTGATGGACAGAAATAACTACACCCAGAAAAGGAACACTGGGAAGCGAATGTAAATTGTTAGCACTAATGTCTGTCTGCCCAGGTTACATGTACCTTCGGAATCTAATGCTTATTGTGCAACAAGAAATTGGCATTTACACACATGTATTGTATCTAGGTTATATTGTAACACATCTAAAATGTATGGGATTGCCTGTCATCGGGGGGAGGGAGTAGAGGGAGGGGGGGTAATTTGGAAAAATGAATACAAGGGATAATATTATAAAAATATATATAATAAAAATAATAAAATAAAAATATTTAGGCATAAAGAACGAAATCATAAAGAAATTGGAGGAACATGGGATGGTTTGCCTCTCAGACTTGTGGAGGAGGAAGGAGTTTGTGTGCAAGGGAGAACTAGAGACCATTATTGATCACAAAATAGAACATTTTGATTACACCAAATTAAAAAGTGTCTGCACAAACAAAACTAATGCAAACAAGATTAGAAGGGAAGTAACAAATTGGGAAAACATTTTTACAGTTAAAGGTTCTGATAAAGGCCTCATCTCCAAAATATACAGAGAATTGATTTTAATTTATAAGAAATCAAGCCATTCTCCAATTGATAAATGGTCAAAGGATATGAACAGACAATTTTCCGATGATGAAATTAAAACTATTTCCACTCATATGAAAGAGTGTTCTAAATCACTATTGCTCAGAGAAATGAAAATTAAGACAACTCTGAGACACACCTGTCAGATTGGCTAAGATGAAAGGAACAAATAACGATGATTGTTGGAGGGGCTGTGGGAAAACTGGGACACTGATACATTGTTGGTGGAGTTGCATTCTGGAGAGCAATCTGGAATTATGCCCAAAAAGTTATCAAAATGTGCATACCCTTTCACCCAGCAGTGGTACTACTGGGCTTATATCCCAAGGAAATACTAAAGAAGGGAAAGGGACCTGTATTTGCCAAAATGTTTGTGGCAGCCCTTTTCATAATGGCTAGAAGCTGCAAAATGCATGGATGTCCATCAGTTGGAGAATGTTTGGGTAAATTATGGTATATGAAGTTTATGGAAAATTTTGTTCTGTAAGAAATGACCAGCAGGAGGAATACAGAGAGGCTTGGAGAGACTTACATCAACTGATGCTGAGTGAAATGAACCAGAAGATCGCTGTACACTTCAATGCTGTATGAAGATATATTCTAATGGAAGTGGATATCTTCAACATAAAGAAGATCCAACTCACTTCCAGTTGATCAATGATGGACAGAAATAACTACACCCACAGATGGAACACTGGGAAGTGAATGTAAATTGTTAGCACTACTGTCTATCTACGCAGGTTACTTATACCTTTGGAATCTAATACTTAATGTGCAACAAGAAGGTATTTACACACATATATTGTATCTATGTTTTATTGTAACACATGTAAAATGTATGGGATTGCCTGTCATCGGGGGAAGGGAATGGAGGGAGGGGGGGATAATTTGGAAAAATGAATACAAGGGATAAAATTATAAAAAAAAAAATTACTCATGCATATATACTGTGAAAAAAAATTCTAAAAAAAAAAAAAGATTCCAGGCCAGAGGGGAGAGATAGAAGTACCATCTCCCACAACTCCAGAATTACAAGTACTTACACAAATGTGTGCATGTGTATGGATATATCTATATAGCAACAGATATAAAGAGAGTATGTATATATTTACATATATATACATATATATGCATATTATGCATGTACATATATGTATATGTGTGGGTAAAAAAGAATCCAGTCTTAAACTAACTATGGAAATAAAGAAGACTATGTTTCACATTCAGAGGAGGAGAATGAAGTAAAAACAAAACAAAACAAAACAAACAAACAAACGAAAAAATAAACACCAAAAAACCACCTTTTCTACCTCAAAGAGTAACATTAAATAGCTTCCTGCCTAGAAATAATTTACAAAAAAATTCAAACAATACTTCAAAAATAAAATGAGAGGGATTGAGGAAAAATAATAAACAAAATAAGAAGCATCCGAGAAAAACAAGAAGATTGTGAAAATAATGCTTTGAAAATTAGAATTGAGCAAGGGAAAACCAGTGAAGCTGTGAGAAACCAAGAAATAATGGAACAAATAGAAAAATGGAAAAAATAGAATACAATGTGAAAGATCTTATAAGACAGACAACAGAACAAGAAGAGAAAATATAAGACCAACTGGATTACCTGAAAATTGTGACCAAAAAGAGAAGACCCTTGACACAATAATGCAAGAAATAATCAAAGAATATTTTCATGAAATAATTGAACATGAGGAAAAAAATAGAAATAGAAAAAAAAATTCAGTCACTACCTCAAAGAGATTCTACACATGGAAAACACATAGGAATATTATTGCCAAATTTTGAAAACCTCTAGATCATAGACAAAATCCTAAAAGAAAACAAGCAAACATTTTTTGTTTCAAATATGTTGATGCCACAATAAGATATGCATAGGATTTATTAGCTGCCATAATAAAAAGCTTGGATTAAGATAATTACAATGAAAAGAACTATGATTGCAGCCAAAAGTATCATATCCACTAAAATTAACCATAATATTGAATAAAAATATTGGAAATTGAATGAACTTGCTAAATTTTAGTACTTTTTTCCACGAAATACAATTTTTTTTATTTTTTTAAGAGCCCATCTTCTTGTACTTTATTCCTCAGAAATCCCTAACAGTCACCACTATATAGAGCATTCTCTATATTTTAGTTTGCCAATAGTCAAAACCAAAATGTGTTAGAAAACCCCAAAGGTTTTCTCTGAAAGCACATCTTGGGATCAGGGCAAAATAAGGGAGAAATTCTCAGTGTCATTTTTTTTTTTTTACTAATTTTATTATTATAACTTTTTTTGACAGTACATAAGCATAGGTAATTTTTTTACATCATCCCTTGTACTCCTTTCTGTTCTGAATTTTTCCCCTCCTTCCCTCCACCACTTCCCCTAGATAGCAGGCATTCCCATACATATTAAATATCTTATAGTATATCCTAGGTACAATATATATGTGCAAAACTTAATTTTATTGTTGTTGTTGTTGTTGTTGCAAAAGAGGAATTGGATTTGGAAAATAAAAATAATCTAGGGAGAAAAACAAAAATGCTAACAGTTTACACTTATTTCCCAGTGTTCCTTTTCTGGGTGTAGCTGATTCTGTCCATCATTGATCAATTGGAATTGGATTAGCTCTTCTCTATGTTGAAGATATCCACTTCCATCAGAATACATCCTCATACAGTATCATTGTTGAGTGTATAATGATCTCCTAGTTCTGCTCGTTTTACTCAGCATCATTTGATGACTCTCCAAGCCTCTCTGTGTTCCTCCTGTTGGTCATTTCTTACAGAACAACAATATTCCATAACATTCATATGCTATAATTTATCCAACCATTCGCCAATTGATGGACATCCATTCATTTTCCAGTTTCTAGCCACTACAAAAAGGGCTGCCACAAACATTTTGGCACATACAGGTCCCTTTCCCTTCCTTGGGATATAAGCCCAGTAGTAGCACTGCTGGGTCAAAGGGTATGCACAGTTTGATAACTTTTTGGGCATAATTCCAGATTGCTCTCCAGAATGGTTGGGTTCTTTCACAATTCCACCAACAATGCATCAGTGTTCCAGTTTTTCCACATTCCCTCCAACATTCATCATTATTTGGTCCTGTCATCTTAGCCACTCTGACAGGTGTGTAGTGGTATGTCAGAGTTGTTTTAATTTGCATTTCTCTGATCAATAGTGATTTGGAACTCTCTTTCATATGAGTGGAAATAGTTTTAATTTCATCATCTGAAAATTGTCTGTTTATATCCTTTGATCATTTATCAATTGGAGAATGGCTTAATTTCTTATAAATTAAAATCAATTCTCTGTATATTTTGGAGATGAGGCCTTTATCAGAACTTTTAACTGTAAAAATGTTTTCCTAATTTGTTACTTCCCTTCTAATCTTCTTTGCATTCGTTTTGTTTGTACAAAAGCTTTTTAATTTGATGTAATAAAAATTTTCTATTTTGTGATCAATAATGATCTCTGGTTCTCCTGTGGACACAAATACCTTCCTCCTCCACAAGTCTGAGAGGTAAACTATTCTATGTTCCTCTAATTTATTTATGATCTTTTTCTTTATGCCTAAATCATGGACCCATTTTGATCTTATCTTAATATGTGGTATTAAATGTGGGTCCATGCATAGTTTCTGCCATAGTAATTTCCAATTTTCCCAGCAGTTTTTATCAAAAAATGAATTCTTATCCCAAAATTTAGGATCTTTGGGTTTGTCAAACACTAGATTGCTATTTTTATTCATTATCTTGCCCTGTGAAACTAACCTATTCCATTGATAAACTAGTTTGTTTCTTAGGTAGTACCAAATGGTTCTGGTGACTGCTGCTTTATAATATAGTTCTAGATCAGGTACAGCTAGGCCACATTCATTTTATTTTATTTTTCATTACTTCCCTTGAAATTCTCGACCTTTTCTTCTTCCATATGAATTCTGTTGTTATTTTTTCTAGGTCATTAAAATAGTTTCTTGGGAATCTGATTGGTATAGCACTAAATAAATAGATTGGTTTAGGGAATATTGTCATCTTTATTATATTCACTTGGCCTATCCAAGAGCACTTAATTGTCTTTCCAATTATTCAAATCCGACTTTATTTTTATACCAAGTGTTTTGTAATTTTTCTCATATAATTTCTGACTTTCCTTTGCTAGATATATTCCCAAATAGTTTACATTATCAACCGTTATTTTGAATGGAATGTTTCTTTGTGTCTCTTGCTGTTGGATTGTGTTGGTAATGTATAAAAATGCTGAGTATTTATGTGGATTTATTTTGTGTCCTGAAACTTTGCTAAAATTCTGAATTATTTCTAATAGCTTTTTAGCAGAGTATTTGGGGTTCTCTAAGTATACCATCATGTCATCTACAAAGAGTGATATTTTGATTTCCTAATTTCCTACTCCAATTCCTTGAATGTCTTTCTTGGCTCTTACTGCTGAGGCTAGCATTTCTAGTACAATATTGAATAGTAATGCTGATAGTGGGCAAACTTGTTTCACTCCTGATGTTATTGGGAAAGGTTCTAGTTTATTGCCATTACATATGATGTATACTGATGTTTTAAAATATATGCTTCTTATTATTTTAAGGAATAGTCCATTTATTCCTATACTTTCAAGTGTTTTTAGTAAGAATGGATGTTGGATTTTATCAAATGCTTTTTCTGCATCTATTGAGATGACCATATGGTTTTTGTTAATTTGGTTATTGATATAGTCGATTATGCTAATAGTTTTTCTAATATTGAATCATCCCTGCATTCCTGGTATAAATCCCACTTGATCATAGTGTATTATCCTGGGGATGATTTTCTGTAGTCTTTTTCCTAATATTTTATTTAAGATTTTAGTGTCAATATTCATCAGGGAGATTGGTCATTAATTTTCTTTCTGTGTTTTCAACCTAACTGGTTTAGGTATCAGTACCATGTCTGTGCCATTAAAGGAATTTGGTAGGACTCCTTCAATCCTATTTTTTCAAATAGTTTATATAGCATTGGAGTTAGTTGTTATTTAAATGTTTGTTAGAATTCACATGTAAATCCATATGGTCCTGGGGATTTTTTCTTAGGAAGTTGGTTAATAGCTTGTTCTATTTCTTTTTTTTTAAAGGGGACTATTTTGACTACTTACTTCTTCCTCTGTTTATCTGGGTAAGCAATATTTTTGAAGGTATTCTTCCATTTCACTTAAGTTATCAAATTTATTGGCATAAAGTTGAGCAAAGTAGTTACTAACTATTGTTGTAATTTCCTCTTCATTAGTGGTGAGTTCTCGCTTTTCGTTTTCAAGACTAACAATTTGCTTTTTCTCTTTCCTT
This sequence comes from Sminthopsis crassicaudata, assembly GCF_048593235.1. Lineage (NCBI taxonomy): Eukaryota > Metazoa > Chordata > Mammalia > Dasyuromorphia > Dasyuridae > Sminthopsis > Sminthopsis crassicaudata. The sequence goes on from NC_133618.1 coordinate 218,914,694, forward strand.
TTTTTAATCAGATTTACTAAGGGTTTGTCTGTTTTATTGTTTTTTTCATAGAACCAACTCTTAGTTTTATTAATTATTTCAATAGTTTTTTTTTTTTTTTTTTTACTTTCAATTTTATTCACCTCACCTTTTATTTTTAGAATTTCAAGTTTCATGTTTGTCTGGGGGTTTTTAATTTTTCCTTTTCTAGTAATTTTAGTTGTAAGCCCAAATCATTGGCCCTCTCTTTCTCTATTTTATGCAAGTAGGCCTGTAGAGATATAAAACTTCCCCTTATTACTGCTTTGGCTGTATCCCACACATTTTGGTATGATGTCTCATTATTGTCATTTTTTTGGGTGAAGTTATTAATTATGTCTATGATTTGCTGTTTTACCCAATCATTCTTTAGTATAAGATTATTGAGTTTCCAATTTTTTTTGGTCTCTTTTCGACTGGCTTTTTATTAAATGTAATTTTCATTGCATTGTGGTCTGAAAAGGATGAATTTACTATTTCTGCCTTCCTGCATTTGATTTTGAGGTTTTTATGTCCTTGTATATGATCAATTTTTGTATAGGTTCCATGAACTGCTGAGAAGAAAGTATACTCCTTTCTGTCTCCTCTTAACTTTCACCAAAGATCTATCATATCAAACTTTTCTAGTATTCTATTTACCTCTTTGACTTCTTTTTTATTTATTTTGTGGTTTGATTTATTTATTTCTGAGAGTGCAAAGTTGAGACCTCCCACTGTTATAGTTTTGCTGTCTATTTCTTTTGCAATTCTCTTCATTTCTCTTTGAAGAATTTAGATGCTGCACCTCTTGGTGGTATATGTTTAATATTGATACTGCTACCCTTTAACAGAATATAATGCCCTTCCTTATCTCTTTTAATTAGATCAATTTTTGTTTTTGCTTGATCTAGGATGAGGATGGCTATCCCTGCTTTTTTGGCTTCACCTGAAGCATAGTAGATTCTGCTCCATCCTTTTACTTTTATTCTGAATGTATCACCCTGTTTCAGGTTTGTTTCTTGTAAACAACATATAGTAGCTTCCTCTTTATGGGGGTGTTTTACCCCATTCATATTTATGTTTAGAATGCCTAATTCTATATTGTTTGCCATCCTGTTAACCCCTGCTTATATTTTACTCTTTTCCTTCCCTCTTACCCCCCTTGTGAGTATTAAACTTGTGAGTACCACTTGATTTTCACAGCCCTCCATTTTTAGTATCCTTCACCCACCTTAAAGTTTCTCCCCCTATTTTACCCCCTTTCCTCACAATTTCTCTTCCCCTTAGCTTACTCCTTCCATCCCACTTTTCAATGAAGTGGAAGAAATTTCACCATAAATCGAATATATCTATTGATACACATTATGCTCATCCCCCTCCTTTCTTTATCTCAGATATAATAGGTTACCTTTGCCTCTTTATGAGATGTAGTACTACCACTTTACCCTTTTTTATGATATAATTTCCTTTCTACCTCTAGTTTCTAGGACAATTTATACCTGTGTTCTTTACATACCTTTATGGCAGAAATATAGGTCTCAAGATTTCTTTTTACCTTTTTAGAATTATCTTGAGTTCTGTATTTGAAAATCAAATATTTTGTGTATATCTGGTTTTTTTCATCAAGAATAGATGGAATTCATTTATTTCATTAAATGTCCATCTTCTTCCCTGGAAATGGATGCTCATTTTTGCTGGGTAAGTTATTCTTGGCTGCATACCAAGTTCCTTAGCCTTTTGGAATATCATATTCCAGGTCCTTCATTACTTTAATGTGGATGCTGCTAGATCCTAGGTTATCCTTATTGTGGCTCCTCTATATTTGAATTGCTTTTTTCTAGTAACTTCCAATATTTTTTTCTTTGTCTGATGTTTCTAGAACTTGGCCAGCATATTTCTTGGCGTTTTGATTTTAGGGTCCCTTTCAGTAGGTGATCAATGTATTTTTTCTATGTCTATTTTACCCTCTGTTTCCAAAACATCTGGGCAGTTCTCTTTGATAATTTTTTGGAAAATAGTGTCCAGGCTCTTTTTTTCCTCACAGTTTTCAGGGAGTCCGATTATTTTCAAATTGTCTTTCCTGGATCTGTTTTTCAGGTCTGTTATCTTTCCAATAACGTACTTGACATTCTTTTCAATTGTTTTTGTTTTTCTGGTTTTGCTTGACTTCTCCTTGAGTCATTCATTTTTACTTGTTCAAGTCTAATTTTCAATGATGTATTTTCTTCACTCACTTTTTTTATATCTTTTTGTAATTGTCCAATTGAGTTTTTAAGTGAATTTTTTCTTCTATGGTATTTTTTCTATTTCATCCATTTAATTTTTTAGGCAGCTGTTTTCTTTCTCCAGCTCACTAGTCCTGTTTTCCTTGGAGTTGTTTACCTTTTCTAATTCACTAATTTTGTTTTTCAATGATTTGATTTCTTTATTCACTCTGTAAATGCGTGGGACAACTTCTCCAGACTTACTTGCCAAGCTTCCCTTTCCTTTTCCCATTTCTCTTCTAGCTCTCTTGTGAGAGCCTTTTTGATTTCCACCATGAGAGTCTTATGTATTGAGGAGCAGATTATATCCCCCTTAGGGGACTCCTCTGGAGACAATCTCCTTTTAGTCTCCTCAGGGTTTGAAGTCTGCTCTCTCTCCATACAGAAGCTGTCAATGGTTAGAGCCCTTTTAAATTTATTGTTCATTTTGTTAGAGCAGGAATCAAAGAAAACAAATTACAAGAGTAACAATAGGTCTGTTTCTGGCTGAGATGGGGCTGGATGGTGTTACTGGGCTTTCTCTACAGAATTCAGGAGATAGCAGTGAGGCAATAACAGGACAATGATGGCTATGCTGTGTCTGCACTCTGAGGCTCTTAGAACGATCTGATTCACTCTGGGTGGGGGTGGGGATGGCTGGGTCCTGATACATGCTTGCTTTCTGGGGTTTTATTCTTCACCGCCGGTGTTTATACCCTCTCCGCTGCTCCTGACTTGCTGCCAAGATGGAACATCCACACTGGGGTAAAAGTCTTTTTGCAGAAATGGAAGAGATTGCACCCCTCCCCCCTCCCGTCTGAGCTGTGTGTGCTGCCTGCCTAGCTCTTGCTACCTTCCCTCAGTCTGTTCCCAGTCTGTTTGTCCCATCCCCTGAGCAAACACAGACCTTCTCTGGTGAACTTCAAGGATGTCTTCTGTTGGTGATTATTTGTGGGTTTCTTTTCTGTTCAAGCATTAATTCCAAGGCTTGTCATGAAGTAAGTCCTGAGAGAAAATGCGGAGCTCTAGCAGCTGTCTGCCTCCATACCACCATCTTGACCGGAAGTCCCATAAAATACAAACTTAACAGAACATTTAACATATAAGGCCCAAAATCAAAGATTTCTGGGGACTTGAGAGGACAATTTGATAATGTTTTTTACATAGAAATGTAAACTACATATTTAAGATTAACATCAGTAATTAGGTAGCTCTAAAGAAAGATTCGAGCAGGATTGAATATGAGCTCTGACTCCAAAAGGCACAACTGACTTGGAAAAGTTAAAAATAGTAATTATGCTATATGAATGAAGTATAAAAGAAGAACAACACAGAAGCATTAGAGGAGAGAAGAAAATTGGTAGTTCTGAAAACTTACTCACATTGGAAATGGGTTAAAAAAAGAGAAACACACACACATACAAACCTACACACACACACACACACACACACACACACACACACACACACACACAAACACTATGAGGACATAATCCTCCAATACATATAGAGAAATAAAGGAGAGGGAATATGATAAATTGAGGTATAGAAAGATATCTAGATTTGTGGTAGTGGGACAAGATATTCAGATTAAAGGAAAGGGATAAAAGATAAGGTGGGCTGTATATATGTATGGCAGTGTGACATGTTATGTAGATTAATGGGAAGGGGATAAAGAGTAAGAGAAAGTGTGACATAGGATAAGATAGAGTACAGAAGCATGCCTACATTTAGACCAATAATTTATATACTATAGCAAGATAAGTTCAAAATGGGTTCATGATATAGACATAAAAGGTGATACTCTAAGCAAATTAGAAGAGCAAGGAATGATTTACTTATGAGATCTTTTGAGAAGGGAGACATTTATGGCAAAACAAGGAACAGAAAACATCATGAATGCAAAAGGAATAATTTTGATTATTTAAATTTTAAAAGATTTTCAAAGAAACCAGGAAGCTGGGAAACAACATTTAAATCCAGTGTTTCTGATAAAGGTCTTATTTCTAAACTATATAGAGAATTGAGTCAAATCATTCCTCAATTGATAAATTGTCATATGATACAAACACTTTTCAGATAAAGAAATTAAAGTCATCTATAATCATATAAAACTGCTCTGAATAATTATTGATTAGAGAAATGCACATTCAAACAACTCTAAGGTACTACCACATGCTTATAAGATTAGTTAAGATGACAGGAAAAGATAATGATCTATGTTGGAGATATTTGGAAAAAAATGCGACACTAATGAATTATTGGTAAAGTTGTGAATTGATCCAACCATTCTGGACATTAATTTGGAATTTTGCCAAAAGGACTATAAAACTTCACATACCTTTAGTCCAGTTTACTTTGGGGTCTGTATTCCAATGAGATCATAAAATTGGGAAAAGACCCAAGTGTGCAAATATGTTTGTAGCAGATCTTTTTTAAAAATAGCTTTTAATTTTTTTCAAAAAATGCAGAGTTTCAACACTCACCCCTAAAGGTGGAGCCAAGAAGATGAAGAGGATACACATCTTTATCTGAGCTCAAATCAATACCACATCAAGTCTCTGAACTGATTTTGGAATGACAGAACCCACAATTATTTGGAGTGTAACAAATTTCTAGCAGAAAATATTTTGGAAGAACTTCAATAAAGGTCTCTTTCAATCAAGGGAAAGATGGCCAAGTGAAGGGGCAGAAAAGAGATCCAGGACAGTGTGGGGTTCAATAGTCAGAGAATCTACTGGATGAAATCTACAACTGTGTTGACTACTCTGTTCTAGTTGTAAGCTGGTGGATCAGCAGATTAATTGTCAGACATCTAACACAAATAGAGAGGCAAATAATGAGCCTCTGAACCCCAGAATAAGTCAAGATATGGCCATGCCCAAATAGCACCTGAAGTCAACAGTATCAACCCCACACAGCCACTGTCACCTGAAGATGAAGGCTAGACAATCTCCCCTTTGCCCTAAAAGCAGCTCTCAACCTTTTTAAAAAAATTAGCTAAAAATCAAAAAGAATTCTGATTATAGATAGTTTTTATGAAGATAAAAAAGATATCAAACTCTGAGGACACTAAAAGCAAATCATCTCCAGATGAAGCCCCAAAGGGTAATATGAGTTGATGCCCATCTCACAAGGCTCTCTTGGAAAAATTCAAAAAGAATCTTGAAAGAGAGAAGAAAAATAGGAAAAAGAAATGAGAACATTGCAGGAGAATTTGGAAAAGGAAACACAGAAATTGTATGAAGAAAACTCTTTACAAATAGATATAGTGTAATGGAGGAATAACATAACTCCTTACAAAATAGACTTGACAAAATTGAAAAATAAAACAACTTTTTAAAACAGAATTTGTGAAATAAAAAAAATCTATTGAACAAAACAATCCACCTAAAATCTTGATTGGACAAATATAAAAGAAGCTAAAAGGTAACTGAAGAAAATATTTCACTAAAAATTAGAATTGAAAAAATGGAAATGAATGATTCAATAAGACATCAAGAATTAGTCAAACAAGCCAGCCAAGATAGTGGAGAAGACACATGCATCTAAGCTCTTTCTTGCCCTCAGAATATATATAGATATAGATATAGATATAGATATAGATATAGATATAGATATAGATAGATATATACACATATATACATATATATATACATATATAGATATAGATATAGATATAGATAGATAGATAGATATAGATATAGATATAGCTATATCTATCTATCTATCTATCTATATCTATATCTATATTTATTTATTTTATTTTTTTCCATAACAAGGCCTCAGAATTAGTGCTTTACTGAAAAAGCTCAGAAATACATTACCGACAGAAGAAATTCATCAGAAAAGGTTTGTTTTTGCTCATGGGCAGGGACAGTTAGATCAGGCACAGACTGCAGGCAGGCAGCCAGAGCATGGAAGGCAGCTCATACTGAGCAGACCAGGGGTGGGGTGGGGTGTGATCTCAGCCAGCAGAAAATCTATGGGGAGAACTTTATCACAGTGTGGCTACTTTGCCCTGGCAGCGAGCCAGTAGATCAGCAGAGAAGCTACAAACATAGGGGTAAAGACTATAATCTCAAAGTGCTAGGGGCTCTCAGGACTTGGACACTCATGCAGCACCAGAGGTGACTCAGCACACTCTCAGAATCTCAAAGTGCAGACACAGCATAGCTATTGCTACCCTGCTGCTGCCTTACTGTTACCTCCTGCAGTCTAGAGAGGAAGCATGTTAACACCACACTACCCAAAAATCAGACTGCATTTGCTTTTTGTTTGTTTGTTTTCTTTGATTCTTCTTTGATAAAATGAGCAAAAAATTTAAGTGGGCTCTAACTATAGACAGCTTCTATATGGATAGAGAGCACTCTCATAATTAGATAAATCAAACTACAAAATAAGAAAGAAGTCAAAGCAGTAAATAGAATACTAGAAAAATTAGGTATGGTAGATCTTTGGAAAAAACTAAATAAAGACAGAAAGCACTTCATGGAATCTATACAAAAACTGACCATATATTAGGACATAAAAACTTAAAATTCAAATGCAGAAAGGCAGATATAGTAAATGCATTCTTTTCAGATCACGATGCTATGAAAATTACATTCAATTAAATCCCAGGGAAAATAGACCAAAAAATAATGGGAAACTAAACAATCTCATCCTAAAGAATGATTGGGTGAAACAGCAAATCATAGACATAATTAATAACTTCACCCAAAAAAATGATAATAATAAGATGACATACCAAAATGTATGGGATGCAGCCAAAGAAGTAATAAGGGGAAGTTTTATATCTCTAAAGGCCTACTTGCATAAAAAAGACAAAGAGAAGGTCAATGAATTCGGCTTGCAACTAAAACTGCTAGAAAATGAACACATTAAAAAACCCCAGTCAAACACTAAATTTAAAATTCTTTTTTTTCATGGTTTTTTTTATTAATTCTTTTATAATTATAACATTTTCTTTGACAGTACATATGCATAGGTAATTTTTTTACATTATTAAATTTAAAATTCTAAAAATAAAAAGAGATATTAATAAAATAGAAAGTAAAAAAAACTATTGAATTAATAAATAAAACTGAGTTGGTTTTATGAAAAATCAACAAAATAGATAAACCCTTAGTAAATATGTTTTTACAAAAGGAAAAAGGAAAATCAAATTGCTAGTCTTAAAAATGAAAAGGGAGAACTCACCACTAATGAAGAGGAAATTAGAGCAATAGTTAGAAGTTATTTTGCCCAACTTTATGCAAATAAATTCGATAACTTAAATGAAATGGAATATTCAAATTGAATGAAATATTAAACATATTAAATGAAATATTCAAAAATATAACTTGCCCAAATAACAGAGGAAGAAATAAATTGATTAAACAGTCCCATTTCAGAAAAAGAAATAGAAGAAACTAAGAAAAAATCCCCAGGAGTAGATGGATTTACATATTAATCCTACCAAACATTTAAAGAACAATTAATTCCAATGATATATAAACTAATTGAAAAAATAGGGATTGAAAGAGTCCTACCAAATTTCTTTTTATGACACAGACATGGTACTGATACCTAAAGCAGGTAGATTAAAAATAGAGAAAGAAAAGTATAGACCAATCTCCCTAATAAATATTGATGCAAAAATCTTAAATAAAATACTAGCAAAGAGATTACAGAAAAATCACCCCCAGGATAATACACCATGACCAAATAGGATTTATACCAGGAATGCAGGGCTGGTTCAATATTAGGAAAACTATTAGCATAATTGACTATATCAACAAGCAAATTGACAAAAAACATATGATCATCTCAATAGTTGCAAAAAAAAAAAAAAGCATTTGATCAAATCCAACATCCATTCCTAATAAAAACACTTGAGAGTATAGGAATAAATGGACTTTTCCTTAAAATAGTCAGAAGCATCTATTTAAAACTGTCAGTAGGCATCATATGAAATGGGGATAAACTGAACCATTACCAGTAAGATCAGGAAACAAGGTTGCCCACTATCACCATTACTATTCAATATTTTATTAGAAATGATAGCTTTAGCAATAAGAATTGAGAAAGAGATTAAAGGAATTAGAGTAGGTAATGAGGAAACCAAATTATCATTCTTTTAGGTGATATGATGGTATACTTATATATAAGATGGACAACTCCAGAGATTCTACTAAAAGCTATTAGAAATAATTCACAACTTTGGTAAAGTTGCAGGATACAAAATAAATCCACATAAACCCTATGTATTTTTATACATCACCAACAAAATCCAATAAAAAGAGATATAAAGAGAAATTCCATTCAAAATAAATGTCAATAGCATTAAATATTTGGGAATATACCAAAGAAAGTCAGGAATTATATGAGCAAAATTACAAAACACTTTCCACACAAATAAAGTCAGATTTAAATAATTGGAAAAAATATTAAGTGTTCTTGGATAGGCTGAGCAAATTTAATAAAGTTCACAATACTACCTAAACTAATCTATTTCTTTAGTGCTATACCAATCAGACTCCCAAGTACCTATTTTAATGATCTAGAAAAAAATAACAATACAACTTATATGGAAGAAAAAAATGTCAAGAATTTCAAGGGAAATAACGAAAAAAAAAATCAAATGAAGGTGGGCTAGCTGTAGCTGATCTAAAACTATATTATAAAGTAGCAGTCAACAAAACCATTTGCTATTGGCTAAGGAATAAGACTTGTTGATCAGTGGAATAGGTTAGGTTCACAAAATAAAATAGTCAATAACTATAGCAATCTAGTGTTTGACAAACCCAAAGATCCCAACTTTTGGGATAAGAATTCACTATTTGACAAAAACTGCTAGGAAAACTGGAAATTAATATGGAAAAACTAGGCATGGACCCACACTTAACACCATACACCAAGAAAAAAATCAAAATGGGTTCATGATTTAGGCATAAATAATGAGATTATAAATAAATTAGATAACATAGGACAGTTTACCTCTCAGACATATGGAGGAAGAAGGAATTTGTAACCAAAGAAGAACTAGAATCATTATTGATCACAAAATAGAAAATTTTGATTACACCAAATTAAAAAGTTTCTGCACAAACAAAACTAATGCAAACAATATTAGAAGGGAAGTAACAAATTGGGGAAAACCTTTTTACAGTTAAAGGTTCTGATAAAGGCCTCATCTCCAAAATATACAAAGAATTGACCTTAATTTGTAAGAAATCAAGCCATTCTCCAATTGATAAATGGTCAAAGGATATGAACAGACAATTTTCAGATGGTGAAATTAAAACTATTTCCACTCATATGAAAGAGTGTTCCAAATCACTATTGATCAGAAAAATGCAAATTAAGACAACTCTGAGATATCATTACACACCTGTCAGATTGGCTAAGATGACAGGAACAAATAACGATGAATGTTGGAGGGGCTGTGGGAAAACTAGGTCACTGATGCATTGTTGGTGGAGTTGTGAAAGAATCCAACCATTCTGGAGAGCAAACTGGAATTATGCCCAAAAAGTTATCAAAATGTGCATACCTTTGACCCAGCCATACTACTACTGGGCTCATATCCCAAGGAAATACTAAAGAAGGGAAAGGGACCTGTATGTGCCAAAATGTTTTTGGCAGCCGTTTTCATAGTGGCTAGAAGCTGGAAGATGAATGGATGCCCATCAATTGGAGAATGGTTGGGTAAATTATGGTATATGAATGTTATGGAATATTATTGTTCTGTAAGAAATGACCAACAGGAGAAATACAGAGAGTCTTGGAGAGACTTACATCAACTGATGCTAAGTGAAATGAGCAGAACCAGAAGATCATTATACATTTCAACAATGATACTGTACGGGGGCGGAGTCAAGATGGCGGAGAAGATAGACGCCACTGTGTAAGCTCCTTTCTTCCCTCACAACCAACTAGATTTAATCAGCCTCAGAAATAGCGTTGGACTGATAGAATCCACAAGGACTGGAAGCATGACTTACCAGCTGAAGAGAATCTGGAGTTTCAGCAGGAAAGGTTAGCTCCCAGGGGAGGAAGAAGAGAGGCCAGTGCAGATGGTGGGGTAGTGGCACACTGTGCCAGTCGCGCTGGGGAGGGCTCTGGGATCAGAGAATCCACCGAGATAAAAGAATCTGGCACAGGCTGTTAGCTCTTCTCTGCTTATAAAACATCAGTTCAGAAGAGAAATCAAGCCACTTTAAAATTTAAAACTAGATTGGATCTTCCCGGATCCCAGGGGTGACTCAGCAGATCTAGGCACTGGGGGTGTGGCCAACATAGGCAATCCAAGCTTTTGCCTCGGGGTAGTTAAGAGATTGAAAAGTGGGCGGGGCTGTAACTCGTAGTGGCTGGCTCTGCTGGCTGGAGGCTATGGATAATCTGCTGATCATTGGACTACCAGAAAACTATGACCAAAAAAAGAGCCTAGATTCTATTTTACAGGAAATTATCAAAGAGAACTGTCCAGAGATAATAGAAACAGAGGGGAAAGTAGATGTTGAAAGAATTCATCAAACTCCTTCTGAAATAGACGCTAAAAAAAGAACACCACGGAATATTGTGGCTAAGCTGCAGAATTACCACACAAAGGAGAAAATCTTGCAAGCAGCTAGGAAAAAAACCAATTTAAATACCAAGGTGCCACAATAAGGGTCACACAAGATCTGGCTGCCTCCATTAAAAGATAGAAGGGCCTGGAACCTGATATTCTGAAAGGCAAAAAATCAAGGATTGCAACCAAGAATAAACTACCCAGCTAAGTTTAGCATCTTTTTCCATGGAAGAAGATGGTCATTCAATGAAATAGAGGAATTCCATATGTTTCTAAGAAAAAAACCAGACTTAAACAAAAAATTTGGTCTACCTCCACAAGACTGAAGAGAAACAGAAAAAGGTACACAGAACCCTTGAGAACTATATCTCTGTATATAGAAAGTACGCATGGATAATTTGATTTTACTGATATAAAAGAAAAAAAAAGGAGGGGGTGTAGTAAAGGGAAGGGGGTAGTATCAGAAAAAGGGGAGGGAGTGATAAAAAGAGGGAAACTACATCCCAGGAAGAGGCATAGAAAATACACCATATCTGAGGGAATTTAGAGAGGGGGAGAATCATTGTGTAAATCTTACTCTCATCAGAAGAGGCTCAAAGAGTAAATAATTGTCATATTTGTTTTTCCAGAGAATTCTCTCTCACCTCATTAAAAGGGGGGAGAGGAAAAGGGAAAAGGAAAAGGAGAATAAGGGAAGGGACGTGGAGGGAGGGGGGAGGGATATTTAAAAAAAAAGGGAGGGCTGCACGTCACAAGGGGGGTCTATAAATTGAATATTGGGGAAGGGGTTCAGGGGATCAAGGGAAAAGGCATAATCTGGGGATAATATGATGGCAGGAAATACAGAATTAGTAATTTTAACTGTAAATGTGAATGGGATGAATGCTCCCATCAAATGGAGACGGATAGCAGACTGGATCAAAAATCAGAACCCTACAATATGTTGTTTACAGGAAACACACTTAAAGCAGGGAGATACATACAGAGTAAAGGTAAAAAGTTGGAGCAGAATCTATTATGCTTCAGTTAAAGCCAAAAAAGCAGGGGTAGCTATCCTTATCTCAGATCAAGCAAAAGCAGAAGTTGATCTAATTAAAAGAGATAAGGAAGAAAACTATATCCTGCTGAAAGGTAGCATAAATAATGAAGCCATATCGATAGTAAACATGTATGCACCAAGTGGTATAGCATCTAACTTTCTAAAGGAAAAGTTAAGAGAGTTGCAAGAAGAAATAGACAGTAAAACTATAATAGTGGGAGATCTCAACCTTGCACTCTCAGATTTAGACAAATCAAACCAGAAAACAAACAAGAAAGAAATTAAAACAGTAAATAGAACATTAGAAAAACTAGGTATGACAGACCTTTGGAGAAAACTGAATGGCAATAGAAAGGAATATACTTTCTTCTCAGCAGTTCATGGATCCTATACAAAAATTGACCATATATTAGGACATAAAGATCTCAAAATTAAATGTAGGAAGGCAGAAATAATAATTGCCTTCTTCTCAGACCACAATGAAATAAAAGCTACATTCAGTAAAAAGTTAGGGATAAATAGACCAAAAAGTAATTGGAAACTGAATAATCTCATCTTAAAGAATGACTGGGTAAAAGAGCAAATTATAGAAACAATTAATAATTTCACCTAAGATAATGACAATGATGAGACATCATACCAAAATCTGTGGGATGCAGCTAAAGCAGTAATAAGGGGAAATTTTATAACTTTAGAGGCTTATTTGAAGAAAATAGAGAAAGAGAAGATTAATGAACTGGCCTTGCAACTTAAAAGGCTAGAAAAAGACCAAATTAAAAACCCCCAACCAAAAATTAAACTTGAAATACAAAAATTAAAAGGAGAAATCAATAATATTGAAAGTAAATAAACTATTGAATTAATAAATAAAACCAAGAGTTGGTTTTATAAAAAAGCCAATAAAATAGATAAACCTTGGAAAATCTAATCAGAAAAAAGAAAGAGGAAAATCAAATTGTTAGTCTTACAAATGAAAAGGGGGATCTTTCCACCAATGAAGAGGAAATTAGAGAAATAATGAGTTACTTTGCCCAACTTTATGCTAATACATTTGATAACTTAAGTGAAATGGATGACTTCCTTCAAAAATATAGGCTCCCTAGATTAACAGAGGAGGAGATAACTTGCTTAAATAGTCCCATTTCAGAAAAAGAAATAGAACAAGTTATTAATCAACTCCCCAGGAAAAAATCCCCAAGCCAGATGGATTCACATGTGAATTCTACCAAACATTTAAAGAACAATTAGCCCCAATGTTATATAAATTATTTGAAAAAATAGGGGATGAAGGAGTCCTACCAAACTCCTTTTATGACACAGACATGGTACTGATACCTAAACCAGGTCGATCGAAAATTGAGAAAGAAAATTATAGACCAATTTCCTTAATGAATATTGATGTTAAAATCTTAAATAAGATATTAGCAAAAAGACTTCAGAAAATCATCCCCAGGATAATACACTCTGATCAAGTAGGATTCATACCAGGAATGAAGGGCTGGTTTAATATTAGGAAAACTATTAGTATAATTGACCATATTAATAATAAAATTAATAAAAACCATATGCTCATCTCAATAGATGCAGAAAAAGCATTTGACAAAATCCAACATCCATTCCTACTAAAAACTCTTGAGAGTATAGGAATAAATGGATTATTCCTTAGAATAATCAGAAGCATATATTTAAGACCTTCAGTAAGCATAATATGCAATAGAAATAAACTGCAACCTTTCCCACTAAGATCAGGAGTGAAACAAGGTTGCCCACTATCACCATTACTATTCAATATAGTACTAGAAACGCTAGCCTCGGCAATAAGAGCCTAGAAAGAGATTCAAGGAATTAGAGTAGGAAATGAGGAAATCAAACTATCACTCTTTGCAGATGACATGATGGTATACTTAGAGAACCCCAAAGACTCTGCAAAAAAGCTATTAGAAATAAGTCAGAATTTTAGCAAAGTGTCAGGATACAAAATAAATCCACATAAATCCTCAGCATTCTTATATATCACCAACAAAATGCAACAGCAAGAGATACAAAGAGAAATTCCATTCCAAACAAATGTTGAGAGTATAAAGTATTTGGGAATCCATCTACCAAAGAATAGTCAGGATTTATATGAGAAAAATTACAAAACACTTGCCACAAAAATAAAGTCAGATTTAAACAATTGGAAAGACATTCAGTGCTCTTGGATAGGCTGAGCGAATATAATAAAGATGACAATACTCCCCAAACTAATCTATTTATTTAGTGCTATACCAATCAGACTCCCAAGAAACTATTTTAATGACCTAGAAAAAATAACAACAAAATTCATATGGAAGAATAAAAGGTCGAGAATTGCAAGGGAACTAATGAAAAAATAGTCAGAGGAAGGTGGTCTAAGTGTACCTGATCTAAAGCTATATTATATAGCAGCAGTCACCAAAACCATTTGGTACTGGCTAAGAAATAGACCGGTAGATCAGTGGAACAGATTAGATACAAAGGACAAAAAGGGTACATCTATAGCAATCTAATCTTTGACAAACCCAAAGATACCAACATTAAGGAGAAAAATTCATTACTCGGAAGAAACTGTTGGGAAAACTGGAAATTATTATGGCAGAAATTAGATATGGATCCACACTTAACAACATATACCAAGATAAGATCAAAATGGGTCCATGATTTAGTCATAAAGAATGAGATCATAAATAAATTAGAGGAACAGAGGATAGTCTACCTATCAGACCTGTGGAGGAGGAAGGAATTTATGACCAGAGGAGAACTAGAGATCATTATTGATCACAAAATAGAAGATTTTGATTACATCAAACTAAAAAGTTTCTGTACAAACAATACTAATGCAAACAAGATTAGAAGGGAAGTAACAAATTGGGAAAATATTTTTAAAAGTAAAGGTTCTGACAAAGGTCTCATTTCCAAAATATATAGAGAACTGACCCTGATTTATAGGAAATCAAACCATTCTCCAATTGATAAATGGTCAAGGGATATAAACAGACAATTCTCAGATGATGAAATTGAAACTATTTCCACTCATATGAAAGAGTGTTCCAAATCACTACTGATTAGAGAAATGCAAATTAAGAGATACCACTACACACCTGTCAGATTGTCTAAGATGACAGGAACAAATAATAATGAATGTTGGAGGGGATGTGGGAAAACTGGGACACTGATACATTGTTGGTGGAGTTGTGAAAGAATCCAGCCATTCTGGAGAGCAATTTGGAACTATGCCCAAAAAGTTATCAAACTGTGCATACCCTTTGGCCCAGCATTGCTGTTATTGGAATTATATCCCAAAGAAATACTAAAGAGTAGAAAGGGACCTGTATGTGCCAAAATGTTTGTGGCAGCTCTTTTTGTTGTAGCTAGAAACTGGAAGTTGAATGGATGTCCATCAATTGGAGAGTGGTTGGGTAAATTGTGGTATATAAAGGTTATGGAATAGTATTGCTCTGTACGAAATGACCAGCAGGAGGAATACAGAGAGGCTTGGAGAGACTTAAATCAACTGTTGCTGAGTGAAATGAGCAGAACCAGAAGATCACTATACACTTCAACAACAATACTGTATGAGGATGTATTCTGATGGAAGTGGAAATCTTCAACATAAAGAAGATACAACTCACTTCCAGCTGATCAATGATGGACAGAAATAACTATACCCAGAGAAGGAACACTGGGAAGCGAATGTAAATTGTTAGCACTATTGTCTATCTACCCAGGTTACTTATACCTTTGGAAGCTATTAATTAATGTGCAACAAGAAAATGGTATTTACACACATATATTGTATCTAGGTTATATTGTAACACATGTAAAATGTATGGGATTACCTGCCATAGGGGGGAGAGAGTGGAGGGAGGGAGGGGATAATTTGGAAAAATGAATAAAAAAAAAAAACAAACAATTTTACTGTATGAGGATGTATGCTAATGGAAGTGGATATCTTCAACATAAAGAAGAGCTAATCCAATTCCAATTGATTAATGATGGACAGAATCAGCTACATCCAGAAAAGGAACACTGGGAAATGACTGTAAACTGTTATTTTTACCTTCTGAATCCAATTCTTCCTGTGCAACAAGAAATCCGGTTCTACACAAATATATTGTATCTAGAATATACTGTAATATATTTAACATGTATAAGACTGCCTGCCATCTGGGGGAGGGGGTTGGAGGAGGAAGGGAAAAAATCTGAATAGAACTAAGTGCAAGAGATAATGTTGTAAAAAATTACCCATGCATATGTACTGTCAAAAAATTATAATTATAAAATAAAATTAAAATTAAATTTAAAAAATGATAAATAAAAAAAAGAATTTATGTTGGATTTTATCAAATGCTTTTTCTGCATCTATTGAGATGACCATATGGTTTTTGTTAATTTGGTTATTGATATAGTTGATTATGCTAATAGTTTTCCTAATATTGAATCAGCCCTGCATTTCTGGTATAAATCCCACTTGGTCAGAGTGTATTATCCTGTGGATGATTTTCTGTAGTCTTTTTCCTAATATTTTATTTAAGATTTTAGAATCAATATTCATTAAGGAGATTGGGCTATAATTTTCTTTCTCTGTTTTCAGCCTACCTGGTTTAGGTATCAGTACCATGTCTGTGCCATAAAAAAAAAAAAAAAAAAAAAAAAAAAAATTGGTAGGACTCCTTAAATCCCTATTTTTTCAAATAGTTTATATAGCATTGGAGTTAGTTGTTATTTAAATGTTTGTTAGAATTCACATGTAAATCCATATGGTCCTGGGGATTTTTTCTTAGGAAGTTGGTTAATAAATTGTTCTATTTCTTTTTCTGAGATGGGACTATTTAGACTACTTATTTCTTCCTCTGTTATGGGCAAGCTATATTTTTGAAGGTATTCTTCCATTTCATTTAAGTTATCAAACTGATTGGCATGAAGTTGAGCAAAGTAGCTCCCAACTATTGTTCTAATTTCCTTTTCATTAGTGGTGAGTTCACCTTTTTCATTTTCAAGACTAACAATTTGCTTTTTCTCTTTCCTTTTTTTAATCAGGTTTACTAAGGGTTTGTCTATTTTGTTGGTTTTTTCATAGAACCAACTCTTAGTTTTATTAATTAATTCAACAGTTTTTTTACTTTCAATTTTATTAATCTCACCTTTTATTTTTTTGAATTTCAAGTTTTGTGTTTGTCTGGGGGTTTTTAATTTTTCCTTTTCTAGTAATTTTAGTTGTAAGCCCAATTCGTTGGCCCTCTCTTTCTCTATTTTATGCAAGTAGGCCTGTAGAGATATAAAACTTCCCCTTATTACTGCTTTGGCTGTATCCCACACATTTTGGTATGATGTCTCATTATTGTCATTTTCTTGGGTGAAGTTATTAATTATGTCTATGATTTGCTGTTTTACCCAATCATTCTTTAGTATAAGATTATTGAGTTTCCATTTTTTTTGGTCTCTTTTCCCTGGCTTTTTATTAAATGTAATTTTCATTGCATTGTGGTCTGAAAAGGATGAATTTACTATTTCTGCCTTCCTGCATTTGATTTTGAGGTTTTTATGTCCTTGTATATGATCAATTTTTGTATAGGTTCCATGAACTGCTGAGAAGAAAGTATACTCCTTTCTGTCTCCATTTTGCTTTCACCAAAGATCTACCATATCAAACTTTTCTAGTACTCTATTTACCTCTTTGACTTCTTTCTTATTTATTTTGTGGTTTGATTTATTTAATTCTGAGAGTGCAAAGTTGAGACCTCCCACTGTTATAGTTTTGCTGTCTATTTCTTTTGCAATTCTCTTCATTTCTCTTTGAAGAATTTAGATGCTGCACCACTTGGTGCATATATGTTTAATATTGATACTGCTACCCTTTAACAGAATATAATGCCCTTCCTTATCTCTTTTAATTAGATCAATTTTTGTTTTTGCTTGATCTAGGATGAGGATGGCTACCCCTGCTTTTTTGGCTTCACCTGAAGCATAGTAGATTCTGCTCCATCCTTTTACTTTTATTCTGAATGTATCACCCTGTTTCAGGTTTGTTTCTTGTAAACAACATATAGTAGGATTCTGGCTTTTAATCCAATCTGCTAACTGCTTCCTCTTTATGGGGGTGTTCACCCCATTCATATTTATGTTTAGAATGCCTAATTCTATACTGTTTGCCATCCTGTTAACCCCTGCTTATGTTTTTCTCTTTTCCTTCCCTCTTACCCCCCTCCCCAGTATTAAACTTGTGAGCACCACTTGATTTTCACAGCCCTCCCTTTTTAGTATCCTTCACCCACCTTAAAGTTTCTCCCCCTATTTTACCCCCTTTCCTCACAATTTCTGTATTCCCTTCCCCTTAGCTTACTCCTTCCATCCCACTTTTCAATGAAGTGGAAGAAATTTCACCATAAATCGAATATGTCTATTGATACACATTATGTTCATCCCCCTCCTTTCTTTCTCTCAGATATAATAGGTTATCTTTGCCTCTTCATGAGATGTAGTACTACCACTTTACCCTTTTTTATGATATAATTTCCTTTCTACCTCTAGTTTCTAGGACAATTTATACCTGTGTTCTTTACATATCTTTATGGCAGAAATATAGGTCTCAAGATTTCTTTTTACCTTTTTAGAAATATCTTGAGTTCTGTATTTGAAAATCAAATATTTTGTGTACATCTTTTTTTTTTCATCAAGAATAGATAGAATTCATTAATTTCGTTAAATGTCCATCTTCTTTCCTGGAAATGGATGCTCATTTTTGCTTGGTAAGTTATTCTTGGCTGCATACCAAGTTCCTTAGCCTTTTGGAATATCATATTCCAGGTCCTTCATTCCTTTAATGTGGATGCTGCTAGATCCTAGGTTATCCTTATTGTGGCTCGTCTATATCTGAATTGATTTTTTCTAGTAACTTCCAATATTTTTCCCTCTGTCTGATGGTTCTTGAACTTGGCCAGTATATTTCTTGGCGTTTTGATTTTAAGGTCCCTTTCAGTAGGTGATCAATGTATTTTTTCTATGTCTATTTTACCCTCTGTTTCCAAAACATCTGGGAAGTTCTCTTTGATAATTTTTTGGAAAATAGTGTCCAGGCTATTTTTTTCCTCACATTTTTCAGGGAGTCTGATTATTCTCAAATTGTCTTCCTGGATCTGTTTTTCAGGTCTGTTGTCTTTCCAATAAGGTACTTGACATTCTTTTTAACTGCTTCGTTTTTCTGGTTTTGCTTGACTACTTCTTGGTTTCTCCTTGAGTCATTCATTTCTACTTGTTCCAGTCTAATTTTCAATGATGTATTTTCTTCACTCACTTTTTTAATATCTTTTTGCAATTGTCCAATTGAGTTTTTATCTTCTATAGAATTTTTTTCTATTTCATCAATTTTATTTTTTAGAAAGCTGTTTTCTTTTTCCAACTCACTAATTTTATTTCTCAATGATTTGTTTTCTTTATCCACTCTGTCTTTAAATGCATGGGATAACTTCTCCAGACTTTCTTGCCAAGCTTCCCTTTCCTTTTCCCATTTCTCTTCTAGCTGTCTTGTGAGAGTCTTTTTGATTTCTTCTATGAGAGTTTCTTGTATTGAGGAGCAGATCATATCCCCTTTAGGGGATTCTTCTGGAGACAGTCTGCTTTTAGTCTCCTTAAGGCTTGAAGTCTGCTCTCTAGGCATACAGAAACTGTCAATGGTTAGAACCCTTTTAAATATTTTGTTCATTTTGTCAGAGCGGGAATCAAAGATAGCAAATTGACAAGAGAAACTATTGGTCCGTTTCTGGGGGGGATGGGGCTGGATGGTATTACTGGGCTTCCTCTACAGGCTGTGGGAGAGAGCAGCAAGACACTAACAGGTCAGTGATGGCTGTTCTGTGTCTGTGCTCTGAGGCTTTAAGAATGAGCTGAGTCATTCTGGGTGGGGGTGGGAGTGGCTGGGTCCCAAAAGAAGCTAACTTACCAGGGTTTTATTCTTTACCTCCAGTATTTACACCTTCTCTGCTGCTCCTGGCTTGCTGCCAAGAAGGAATATCCACACTGGGTTAAAGGTTGTTTCACAGAAATGGAAAAGATCTTCCCCCTCCCCACTTTGGTCTGAGCAGTGTGAGCTGCCTGCCTTACTCTCGCTGCTTGCTCACACTCTGCACCCAGTTTGTTCATCCACTCCCTTGAGCAAACACAGACCTTCTCTGGTGAATTTCAAGGATGTCTTCTGTTGGTGATTATTTGTGGGTTTCTTTTCCAGTCAAGCATTAATTCTGAGGCTTGTCATAAAGTAAATTCTGAGAGAAAATGCAAAGCTCAAGCAGCTGTGTGCCTCCTCGCTGCCATCTTGGCCCGGAAGTCAGAACTGAATCATATTTATGAAAATAAGAGCCAATCCCCAATTGATAAGTGATCAAAATGATAGATGAAGGAAGTATAGTTATCTATATCCATATTAAAAATACTCTAGCTCATTGTTGTTTGGAGAAATGCAGATTAAACAATTCTGAAATAAAGCTACATGCCTATTATATTGGTTAATAAGTCAGGAAATAAAAATGACAAATGTTGGAGGGAATATGGGAGAAAAGAAATATTAAGGCATTGGTAAAATTGTGAGCTGATTCAACCATTTTTTAAAATAGCTATTTATTGACAAATCCTATGCCTGGGTAATTTTTCAACATTGATCCTTGGAAAACCTTCTGTTCCAACTTTTCCCTTCTTTCCCTTAACTCCTTCCCCTAGATCGCAGGCAATCCCATACATGTTAAGCATATTAAAGTATTTATTTGATTCTTTGGAAATTCTCTAAGTATACCATCATGTCATCTGCAAAGAATTATAATTTGATTTGCTTATTACATACTCTAATTCCTTTAATCTCTTTTTCATCTCTTATAGTAAAGGTGACAGTGGGCAACCTTGTTTCACTCTTGATTTTACTGAGAATGGTTCCATTTTATCACCTTTACATATGATGTTTACTGATGGTTTTAAATAGATGCTACTGACTATTTAAAGGAAAAGTCCATTTATTCCTATACTCTCAAGTGTTTTTAATAGGAATGGGTGCTTTTTCTGCATCTATTGAGATGATGATATGATTTTTGTTAATTTGGTTATTGATATAATCGATTATGTTAATAATTTTCCTAATATTAAACCAGCCCTTAATTCCTGGTTTAAAATCTACTTGGATATAGTGCATTTTCCTGGGGATGATTTTCTGTAATGTTTTGGGTAATATTTTATTTAAGATTTTTGCATCAATGTTCATTAGGGAGACTGGTCTATAATTTTCTTTCTCTGTTTTTGTCCTACCTGGTTGAGGTATGAGTCCTGTGTTTGTGTCATAAAAGGAATTTGGTAGGACTCTTTCAATCCCTATTTTTTAAAACAGTTGATATAGCATTGGATCTAATTGTTCTTAAAATGTTTGGTAGAAGTCACATGTAAATCCATCTGCTCCTTGTGATTTTTTCTTTGGGAGTTGATTAATAGCTTGTTCTATTTTTATTTATTTATTTTGTAAAATGGGACTATTTTACCAATTTACTTCGTCCTCTGTTAATCTGGACAACCTATATTTTTGAAGGTATACATCCATTTCATTTAAGTTATAAAATTTATTGGCATAAAGTTGTGCAAAGTAACCCCTAGTTATTGCTCTAATTTCCTCTTCATTAATGGAAAGTTCTCCCTTTTCATTTTTAAGGTTAACAATTTGATTTTCCTCTTTTCTTTTTCTAATCAAATTTACCAAGGGTTTATCTATTGTGTTGTGTTTTTTTCATAGAACCAACTCTTAGTTTTATTTATTAATTCAATAGTTTTTTTTTTTTACTTTCAATTTTATTAAGCTCTCCTTTTATTTTTAGAATTTCAAGTTTAGTTTTCTAGCTTTTTTAGTTGCAAGCCAAATTCATTGATTTTATCTGTTTCTTTTTATACATGTAGGCCTCTAGAGATATGTAATTTTCCTTTATTACTGCTTTGGCTGCATCCCACACATTTTGGTATGTCATCTCATTATTGTCATTCTCTTGGGTGAAATTATTAATTGTGTCTTTGATTTTTTGTTTTACCCAATCATTCTTTAGGATGAGATTATTTAGTTTCCAATTACTTTTTGGCCCATTTTCTCCTGGCTTTTTATTGAATGTAATTTTTTTTTTCTGCATCGTGATCTGAAAAGAATGCATTTACAATTTCTGCCTTTCTGAATTTGAATTTGAGGTCTTTATGTCCTAACATATGGTCAATTTTTGTACAGGTTCCATGAACTGCTGAGAAGAAAGTATACGCCTTTCTGTCTCTCTTTAGTTTTCTCCAAAGATCTATCATACCTAACTTTTCTAGTGTTCTATTTACCTCTTTAATTTCTTTCTTATTTATTTTTGTGGTTGGGTTTATCTAATTCAGAGAATACAATGTTGAGATCTACCACTATTATAGTTTTGCTGTCTATTTCTTCTTGCAGTTCTCTTAACTTCTCCTTTAAGAATTTAGATGCTATAACACTTGGTGCAGATAGGTTTTATATTGACATTGCTTCATTATCTATGCTACCCTTTATCACAATGTAGTTCCCTTCCTTATCTCTTTTAATTAGATCAATTTTTGTTTTTGCTTGATCTGAGATCACGATGGCTACCCCTGCTTTTGTGACTTCACCTGAAGCATAGTACTTTTACCTTTTACTCTATATGTATCACTGCTTCAAGTATGTTTCTTCTAACCAACATATTATAGGATTCTGGCTTTTAATCCAGTTTGCTATTTGCCTCTGCTTTATGGAGGAGTTTACTTCATTCACATTTGTGGTTAAAATTACAAATTCTGTATTTCCTGTCTTCTTGTTAACCCCAGATTATGCTTTTCTCTTTCTTTTCTCCCTTACCCCACTCCCCAGTATTAAAATTATGTACACCACTTGTTCCACCCAGCCCTCCTTCTTTAGGATTCCTCTCCTCCTTTTCTTAAACCTTTCCCTTAACAATTTCTGTATTACCTTCTATTTAACATATAGTATGTTCATCCTTATCCCTTCTTTCCTTCAGATATAATAGGTTTCGTTTGCCTCTTTATAAGATGAAGTACTTCCACTTTTCCTTTTTTCAGTTACAATTTCCTTTCCACCTCTAGATACTTTTTATATTAAAACAGTAAAACCAAATTATTCATGTACCTTTATGTATACTACATATGTATACTCATAATAGAAATACAGTTCTTAAGGGTTCTTTTCACCTTTTTATGATTTCTTGTGTTCTATATTTGGAGGTCAAAATTTTTGTTTAGCTTTGTTTTTTTTTTCTTCAGAAATAAATGGAATTCACCTATTTCATTGAATGTTCATCTTCTTCACTGGAAGAAAATGTTCAGTTTGGCTGGGTAAGTTATTCTTGGCTGCATACTAGTTCCTTTGCCTTTCAGAATATCAGATTTCAGGCCCTTTGATCTTTTAATGTAGACACTACTAGATCCTCAGTAATCCTTATTGTGGCTCCTTTGTATTTGAATTTTTTTTTCTGGAAACTTGTAGTATTTTTCAGTGGTCTAATAGTTCTGGAATTTAGCCATAATATTTATTTCAGTAGATGATCAATGAATTATTTCTATGGCTATTTTACCTTCTGATTCTATGACATCTGGGCAGTTCTCTTTGATGATTTACTGAAAAATAATGTCTAGGATCTTTTTTCATCATGATTTTCAGGGAATCCAATAATTCATAGATTATCTCTCCTAGATCTACTTTCTAGGTCTATTGTTTTCCAAGTAGGTATTTAATACTTGTTCTATTTTTTCATTTTTTTAAATTTTGCTTGACTGATTCTTGGTGTCTCCTTGAGTCATTCGTTTCCTTTTGTTCAATTCAGATTTTTAATGAATTATTTTCTTCATTTAATTTTTCATTTCTTTTTGTAAGTGTCCAATTGAGTTTTTAATGAGTTGCTTTGTTTTATGAAAAATTTTTCCCCATTTCACTAATTTTATTTTTTAAGGAGTCATTTCTTTTTTCCAATTCATTAATTCTGTTTTTCAGGGAGTTATTATCTTTTCCCACTCTATCTTTTAATGAGTTACATGTCTTAGCCAGACCCTCTTGCAAAGTTTCCCTTATCTTTCCCCAATTTTTCTTCTAGGTCTCTTTTAAGAGCCTTTTAAATTTCTTTTATGAGAGACTTATGTAGTGGAGACCAGGTCATATCCACCTTTGAATTTAGAGACAAACTGTTTTTAGTCTCCTTCAGATTTGAAATCTGCTCTCTTTAAGTATAGAAGATATGCATATTTATAGCCCACTTTGCATTTTTACTCAACAAAAAAACAAAAAAACAAACAAAAAAGTTGCAATTTCCTTTGGGGGCAATGTGGGGTTGCCAAACTTACTCAACAGACAACAGGAAGTAGCCCTGAAGCAGCAGTGGGATAGCAATGGCTTTGCTGGGGTCAGCATCTACAATGGGATCAGTGATTGCATGGTGAGATCCTGCTGAGTCCCTTCCAGTGCTGGGACTCTGTGTTTTGGGGTTATAATCTTTACCCCTTGTTTTTATAGCTTCTGTGCTGATCCACTGGCTCTCTGCAGAGCAAAGTATCTTACAGTATGGTAAGGTTCTCCCCAAAGATTTTCAGCTGGTGAAGACCACACCCCATCCAATTCTGCTCTGCTCAGTGTGAGCTGTTCTCCACATTCACACTGCTTATCTGCCTGACTCTGTGCCTGACCTAACCACATTCCATCCAAACACATGAGCAAAAAAAGACCTTTTCTGGCAAATTTTGAGTTTTTTTTTCCTATTGGTAATGTGTTGTACTCCCAATCTATGTGTTGACAGTCAACCACCAATTCCGAGGCTGAGTTACGTAAAAATAGCTTGAGAGTAAAGGAGAGATCAGAAAAATGCATGTATGCTTTCCACCATCTTCTGATTCAACTATTCTTTAGAGCAATTTGGAACCATGTCCAAAGGGCTGTAAAACCACATAAACTTTGATCTTGAACTACTACTTGGAAGTCTGTATCATCAAAATATTAAAAAAAAGGAAAAGGACTTATATATGGAAAAATATTTATAATAGGTCTTTTCTAGTGGCAAAAATTCTAGACTGAGGGGATGCTTATCAATTGGAGAATCTCTGAATAACTTCTGCTATGTGCTTATGATGGAATTCTAATTATCCTGTAAGAAATGATGAGCAGAAAGCTCTCAGAAGAACATGGGAAAGACACACATATACTGATGTGAAGTGAAATGTACTGTTTACAAAGAAATAGAAATATTTTTATTTTAAGATGAACAGCTATAAATGGATAAGTATAATCTTTTTTTTAGAATACAAATTAGTAAATATCTTTACTTTGCATATATATTACAAGTCAAGAAAAGGAGAAGTAGCAGTTAGGACAAAAAGATAGGGATTGTTTTTTTTTTAATCATTATCTTTAAAAATTTTTTTTATTAATTTGATAATTATAACATTTTTGACAGTATATACACATAGGTAATTTTTTTTACAACCTTATCCCTTGTACTCCCTTCTGTTCTGAATTTTTCCCCTTCTTCCCTCCACCCCCTCCCCTAGATGGCAGGCATTCCCATATATATTAAATATCTTATAGTATATCCTAGGTACAATATATATGTGCAGAATGGAATTTTGTTGTTGTTGTTGTTGCAAAGGAAGAATTGTATTCAGGAGGTAAAAATAATCTAGGGAGAAAAACAAAAATGCTAACAGTTTGGACTCACTTCCCAGTGTTCCTTTTCTGGGTGTAGCTGATTCTGTCCATCATTGATCAATTGGAATTGGATTAACTCTTCTCTATGTTGAAGATATCCACTTCCATCAGAATACATCTTCATACAACATTGAAGTGTACAGCGATCTTCTGGTTCTATTCATTTCACTCAGCATCAGTTGATGTAAATCTCTCCAAGCCTCTCTGTATTTCTCCTGTTGGTCATTTCTTACAGAACAATAATATTCCATAACATTCATATACCATAATTTATCCAACCATTCCACTTTTTAGCCACTACAAAAAGGGCTGCCACAAACATTTTGGCATATACAGGTCCCTTTCCCTTCTTTAGTATTTCCTTAGGATATAAGCCCTGTAGTAGCACTGCTGGATCAAAGGGTATGCACAGTTTGATAACTTTTGGGGAATAACTCCAGATTGCTCTCCAGAATGGTTGGATTCTTTCACAACTCCACCAAGAATGCATCAGAGTCCCAATTTTATCACATCCCCTCCAACATTCATCATTATTTGTTCCTGTCAATGTTAGCCACTCTGACAGGTATGTAGTGGTATGTCAGAGTTGTCTTAATTTGCATTTCTCTGATCAATAGTGATTTGGACCACTCTTTCATATGAGTAGAAATAGTTTTAATTTCATCATCGGAAAATTGTCTGTTCATATCTTTTAACCATTTATCAATTGGAGAACGGCTTGATTTCTTATAAGTTAAAGTCAATTCTCAATATATTTTGGAGATGAGGCCTTTAGCAGAACCTTTAACTGTAAAAATGTTTTCCTAATTTGTTACTTCCCTTCTAATCTTGTATGCATTAGTTTTGTTTGTGCAAAAACTTTTAATTTGATGTAATCAAAATTTTCTATTTTGTGATCAATAATGATCTCTAGTTCTCCTTTGGACACAAATTCCTTCCTCCCCCACAAGTCTGAGAGGTAAACTATCCTATGTTCCTCTAAATTATTTATAATCTCATTCTTCATGCCTAAATTTTGGACCCATTTGGATCTTATCTTAGTATGTGGTGTTAAATGTGGGTCCATGCCTAGTTTCTGCCATACTAATTTCCAGTTTTCCCAGCAGTTTTTGTCAAATAATGAATTCTTACCCCAAAAGTTGGGATCTTTGAGTTTGTCAAACACTAGATTGCTATTTTTATTCACTATCTTGCCCTGTGAACCTAACCTATCCCACTGATCAACTAGTCTATTTCTTAGCCAATACCAAATAGTTTTGGTGATTGTTCCATTATAATATAGTTCTAGATGAGGTACATCTAGGCCACCTTCATTTATTTTTTTCATTACTTCCTTTGAAATTATTGACTTTTTGTTGTTTCATATGAATTTTGTTGTTATTTTTTCTAGGTCACTAAAATAGTTCCTTGGGAGTCTGATTGGTATAGCACTAAATAAATAGATTAGTTTAGGGAATATTGTCACCTTGATTGTATTCTCTTGGCCTATCCAAGAGGACTCAATGTCTTACCAATTATTTAAATCTGACTTTATTTTTGTGGCAAGTGTTATGTAATTTTGCTCATATAATTCTTGACTTTCCTTTGGTAGATATATTCCCAAATATTTTATTCTATAGACAATTATTTTGAATGGAATTTCTCTTTCTATCTCTTGCTCTTGGATTGTGTTGGTAATGTATAAAAATGCTGAACATTTATGTGGATTTATTTTGTATCCTGAAACTTTGCTAAAGTTCTGAATTATTTCTAATAGCTTCTTAGCAGAGTCTTTGAGGTTCTCTAAGTATACCATCATGTCATCTGCAAAGAGTTTTAGTTTGATTTCCTCATTTCCTACTCTAATTCCTTGAATTTCTTTCTTGGCTCTTATTGCCAAGGCTAGTGTTTCTAGTACAATAATGAATAGTAATGGTGATAGTGGGCAACCTTGTTTCACTCCTGATCTTACAGGGAAAGGTTCCAGTTTATCGCCATTACATATGATGTTAACTGATGCTTTTAAATATATGCTCCTTATTATTTTAAGAGATAGTGCATTTATTCCTATACTCTCAAGCATTTTTAGTAAGAATGGATGTTGGATTTTACCAAATGTTTTTTTCTGCATCTATTAAGATGATCATATGGTTTTTATTAATTTGATTATTAATATTGTCAATTATACGAATAGTATTCCTAATACTAAACCAGCCCTGCATTCCTGGTATAAATCCCACTTGATCATAGTGTATTATCCTGGGGATGATTTTCTTTAGTCTTTTTGCTAATATCTTATTTAAGATTTTAGCATCAATATTCATTAAGGAGATTGGTCTAAAGTTTTCTTTCTCAGTTTTCAATCTATCTGGTTTGGGTATCAGTACCATGTCTGTGTCATAAAAGGAATTTGAAAGGACTCCTTCAATCCCTATTTTTTCAATTAGTTTATATAGCATTGGAGTTAGTTGTTCTTTAAATGTTTGGTAGAATTCACATGTAAATCCATCTGGCCTGGGGATTTTTTCTTAGGGAGTTGGTTGATAGCTTGTTCTATTTCTTTTTATGAAATGAGACTATTTAGACTATTTAATTCTTCCTCTGTTAATCTGGACCAGCTAATTTTTTTTTGTAGGTATTCTTCCATTTCATTTAAGTTACCGAATTTACTGGCATAAAGTTGAGCAAAGTAGCTCCTAACTCTTGTTCTAATTTCCTCTCCATTAGTGGTGAGTTCTCCCTTTTCATTTCCAAGAATAAAAATTTGCTTTTTCTCTTTCCTTTTTTAAAACAGTTTTACTAATGGTTTGTTTATTTTGTTGGGTTTTTTCATAGAAACAACTCTTAGTTTTATTAATTAATTTAATAGTTTTTTTTTTTACTTTCAATTTTATTCATCTCACCTTTTATTTTTAGAATTTCAAGTTTCATGTTTGTCTGGGGGTTTTTAATTTGTTCCTTTTGTAGGAATTTTAGTTGTAAGCCCAATTCATTGATCCTCTCTTTCTCTATTTTATGCAAGTAGGCATCTAGAGATATAAAACTTCCCCTTATTACTGCTTTTGCTGTATCCCACACATTTTGCTTTGATGTCTCATTATTGTAATTTTCTTGGGTGAAGTTATTAATTATGTCTATGATTTGCTGTTTTACATAATCATTCTTTAATATAAGATCATTTAGTTTGCAATTATTTTTTGGACTATTTTCCCCTGGCTTTTTATTAATTTTCATTGCATTGTGCTCTGAAAAGGATGCATTTACTATTTCTGCCTTACTGCATTTGATGTTGATCAATTTTTTATATGATCAATTTTTGTATAGGTTCCATGAACTGCTGAGAAGAAAGTATACTCCTTTTTGTCTCCATTTTGCTTTCACCAAAGATCTATCATATCAAACTTTTCCAGCATTCTATTTACCTCTTTAACTTCTTTCTTATTTATTTTGTGGTTTGATTTATCTAATTCTGAGAGTGCCAGGTTGAGATCTCCCACTATTATAGTTTTGCTGTCTATTTTATTTGCAGCTCTCTTCATTTCTCTTTGAAGAATTTAGATGCTGCACCTCTTGGTGTTATATGTTTAATATTGATACTGCTTCATTATCTATGCTACCCTTTAGCAGGATATAATTCCCTTCCTTATCTCTTTTAATTAGATCAATTTTTGTTTTTGCTTGATCCAGGATGAGGATGGGTACCCCTGCTTTTTTGTCTTCATTTGAAGCATTGTAGATTCTGCTCTACCCTTTTACTTTTATTTTGAATGTATCACCCTGTTTCAAGTTTGTTTCCTGTAAACAACATATAGTAGGATTCTGACTTTTAATCTAGTGTGCTAACTGCTTCCTCTTTATGAGTGAGTTTACCCCATTCACATTTATAATTAGTATGACTTTCTATATTGCTTACCATCCTGTTAACCCCTGCTTATGCTTTACTCCTTTCCTTCCCTCTTACCCCCCTACCCAGTATTAAACTTGTGAGCACCACTTGCTTTTCACAGCCCTCCCTTTTTACACAGCCCTCCCTTTTTATTATCCCTCCCCCACCTTAAAGTTCCTCTTCCTATTTTACCCCTTTTTCTGACAATTTCTGTTTTGTCTTCCCCTTAGCTTACTGCTTCCCTCTCACTTTTCAATGAAATGGAAGAAGTTTCACCATAAATCGAATATGTCTATTGATACACACTATGTTCATTCCCCTCCTTTCTTTATCTCAGTTATAATAGGTTACCTTTGCCTCTTCATGAGATGTAGTACCACCACTTTACCTTTTTTATGATATAATTTCCTTTCCACCTCTAGCTTCTAGGACAAATTATAACTGTGTTCTTTACATATCTTTATGGCAGAAATATAGTTCTCAAGATTTATTTTTACATTTTTAGAAATCTCTTGAGTTCTGTATTTGAAGATCAAACATTTTGTTAGTCTGGTTTTTTTCATCAAGAATAGATGGAATTCATTTATTTCTTTAAATTTCCATCTTCTTCTCTGGAAAATGATGCTAATTTTTGCTGGGTAAGTTATTCTTGACTGCATTCCAAGTTCCTTAGCCTTTTGGAATATCATGTTCCAGGCCCTTTGTTCTTTTAATGTTGATGCTGCTAGATCCTGCGTTATCTTTATTGTGGCTCCTCCATATCTGAATTGCTTTTTTCTAGCAGCTTCCAGTATTTTTTCCTTCATCTGATGGTTCTTGAACTTGGCCAATATATTTCTTGGCATTTAGATTTTAAAGTCTCTTTCAGCAGCTGATTGATGAATATTTTCAATGTCTATTTTGCCCTCTGTTTTCAAAACATTTGGGTAGTTCTCTTTGATAATTTCCTGTAAAATAGTGTTCTCAAATTGTTTCTCCTGGATCTGTTTTCCAGGTCTGTTGTCTTTCCAATAAGGTACTTGACATTCTTTTCAATTGTTTCATTTTTCTGTTTTTGCTTGACTACTTCTTCATTTCTCCTACAGTCATTCATTTCTACTTGTTTGAGTCTAATTTTTAATGATGTATTTTCTTCACTCACTTTTTTTATATCTTTTTGTAATTGTCCAATTGAGATTTTATCTTCTATGGACTTTTTTTCCCATTTCATCCATTTTATTTTTTAGAGAGCTGTTTTCTTTTTCCAACTCACTAATCCTATTTTCCTTGGAGTGGTTTACCTTTTCCAATTCACTAATTTTATTTCTCAATGATTTGTTTTCTTTATCCACTCTGTCTTTAAATGCGTGGAATGACTTCTCCAGGCTCTCTTTCCATGCTTACATTTCCTTTTCCTATTTCTCTTCTAGCTCTCTTGTGAGAGCCTTTTTGATTTCTTCTATGAGATTCTTTTGTATTGAGGAGCAGCTCATATCCCCCTTAGGGGATTCCTCTGGAGACAATCTGCTTTTAGTGCCCTCAGAATTTGAAGTCTGCTCTCTCTATACAGAATCTGTTAATGGTTAGAGCCCTTTTAAATTTTTTGTTCATTTTGTCAGAGCAGGACTCAAAGAAAACAAATTGACAAGAGAAACAATTGATCTGTTTCTGGGGGTATGGGGCTGGATAGTGTTAAGGAGCTTCCTCTATAGATTGAGGGAGACAGCAGCAAGGCACTAAAAGGACAGAGATGGCTGCTCTGTATCTGTGCTCTGAGGCTCTGAGAATGTGCTGAGTCACTCCGGGTAGGGGTAGGGGTGGCCAGGTCCCAAGAGATGCTAGTTTTCTGGGGTTTTATTCTTCACCTCCGTTAATTACACCTTCTCTGCTGCTCCTGGCTTGCTCCCAAATATGGAGTATCCACACTGGGGTAAAAGTCTTTTTTGCAGAAATGGAAGAGACTATAACCCTCCCCTCTCTGGTCTGAGCTCTGTGAGCTGCCTGCCTTGCTCTTGCTGCCTGCCCTTAGTCTGCACCCAGTCTGTTTGACCTTTCCCAGAGCAAACACAGACCTTCTCTGGCAAATTTCAAGGATGTCTTCTGTTGGTGATTATTTGTGGGTTTCTTTTCCGGTCAAGCTTTAACTCCAAGGCTTGTCATGAAGTAAGTCCTGAGAGAAAATGCAGATCTCAAGCAGCTGTCTGCCTCCATGCAGCCATCTTGGCCAGAAGTCCGGATAAGTATTATCAACAGTATAATAATTTAAAATAATTCTGAAGTGTTTATGATGAAAAATACTATGCTTATCCAGAGAAAGAACTAATGATTCTGAAAGCAAATTGAAACTTACTTGTTTTTATTTATTTTTCTTGAGTTTTTTGTTGTTTGGTCTTTGTTTTCTTTCACAGAATGGAAATGTTTTGCATGACTACACATGCATAACCTATATTGAATTGCTTGCCTTCTCAATGAGGAGTTGTGGAGAGGGAGGGAAAAAAGGTTCTAGAAATCAAAGTTTTAATAATGAATGCTAAAAACTGTTTGTAAAGGGCTGAAACTCTTGAATCAATGCACTGGGGTAAGACAATCGAGCACTTGAGGCTAATTATTGATTGGACAATATTTTATAAGAATATATTTGGAAAATGGCCCTTCCCACTATCCTGTGCTGTGCCCAATTGTTTGGAGTATACAGAGAATTGTGGGAGGGATTAGGAGGTGCAGTGATACTAGCCAGGGTTACTTCGAGAGAGAGATGATGAGATGATATCACAGAGATCCTATGTGTCCACTCTTTTCACTTCTACCACTAAAATCCAAGAATAAAGACTTTTGCTTATTCTGACTCCAGCTGATTTTAAGGTACCAAGGGTCCTAACGCGGTCACCACAACTGTTTTTACATAAGACTGGGAGAAAATAAAATGCTAAATGAAGTTTTTAAAAGATGCTGCTGAGGTTCTTTTATTTTATTTTTTTTTTTTTGTGTGTGTGTGTGTGTGTGTGTGTGTGTGTGTGTGTGTGTGTGTGTGTGTGTGATGTGTGATTTTTAGGTAATCCAGTAATTCTTAAATTGTCTCACCTGGATCTATTTTCCAGTTCAGTTGTTTTTCCAAGGAGGTTTTTTACATTTTTTCCTTTTTTTTTTTCATTCTGTTTTTATTTGTTTAATTCTTGATGTGTCATAGAGTCATTAGCTTCCATTGCCCAATTCTAAATTTGAAGGAATTGTTTTCTTCAGTCAGTCTTTGTCCTTCCTTTTCCAAGCTGTTAATTCTCTCTTACATACCTCTCATTTCTTTTGACATTTTTTCTACTTTTCTTATTTGGCTTTTAAAATTCTTTTTGAGCTCTACCAAAAAGGATTTTGGTTGTTGAGACTAATTCATCTTCCCTTTGAGGTTTACCATGTAGGCATTTTGACATGACATCTTCTTTTGAGTTTATGTTTTGATTTTCTCTGTCATCATGGTAGTTTTTTATGGTCAAGGTTATTTTTGTTTGTTTGTTTTTTACTTACTTTTTGGACCATGTAAGCTTTTCAAGTTGACCTCTGCTCTTGAGACATACAAGGCAGTGTCCCCAACTGCTTGTGTTGGAAACTAGGATTCTAATCACTAGGTTTGTGTTCTGTACCCTCAAATGCTGGTGACTGGCTTGCTGTGCTGGGATGGTCCAGGTTAGTTTTACCCATTGTTGTCTGGATTCAAAGGCTGGCAATTTGCATGCTGGACTGGATCTAGAGACCTCACAGCTGGTATATTGTGCCATTGGCCTTTTGAGTTAGGATGGAGGGGCCTCAGTTGCTTATTTATATTGTGGCTTAGAGCCTCCCATTAGTTTACTGAGAAACAGTTTGCACTGTTTCCCTCCCCTTTTACCCAAGCAAGACAAATCTTTCCTGAATTTATTCTAAGGTATCTCGGACTGAAATATTGTTTTACTCTGTCTTTTTATAGATTCTATTACTCCAGAACTCATTTAAAACTTGTGATTTAATGTTTTTGAGGCTAATTATGGAGAATTCAGGGGAGTTCTTGCCTATCTTCACTCCTCATACCAAAAGATGTCAGGGTTTAATCTTTTCATATTCTTTTTGGCCATTTCCAGTTTATTTTGATTTATTGATCTTACATCCCAGATGTAAAATGCAAAATTGATTTTTAATGTACTGGATTTTTTTTTTACCAGAGATCCACACCTGAGCTTCCTTTAACCCAGTCACTTCATTAATTCTGGAATTACTTTTAGCTGCCCTCCACTCTTCCCCAACAGCACATTGGACACCTGATTTAAAGTGCTTATCTTCTGATGCAATATCTTTTATCATTTTAGTACTGACCATGGGGTTTTCTTTGCAAAATTGGTACAGTTTGCCATTTCTTTCTCCCGTGAATCATCTTTTATCAGAACTTCCCACCATGATCTATTTATTTTGAATAACCTTGAAGCTCATGAGTTCATTGAGTTAAGTAAAACCACTGTAAGTCTGTGATTAAGGAGGCAATCACAACATCACAGGGTTTTAAAATGCTACTGCTGTCCTGAGAGCCAATAATTTTTGCAACACAGTACCATCAAGCCAGAAACAAGAACTTGACAGTAAGAATGAAGGGTCATTATTGGGAAGCAAAAAAGAATTAATCTTTCATGGAGCCCTGAGAACTCTAAAACTTCCTTGGTCCTTTCTATTAATTCACTTTCCTTCCTCTTATTTTTTTCCATCTTCCTTGCATTAAGAAAAGTTGTATGTGTTCGGATTCACTCCTATAAATGACACTCTCAGACTCAATTGAAAATGAAAATAAGGTTTTAATCAAATAGGACAAGGTATAGACAGTTTAGATTTGCATAAAAAAACAAATAGAAATAAGAACAATTAACAATATGACAATTATAGCAGATAGAGGAAGAGAATACATCACCAATTCAAGGGAACCTCAAAAACTCAAATGGCTGGGAGCCCCGTTTCAGCCTCAATCAACTTGAATTGTGTAAAGATTTTCCTGGGCTAAGTGTCCTTCCTATGGGTGAAGCTCAACTATGGTATAGGACACAGGCTTTTTATGTGTTTTTAGACAAAGAAGGCTCTTGGCCAAAACTTATCTATATATTCATGTTGACTTATTCCAAACCCTTGAAGCCTGACTTGTTTCCTTATCAATTGTATATGCACAAGGAGGAAGCCACCCAACCCTAAGCATAAGGATGTCCAAGAATGGCTAGTTCCTGGTATCTATTGCCAAGGACATACAGAGTTCACGGAATGGTCAAGTTCCTATAATTTAGAAGCTCAAGCCTGTTAGATTTGAGTGGGCTTATAAACCTAATATGAAATCTTAATTTCTTATTCATTCCTTTTTTCTCTCTTCTCCTCTGCTTGGGATATTTTTTGAACCCTTGATCTCTCTGTCCTCTGATCCTCTCCTCCTTCCCTCAAAAGTATAGATGGTACAGTGGACAGAGGGTTAAGTCTTCAAATAGGAAGACTTGAGTTTGAATATTACCTAAGAATTTTTCTAACTATGTGGGCCTGGACAAAGTATTCAACATCTTTCTGCTTTAGTTTTTCCAGCTGTAAAATGAGGATAATAATAGTACTAGCCTCACAAGATTATTGTAAGGATCAAATGAAATAACATTGTTAGAACACTTAGTACTGTATCTAGCATAATAAAACATGTTCTTTGCCCTTTACTCTCCTTCCTCAAGTTTAAGCCTTGTTGATAACTAGCACAGAAATGATATACTTAAGGTTATACTAAAATTGTTTTAAGGTTCCAGTGAACCATTACTAGATATGAAGGCATATTGAAACAAATTGAATATAAACATTCTCTGTTGTTCTTTTAATTATCTTTATTATAAATGACTTTCACAATTTCTTCCCTTCAGACCTAAGCATAGACCTTAGCACACATTAATTGCTTAAACACATTTGTGGAATTGAATTGGATTCTATTAAGGCATATGGTGCATTCCATTTTCCTTTCTTCACTGTGTAAATTCTTTAGATAAATTCAGTATAAATTGATTTCATATTATACTCATGCATGACATGTTCCCACTTCAGAATATTGTGATTAAAACTAGAGAAATGTATATATTACCCAAGAATATAGTTCAGTGGAAGGACATGCCATATCCTTAGCCAGGCAGGTCCCTGAAGCTTCACAACATATGTTTTGTCGTGGGGTTTGTAATTAGGGCTGTCTCATTGCATCTGTGACAGCAAATTTAACATGAAAATGGAAGCCAACAAGGAAATTATTTGCCTTTTCTGTTTATGAATATTCAATGATATACTCAGTCCTTCCTTTAAAACACACTCTATTATTTCCTGGAACTAATAAGAATAATGCTTTAAGATATTTGAATATATATAATAAAAAATAGGTACTTGGCCAATTAAATCTACCCTCAGAGGCAAGAATTAAGATCAGTGAATTAGAGCCACAGGAAAGCAGATTGTAGTTCATTATGAGGAAGAGTTTGATAATAATGAGATCCACTCCAAAATAGAATGGGCTGCCTTTCAATGTAGTGATCTGAACATCATTAGAAATGAAAAATCATCTTAAGCATTCCCCTGTTTTATCATTCCAGTAACTCTGTCAGACAAAAATCTAATCTCATATAACATACTACTAATAAACACATGTTGGTTATTCTATTTGAAAATGCTGTTCCACTCTTCACTTGCTTGAGCTCTAAGTTTACTGAAATCCTTAGATACTTTTCATATTAATTCATCCTATGAATTTCCTCATTCTTCACTTTTGTAAATTTTTTTAATCTAAATTTAGTCTATGTATACACTTCCCTTTCCAGCTACACACAGATGTCTCCCTCTCTAGGAAAACTACAATCCTGAGGCTGAATGGTATGGAAAATGATAAACTTTCTTCAAACCCTCCCCATCTCAGTGATTCTGAATACTAGCTTATTACTTACTCTCTTATTCCCATTGATAAATCACTTGTTCTGATCCCCTTCAATCTAACCCCCCCAAATATCCAATTAGAAAGTTGTCTGCCCCTTCCATCACCTAAATTCCATGTTGTCACTTTGGACAAGAAACATGCCAGTGAAAATCATATTCACATATAAGATTCAAGACAAGTCCACAAAGGTCAATATACCACATTATACACACACATATATATGTATATATACATATAAGATACAAAATATATAGATATTGTTATAGCTACAGCAGCTATTTTTCTAGTAGCAAAAAAAGAAATCCCTGGAAACTAAAAAGATATCCATCTATTGAAGGCTGGCTAAATAAGTTGTAGTGTATGAGCATAATATATATTTTTCACCATAAAAATGATGAAATATATAGTTTCTAAGGAAATAGGAAGACTTTTTCATTACTTCAAGAGATTTAATTACCATTTTGTGTTAATGACTGTCAAGTCCTACTTATCCTACTCCAAACACTCTGTGGACCTCTAAAGTAGCTGTTTTTCAGACATTTTGAAATGGAAGTTTAATAACCAGTTAAACTCTACATATTCAAAATAGATCTCATTATCTTTTTCCCTAAACTTTTCCTTCCTCTTCTCCCCTTTAAACTTTCCCTCTCTCCTATTTTCCTTAACACAGTAGACAACTTCATTTTACAGTTTCTCCCAACCTAAGAGTCATTGTGGTTGCCAAAATCTGTCTATTTTATCTTATCTTTGCTTCTTTATATCTCTAGTACTTAGCACAGTGACTGACACATAGCTGCAGTTAATAAATGTTTATCAGTTCTTTAATAGATGCTAGAGTAAGCAAAACCTAGAGAAAAAATTATGTATTTTCCAGGTTACCTTTGCCTCTTCATGAGATGTAGTACCACCACTTTACCCTTTTTTATGATATAATTTCCTTTCCACCTCTAGTTTCTAGGACAAATTATACATATGTTCTTTACATACTTTTATGGCAGAAGTATAGTTCTCAAAATTTCTTTTTACCTTTTTAGAAATCTCTTGAGTTCTGTATTTGAAGATCAAACATTTTATGTAGGTCTGGTTTTTTCATCAAAAATAGATGGAATTCATTTATTTTGTTAAATGTATATCTTCTTCCCTGGAAATGGATGCTCATTCTTGCTGGGTAAGTTATTCTTGGCTGCATACCAAGTTCCTTAGCCTTTTTGGAAAATCATGTTCCAGGCCCTTCGTTCTTTTAATGTGGATGCTGCTAGATCCTGGGTTATCCTTATTGTGGATCCTCCATATCTGAATTGCTTTTTTCTAGCAGCTTCCAATATCTTTTCCTTTGTCTGATGGTTCTTGAACTTGGCCACTATATTTCTTGGCGTTTTGATTTTAGGGTCCCTTTCAGTAGGTGATCGATGAATTTTTTCAATGACTATTTCACCCTCTGTTTCCAAAATGTCTGGGCAGTTCTCTTTGATAATTTCCTCAAAAATAGTGTCCAAGCTCTTTTTTTCCTCACATTTTTCAGGCAGTCCAATTATTCTCAAATTGTCTCTCCTGGATCTGTTTTCCAGGTCTGCTGTCTTTCTAATAAGGTACTTGACATTCTTTTCAATTGTTTCATTTCTCTGGTTTCTTCTTGAGTCATTAATTTCTACTTGTTCGAGTCTAATTTTCAATGATGTATTTTCTTCACTCACTTTTTTTATATCTTTTTGTAATTGTCCAATTGTGTTTTTATCTTCTATGGAATTTTTTTTCCATTTTATCCATTTTAATTTTTAGAGAGCTGATTTCTTTATCCAGCTCACTAATCCTGTTTTCCTTGGAGTGGTTTGCCTTTTATAATTCACTAATTTTATTTCTCAATGATTTGTTTTCTTTATCCACTCTGTCTTTAAATGCGTGGAATGACTTCTCCAAGCTCTCTTGCCAAGCTTCCCTTTCCTTTTCCCATTTCTCTTCTAGCTCTCTTGTGAGAGCCTTTTTGATTTCTTCTATGAGATTATTTTGTATTGAGGAGCAGATCTTATCCCCCTTAGGGGATTCCTCTGGGGACAGTCTGTTTTTAGTCTCCTCAGTGTTTGAAGTCTGCTCTCTCTCCATACAAAAGCTGTCAATGGTTAGAGCCCTTTTGAATTTTTTGTTCATTTTGTCAAGAGCGGAATGGAAGAAAACAAACTGACAAGAGAAACAATTGGTCTGTTTTGGGGGGGATGGAGCTGGATGGTGTTAATGGGCTTCCTCTACAGACTGGGGGTAGGGCAGCAGAGAGCCACTAACAGAACAGCGATGGCTGCACTGTGTCTGTGCTCTGAGGCTCTGAGAATGCGCTGAGTCACTCTAGGTGGGGGTTGGGGGTCACTGAGTTCAGATGCTAGCTTCTGGGGTTTTATTCTTCACCTCCGGTGTTTACACCCTCTCCACTGCTCCTGGCTTGCTGCCAATATGGAGTATCCACACTGGGGTAAAAGTCTTTTTGCAGAAACGGCAGAGATCGTACCCCTCCCCCTTCGGTCTGAGCTGTGTGAGTTGCCTGTCTTGCTGTGGCTTGCCTGCCCTCAATCTGTGCCCAGTCTGTTCAACCCTCCCCCGAGCAAACACAGACCTTCTCTGGCGAATTTCAAGGATGTCTTCTGTTGGTGATTATTTGTGGGTTTCTATTCCGGTGAAGCATTAACTCTGAGGCTTGTCATGAAGTAAGTTCTGAGAGAAAACTTGGAGCTTAAGCAGCTGTCTGCCTCCACGCCGCCATCTTGGCTGGAAGTCTCTAAAGATAAAAATTCTGAGGAAAATAAGGGATTTAAAAATTTATAACTTATCTTTTTGCTGTCTATTATATTTCTTCATTATTTCCACTTGGAAGATAATTTGCCTGAAGAGAGAAAAGTGAAGAAAAATAAGAGTTGAGTGGATTTTCCTTTTCTTTCATCAATTGAAAATGTTGTTTTATAAATTTTGAGCAATAGATATATCCCTTTAAATTTTTTCTTGTGACCATCATAAGACCTTTACCTTAGCCTATATTGCTAGTGTCAGTTTGTTTCAAGCTTTAACAATCCTGATAAATTAGCTAGTAACAAATGAGAATAATTATATCTTATTTATATGAAGAATAGATCAGAACATCTTGTCATGGGAGATATTTCTAGTTTCTCTAAAAGAAAAATTTTCCTAGTACTATGCTAGTTAAAGCAATTAATATGAGAATAGAGTGGCATTGATGGATGAATGAACTGGAGGAATAATAAAATAATAGCATTAGTATGCTAATTTAAGATTTGCAAAGTATTTCAACATTATCTCATCTTATTCTCACAATAATTATTTTATAAATGAGGAAACTGAGGCAGATAGAAATTCACTTAAAGTCATAAAGACACAAGTTGAGTTTGAACGGGGTCCTCACTCAAGGTTCAGTAATCTTTTCATTGTGTCTCATGAAGGAGATGGGCCAGGGAGGAAAAACTAGTATTATGATCTTCCAGTATAAGAGAGGCAGAAAAAATAGACCTAAATATAATCTTATTTCACAATTTCATCTCCCAGCTAATGAGAACACCAAAGCAATAAGTACATATTGATCACAAAAAAAACAATTTTGCTTATATTAAGTTAAACAAAAAATGCAGACAAGATTAAAGGGGAAGAAATAAACTGGGATAATTGTTTTTTTACATTTAAGGGCTCTGATAAAGGCCTCATTTCTAAAATATTGAGAGAACTGACTCAAACTTAGAGGAATTCAAACCACTCTTCAATTCATGAATGGTCAAAGGATATGAACAAACAATTTTCAGATGAAGAAATCCAAACTATTTCTAGTCTTATAAAAAGGTGCTCTAAATCACTATTGATTAGAAAAATTAAAATTTATACAACTCTGAGATACCACTTGACAGGACAAGATAATAATAAATGTTGGAGGGCATATGGGAAAACTGGGGCACTAATACATTATTGGTGGAACTGTGAATGCATCCAACCACTCTGGGAGAGCAATGTAGAACTATGCTTTGATCCAGCAGTGTTTCTACTGAGCAAGGAGATCTTAAAGGAGGGAAAGGGACATGTACAAAAGTGTTTGTGGCAGGCTTTTTTTTTTAGTTGCAAGAAACTGGAAACCAAATGGATGCCTATCAATTGGGGAATGGCTGAATACATTATGTAATATTAATGTTATGGAATATTTTTGTTTTGTAAGAAACAACCAGCGGGATGATTTCAGAGAAGCCTGGAGAAACTTATATGAACTGATGCTAAGTGAAATGAGAAGAATCAGGAAATCATTATACATGGCAAGAACAAGATTATGCTATAATCAATTCTGATGGATGTGACTCTCTTCAACAATGAGATGATTCAAACCAGTTCCAATTGTTCAGTCATGAAGAGAGCCATCTACATCCAAAGAGAGAAATATGGGAACAAAGTGTGGTTCACAACATAGCATTTTCACTATTTTTGTTGTTGTTTGCTTGCATTTTATTTTGCTTCTTTTTTTTAACTGGTTTGATTGGATTTTTCTTGTGTGATACAATAATTGTATAAATATGTATGTGTATATTGGATTTAACATATGCTTCTACCATATTTAACATGTATTGGACAACTTGCCATCTAGCAGAGGGTGGGCAAGAAGATGGGCAAATTGAAATACAAGGTTTTGCAAGGGCTAATGTTGAAGAATTTTCTGTGCATACGTTTTGAAAAATAAAAACCTTTAATAAAAAAAGTGCTGCTTTTCATAACACTTAATTTTATTAACAGGTAGAATGTGGTTTAATACTCTACAGAAATATACTGAGTCTCAAAAAGCAAGTTACATCATCTCTCAAGACCAAGAATAATCATATCAAGTCTAGAGTTATGGAGACCTGAGTTCAAATCTAGCTTCAGACATTGACAAGCATTGTGACGCTCAGTTAGTCATTTCATCCTGTTTGTCTCAGTTTCTTCATCTGTAAAATGACCTAGAGAAAGAAATGACAAACTATCATAAAATTTTTGCCAAAAAAAGTCACAAGTAGAATAAAAAAGAGTTGGACACAAGTGAAACAACTATACAAATACAAAATAAAGATGTTACACTCATCAATTCTCTGAGGCCATTTTCAGTTTTCAGAATTCAATCTATGAAATATTTTGAGTCATCTCCTAAGCTTGAAATATGTTTCATCCAGCCAATCAATCTGTTTACTGTTTATGAACATGTCAGAGGGAATATAATCCTAGAAAATACTCCTGAATGGCTGATTGATTTGGTTTCTCCACACCAGACAGATGAAAAGGGCTCTTGAGGGGGGGTCAGTGGGAAAGTATGTGCAAACACTTTATGTGCACTATCTCTATTCTCATTGGCAGATGGACATACAAGAAACAGTATATTTGACTTATGAAGTGTGAGGGTTACAGATGGGGCAGGGAAGACTTCTGTCAAATAGAAGTTTCTGGCAAGGAGAAGAAAGTACTGGAGAAAAGAAAATAGGGAATAATGTAAAGATGGACAATTTGCTATTGTTTGACACCCAATAGAAGGGACAAACTTACAATGGGACAGTGTAGCAAGAGGATGGTCCTTTCCAGGAATCTAGTTCCTGCCCCTTACTGCATTTATAGTAGCAGAACCACTCATACCTTCACTAATCAGTGGAAATTTACTTAGAGATATTTTTTTTAATAAAGGAAGTATAATGCACTTAGGAAATAATGGAGCATTCTAATCCAGGAGTAATAAGATTTGAGCTTCCTTGCTCTAATCAGAGACCTGTGTTTGTGTGCATGTGTGTGTTTTTAATTTTTACTGCCAAAAACTGATGAAATAATTCCATAACATAAAGCTTGATTAAAGTGGCAATTAAATTAAAATGGAATTGATCTGACATGTCTCCTTTTTAAAATTACTACATGACTAAAATGTACATCTTTATTTCCTTCAGAAAGCCCTTAGACTGTGGTGTTGATTAGAAAAATATTGAGAACAATAATAATTTTTCACCAATGTGAGCATTTAATATGGAATAGAAAGCCTGTACTTACGGTGTTATTCCATTTTCCACAGAAGGCTGCCTTTCACATTACTACTTGCTATCAGCATATTTCATGTCACTCCATCACACTGTCTTTCCTTCAAAGTCTACATTTGTTGGAACAGATGGAAAGTTAGTTTAAATTAATTGAAAGCATGCTGTGCACAGCTTGTGGTGATGTGAACACGCAAAGAAGAAAGGCAGATACACCAATTCCCTTTCTAAGATACCTATAATAGAAAGTAGGAATCTCTTGGGGGAAATATATATCCAGAAATTATGCCTTTTGAAAGTAATATTACTTTCATCTTGAGAATAGGGGAGGTGAAATTAGTCAGATACACATGGTTTGAAAAGAAAATTCATAGAATTTTTTAAATACTAGATAAAGTCAATGTAATGGAAAGAAATTTAGACATGTAATCAGGTGAGTTTGGGGTTCAAACCTAAGTTCTAACACTTACCAATTGCCCGGTTATAAAAGATTAATTTTAACTCTGATCCAACTCAGTTTCCCAAAATGAAAATTGAAGTGATAATGTTGCCACTGCTTTCTTCTTAGAGTTGTGGGAAAAATACTTTTCATCAATCAATCACCAAACATTTAATAAGTACACCTTATCAATACCAGGGATACCAAGAAAAGGGAAATGGCTCTTGTAACTTTAAGACAGAAAAAAAAAAAAAATATATATATATATATATAAAGAATTTTATTTTTTTGTGTGTGTGTGCTGATTATTTGGTTTATTAGAATAACTGGCATTCTAAAGGATGGAGGTAAGAACTATGGGCCTTACTTTTCTATTCCATTATATAAGAAATTATATTACTTAACATCCAAGGTTTTTCTAATGAATGTTTCAATATTTTTTCTACATAATGGAGGTAATAAGACATAAAGCATTAGCTTTCTTTTGTATTAAAGATTTTTCCAAAAATATGAATAATTTTCAACATTTACTCTTGCAAAACCTTGTGTTCCAATTTTTTTCTTCATTCCTATCCCTTACCCTCTCTCCTTGAAGCAAGTAATCCAATTTATGTTAAACATGCAATTCTTTTATACATATTTCCACAATTATCATGCTGCACAAGGAAAAACAGATCAAAAAGGGGAAAAATGAGAAAAAAAATGCAAGCAAACAACAAAAAAGCGAAAATAGTATGTTGTGATCCACACTTAATTCCCATAGTCCTCTCTTTAGGTTCAGGTGGCTCTGTTCATCACAAGAGCATTGGAACTGGCCTGAATCACCTTGCTGTTGAAAAGAGTCAAATCCATCAGAATTGATCATCAAAATGGTAGTTTTCTGACAATATGTTCCTTCTTTCAGGAAGGAATGCATTTTCTGCATCGAACTTTAATCTTGCCCTCATTATAAAGGTTTGCAGAAAATATTTATGAATCAATTTATAGTCACAAATAAAAGAGTTCTAGAACTGGTAATGCTGTTGACTTGCTATGTGACCTTGGACATATCATTACCCTTCTTTGAGTATTTTGACAATTTTTGTGTAATCTCTATTTCTTCCACTTAATAATGGCATATAAGCTCTCTTTCAGAGCTAATATCCTGAGAATTTATGTTTCTTCTTGCTTTGAAGGCAACATGTTTAAGTTGGAAATCATCATTAGAAACACTGAGATGTTTCTTTGGTTTGATTTCATTTCGTTTGGACAAAGATTGTATAAATTCTTTCCAGATAGTGTTGTCCAGTAAAGATATTGCTTCAGGGAATAGAGCTTCATAGAATTATGGAAAGGTCAAGTTGAAGGGGATATTAGAGATGAGAAAAATGTATTTCTCAAGTACAAAATTGGGGAGGTATGAATAGATGCCAATTTATTCCCCCCAAAAGATTAGAAAACATACATGAAAATAATTCACATTTATTAGATGGATATAGTGGTCAATCAGAAAACATTTTATTAAGCACTTATTCTGTGCCAGGTATTGTTCTAATATAAAAACATAAATGAAATTGAATAACACAAAACATTAAGAGTCTTTAACGCAATTTCATATCTATAAAGATATTCCAGGGCAGTAAGTTTCCTCGCCAATTCAAGTGAGCACTTCCTTTGCAACTTAGAGTCTTAGAAAATTATCTACAACATGAAAGATAAAATTATTTAGCATGCTCATACAAACAATGAATATTAGTGGACTAGATAAACTCAGGAGAAATGTGTGATATTTACTGTTTTACCGTTTTGTTTTACTCTCTCCTGAATTATAGAATATAAAGTCAGTGAGGTGTTTATATCCCTAGAGTGTAAATCAGTTCTGGGAGCATAAGAGATATATAATAAAAACTTATTGACTTGAATTGAATTGACCCTTTCCTTTCATAAGGTTTTTTTTGCTCCAATTAATTAGAATCAATAAATATTTCTTAAATATTTACAAACTACAAGGTCTCCAGTTAAACTCTGGGAATCTAATGTACAAAGGACATAATCCCATAGAGGACACAAGTCATAAAATATAGTAC
Organism: Sminthopsis crassicaudata; assembly: GCF_048593235.1. Lineage (NCBI taxonomy): Eukaryota > Metazoa > Chordata > Mammalia > Dasyuromorphia > Dasyuridae > Sminthopsis > Sminthopsis crassicaudata. Next base: position 218,959,574 of record NC_133618.1, read on the forward strand.
CTACCTATAATCTTGTGTTCCAGTCATTGCTTCCATTCATGCCTGCCATAGATGGTAGAAAAGGATAAACACTGTGATCTTTTATTGAGTCTCTCAAGGCACCTTATTGCCAAACTTAGAATAAACTGAGGGAATTGGAAAATACAACCTGTTAAATCCATTTTCTTAGTCAGCTTCTTGTAAAATTTTTTGCCATCTCTTCATGAGTAAAAGATATGTCTGTCTAAATCCTTCTCTCAAAATCTTTCCCTAACTCATCACAACCAGAAGTTCTTAATTGTTGCATTTGACATTTTGTTTTGTGCCTGCACATGACAAAAATCCCATTATTTATTCAATGGAGGGTGGTCTAAAAGGTAGCTAGATTAAGTTTTCACCCTGACTTCTCACTTCCCACTCCCCTACACATGCATCTGAAATTCTTGTGCCTGATTCAGGAATTTGATTGAAATGCTCTAGTTCTTGTCTTCGATTTTGCTTTCCATGGTAAGAGATATTTCCAAAAGTTCTACCAATTATCTCCCACTCAATATATACAATAGCTGAATTCAGTATCGCAAAAATATAATATTAACATAATGCAATATATACTTACTTTAGCTTAACAAACAATGCAGTATTAATGTTAGCTTAACACATTATAAATCACAAGCAGTTTGAGACATGCTGAAGTCCCCTTAAGCAAACTATAATTATACATAAGCAGACTTATCTTGTAAGTTTAAGCTTCCCTCCATCCTTTCTGACAAAGAATAAACACTACTTTAATCTACAAAATAAACTATGTCAAGCCTTCCCAGATTCTGCCACCATAGCACAACATCTTACTTTTAAATAGTAATTTATTTTTTCTAATTACATGTAAAGATTTTAATTTTTTTATATTTAAGTTTTTAAATTTTTCTCCCTTACTTTTTCTACTTCCCTCCTCTTACCTTCCTAAAATGGTAAACAATTTGATATAGATTATATATGTGCAATCATATAATACATATTATCATGAGTCATGTAACATAGTCTTTTACACCCAGTATACAGAGAAATATGAATCAAAGTAGAGTGTAATAAATGAAAAGGGTAAATAATGAAAATGACTATATGGAATGACAGAAGGGATAGAGCAACAACAAACAGGAGTGAAGAAATCAGAAAAGGTTTCATAGAGAAGGTGGATCTTGAAATAAAAAGATTGGCATGATGAAGATTGAGTGTGGAATTGTAAATGCATCCAACCATAATGGAGAGCAATTTGGAACTATGCTCAAAAAGTTATCAAAGTGTGCATCTGCTTTAATCCAGCAGTGTTTCTACTGGGCTTATATGCCAAACAGATCTTAAAGGAAGGAAAGGGACCCATATGTGCAAAAATATTTGTGGAATATTATGGAATATTATTATTCCGTAGGAAATGACCAGCAGTATGATTTCAGAGAAACCTGGAGAGACTTACTTGAATTGATGCTAAAAGAAATGAGCAGAACCAGGAGATCATTATACACGACAACAACAAGATTATACGATGATCAATTCTGATGGATGTGGACTTTTTCAATAATGGGATCATTCAGTCCAGTTTCAATGCTCTTGTGAAGAAGAGAAATCTGCACCCAGAAAAAGGCCTGTGGGGACTGAATATGGATCACAATGTAATATTTTTAATCTTTTTGTTGTTGTTTGCTTGCATTTTATTTTGCTTTTCTCTCTCTCTGTTTTTACTGGTTTGATTGGATTTTTCTTGTGTGGTATGATAATCATATATATATATATATATATATATATATATATATATATATATATATATATATATGTGTGTGTGTGTGTGTATACATATATATGCATATATTGGATTTAACATACATTTCTACCATGTTTAACATATATTGGACTACTTATCATCTAGGGGATGATGTGGGGGAAGGAAGAAGAAATTAGAATACAAGGTTTTGCAAGGACTAATGTTGAAGAATTGTCCATGCATATGTTTTGAAAAATAAAATGCTTTAATAAAGGGGATAAAAAAGAAAGTATAGTATAAACAGGAACAATGTGGAACAAGTATCAGCTTGCATAGACATTCTGGGCAGGGTGTTTACTTCAGAAAAAAAAGACAAAGATATCTTAGAAAAAAGCCTATAGGGTCCCTTAAATACCAGACTTGAGAATTTGCATTTCTATTGCCTAGAGGCAATAGAAGATTTCTAAGCAAAGGAGTGACAAATCAATTTGAAGATTATTGGCTAGTAATGTGGAGAATGAGTTGGGGAAGAGAGGGAAAGAGGTGTTAAGAATAATGTGGAGCTTATTACAATAGAGAGTATGTGACAAGTAATGAGAATATGTAATTTGAGGGTGGTGATGTGAGAGGAAAGAAGGAAACATGAGAAAGCTATTTAGCAGGGATGCAGTATGATAAAGAGGAAAAATAATTGCTTTGCAGTTAGAGGTTCAAATAACATCTCTGCTGTTTCCTATGTGTATAATTTTGGGGAGAGCATTGAAGCTGCCTGGCCTTCAATTTCTTCAAATATAATGGGTCTTGATAACTTCTGAGAACTCTTCTAGATCTAGTTCTATGAGCTTATGAATTAGAATTATGGCTGATGAATGGGAAGCTGATTGAGGTCATCCATTAATATGCCATTTGTTTGTGAATATCTTAATTACAGTAGTAAATAAACAATTAGTTGGATCCATAATTAAATAGAATGAGAGCCTAGCTGGATCATTTTGGTTAATTCCACAGTGTTTTTAATTATCACAAGTCACTTTTTGTGACAAGTCAATCATTTAAGAACAAGATTTTCCATATTAATCCATCAAGAAATCCATAATACTATATGGCTTGAGTGATATGCTTAAAAACAAGAGGCCATCTCTTACTATATCTACTAATTTAAATATAAGGCATGATTTCATCATCTGAATATTCCTTCAAGATTTCATAAAACTACAAAATCACAGATCATTGATATAGTTATACTATTCGGGTAAAAGTCATGGAATTCAATTGCAATTCAACAAACATCAAACACTATTAGAGAGGCATTGAATTAGACAATGGAAATTTAAAAATAAAATATTCCTTACTCTGAAGATTCTTACACATTCTAATGGAGAAATACAATATGGACACTGAAAAATATATACAGATACAGATTCATATATAATTTTTATATGTGTATATGAAGTTATACAAAGTATTTTCAAGTAGGAGAAATCTCTAATTGAAAAATCAAGAAAGATTCTATATAAGATGTGGTATTTAATCTGTTGTGAAGCAAACTTGGTGATCCTTTGAGGTAGAGAGGTGAGAAAAGAATAAATACCAAGTATAGAAAATCACAAAGAAAGGAAATAAAATATTATAGTTCAAGAATAGTTAACAAAATCATTTGATTGAAATGTATAGTATATAAAGGATAGTAATATGAAATAAGACTGGAGAATTACATGGAAGCCACATTGTAGAAGAATCAAATATCAAGTTGAAGATACTATATGTTATTGCAAAGGCAATAGGGAATCACTGAAAATTTTTGAGGAAAGGAGTGCTATGGTTAAATCTATGCTCTGGGAATATCAATTTAGCAGATAAATGGAATACAATTTGAAAGGGAGAAAAGTAGGAAGAAAAATATTAATTAGAAATCCATTACAATAGTCTGAGTGGGAGGTAATGCTGGCATGAACTAATGTAGAAGATGTATGAGTGAACAGAAAGGGAGAGCTGTAAGATATTCTATGTTGCTGGAATCAATGTCTTGATCCCAGAAGATACTATATATGAATGACATCAGAAATGGGATTTGAATCTAACTCTCTGACTGTAAGTCAATTTCCTCTACTTTAGGCAAGTCATGTAGAGCAAGAATAGCAAATAGCATACAGACAATCTGAGTGATTTACTGCTATCCATGAAATACTCAGAAGGGTATAATATATCAAATATTGCACTATGCCTGATATCTATAAGGCCTGATTTTGAATCCTTTCTTTGATATTTATTACCTGTATGACCATGAGTAAATTAGCCTCTCCAAACCTCAGTTTCAGCATCTGAAGAATGATTGGACTGGAACTGATGATCTTATATCTAACTAAACCCTTTCCCTTAATCCTCAATTTATGATGCTTTAAGTCTGTGATTTTTTTTTTAATTTAGAAAAGACTTTCACTGAATTAAAAGGGTTTTCTATTAAGGATTTCTTTTAAATCATGAACAAGAATTAGAAAAAATGAGAAAAGTTTTTCATCTTCAGTAGTTAACAAAGTATATATGCTGATTTGAAGCAGAGTAATAAGAATAGATATGAATTAATAGTTGTCTGTATGTAATAGGTGAAGTGGAAAGGATAATCAAAGCTTATTCTGAGCTTTCAAGTGTTGGTGATTGGGAGAATGGAAATATGATAAACAGACTAGGACATTTAAAGATTGCATAGGTTAGGGGGAAAGAAAAGTTCAGTTTAAGAAATGAAAATTTTGGGATGCCATTTGTACATTCAAGTTGAGAAATACAGTAGGATAAAATTTTGCTTGTAGATATATTTGGGAAATATCTGCAGAATACTAATGTGAGAATTCCAAGGGTCAGGAATAGATATAGAAGAAATGATCAACATACATATAATTTTTTGTAGGTTGCATATTGCCTTAGAAAACTAAACATATTTTCATGTTTTTATCAATGTTTCAACTCATTAATTCAAATAGAAGCTAAGTTTTCATCTATTTCAAGCCCAATTTGGGAGTATAATGGCTGCATGTGGTCCATAGACTCCCTTTTCTAGTATAGTGGCTTAAACACTATATTTAAGTCAGTAAAAAATGAGTCCAACCTCTTCCTCAGAGATTTATCAGCTTTGTTGTCCTGGGAAAATAAACTAATTTGTCTGAATCTCAGTTTCTTCACCTGTAAAATTTAAATGATAGCATCTCTTTCAAGATTATTGGAAAAATCAAGCATGACCATGTATGCAAACATTTTGAAAATCTTAAAACACTACACAAATACTAGATGTTAATATTGTTATTATTATTGTCATTCATATGTAGTATCTAATACAGCTAGAACATTCAAAGTCACAGAAATTGCTTTACTTATTTTAAGTCTTTATCTGTTTATAAAATTAATAGAGAAGGTGAGGAAGTAATTGCAAGTGAAAACCTTCTGAAGGAATTTTATGTTTAAAGTATATTTGAAATAAAAAAGTTATCAAAATATGTATGATCAGGAATTATTCTGTTTTGCATATATAGGAATCAAGTTCTAAGGCCAAGCTGAGGCAAGTGATCCCTTTCTATAACTGAGGATGTCCCAGCATAGAGAGTTTTTTAAGGCCTGTGGAATGCTGGAGTATCATGGCTGCCCTATGTTCCCATTTTCATCCTTAGGTAGGTGAGGGTTCTCCATCTCACAAACCATTTTTGGAGGGTCGATGCACTGGAAGAGAAACAAGATCATGGCTTATGGCAGCAGAGAAAATGATGACCAGGGATCAAATAAAGATCTTCAGTCTCTGGGACAAACCTATGAGAAACTAGCTCATCCTGTTTGTTTGTTTGTTTGTTTGTTTGTTTGTTTGTTTGTTTTTTGGAGGGTGGATTGGAGGAGAAGAAATTTTGAACACCTTGGCTATGGTTGTTGAAACTAACATGAGATTCAAGCTCAACACACACACACACACACACACACACACATACATATATGTATATATGTCTTAGACTCAAATTAAAGAGAAAGTAACAAAACAATCTCTGAAATGTCCCAGTAACATCAAAAGAAATATTTAAAAAGAAAAAAATATTGCCTAAATAAAATCATTAGAGTGAAGGCAAGCTTTTTCGCATTCTGTGGCTCAAAGGGATTAGGAGGAATGTAAGGAAAAGACCCCAATTTCAACTTGACAGATGAATAAACCAAAGAAAAAACACTAGTTTATGTTTTTTTAGCAGCATCCCATAAGTAGTATGGAGAAGAGCCTTCAGTGAAGAAGAATTAAGAAAATACCAAAGTAAAGTATGAAGGTGTCACCCTACATCCCTAAAAATTCAGACTGAGGGGATTGGAGCAGAATAAGAAAAAATCACAGCCTGAGAGATGGGTGAGGCTCCAACTCAGATAAATCAGAAACAGGATATATAAGAGAGAAGTTCAAGGAAAAGAATGGAAGAAAATGAAATATTGGAGAAGCAGGTATTTGAAGTCATAGAAAGGAGATCACTATAAATGAAATGGAGGTAAAGGTACTTTTAAAAAGGCAAACTGGATTAGGTGAATTCCTCAGGGTCACACAGATATGATGTATCTGATGTCCTCAGAATTCTGCTCCAGTGCTCTATTCATTGTACCATCAAACTGGCCCCAAGAAACTTTCAATATGAAAGGAATTGTGTTTAGGCAAAATGAAATCCTTTGATAATATACAGAATTGTTCATTATTGGGTGGAAGGCCAATTCTCTTTCTAAGTCCCTCCTGAGTGAGCCCAATCATCATCTCTTCTCCTGCACAATAGAGGTGTTGGCAGAATTTAGTTAAGGTAAAGCTCCTAAGGTTCATAATTCTCTGGAGAGAAAGGTAGGCAGTGAGAAGATACAGTATCCAGATAGCTGTCTACAATCTGTCCTATCTAGAGCAATTCACATTTTTCCTTGCTCTAGAGACCACAGTCAATATAGAGGTAATGATACCTGATAATTGGTGCCATTGTGAAAAAGCATAGTTGTCATGAAATGAGTGTTGTTGAATGAAGCATGAGAGATCGGAAGAATTAGAAAGGGCACGAGGAAGAAGTGGAGAATGGTATGGTCAGTGATAAATTTAACTATTTCAGAAGTCTCAGAATAGAAGGTTTGTTTTCACCTAGATCTTAAGATCATGGGGAGTGTGAAGACTTGAACAGGCTCTAGAGTCAAGTCCTTCCTCTCTCTATAGCTAATGAAAACTCCTGCATATAAATTATTGGGTCCTTGAAGTGTTAGACTAAGTATCTGACACCATATTTTCTAAAGACTATTCACTCCCATAGATGTGGGATAACATAAAGAAATCTGGAGCCAGGGGCAGCTAGGTGGCACAGGGTATAGAGCACCAGCCCTGAAGTCAGAAGGACCTGAGTTCAAATATAGCATCAGACACTTAATACTTCCTAGCTGTGTGACCCTGGGCAGGTCACTTAACCCCAATTTCCTCTGGAAAAAAAAAAGAAAGAAAGAAAAAAAGAAATCTGGAACCTGTCCAATGTTTACATTTTAAAAGATATGTATTGCAACAAGAAAATTGGATTTAGACACATATATTGTATCTAGGTTATACTGTAACAAATGTAAAATGTATGGGATTGCCTGTCATCTAGGGAAGAGAGTAGAGGGAGGGAAGGGAAAATTTGGAAAAATGAATACAAGGGATAATGTTATAAAAATTACTCATGCATATGTACTGTCAAAATTTATAATTATGAATTAATTTAAAAAGGGAAAAAAAGATACATATATAGTTTCTTGTTTGTTTTTTTCCTGAAATCTTCAATTCTTTTGTCACTTTTTCAGTGAAAAAACATTTCTTTACTTTTTATTGGGTCATTACAGCTATTATTTTACTTCTAATTCTATATTCAACAAGACTTTTAAATGATTAGGAGTATTGGTGAAATCGATTTCTTAGTTAAATAGAGAATTATACATAATTTGAGGAACTCTATCATAGTGGGGTCAAACTCAAAGAGAAACAGATCCTTGTTAATCACATAACTTTGAAAACCACACCTTGACATTATTTACATTGAATTGAACTACTATTTATTATCTAAGTCATTCACAGTTTATCTGTGTACAGCAATGTGCCCAGTGGTCTCCTAATTCTGAATTTCACTTCATTATCTTTTTCCAATTCCTCTTTCCTAATTTTCCTATTATTATTGAGAACATCATTATTCTACCCAAGCCTACAACCTATATTTCACCCTCAAATTAGTGTGCTCTCTCCTGCTCTTACTTTCATTCTTGTTCTCTCTCTGCCTCTCTCCTTCTCTCTCTCTTTAGTACACATCTCCTTCTCTTCTCTGGTGTAGGACCACCACCCTGGTGTAGACCATTATCATCTCATACCTGGATTGCTGCAGTAAGCTTCTGATTAATCTTTCACTTTGACTATCTCTACTAATGTCCATACATCACTCACATACTAATTATTCTAAAATGGAGGCCTAAAATGTTATCTTCTCTTTTAAAAAGCCAGTGATTTTCTATTAACTTTAGGATCAAATATGAAATACATTCATAACCTAGAACCTTGTTACCTCATCCACATTTCTTTTATCTTATGACTTTTTCTGTATTCAATATCTACTCACAATGAACTTCTTGTTTTTATTCACACAAGGTACCCCATTTCATATCTATGTGAATTTACAATGGCTCTATCATATATTTGGAATTAATTCCCTCTTTATTTTTGTCTCAACTTTCCTGGCTTCCTTCAGGTCCCAGTGAAAATCCTACTTTCTTCAAAGTCTTTCCTAATACCCTTTAATTCTTCTGCCCTCCCTCTGTTGATTATCTTCATTTTTTCCTGTATATATCTTGTGTGTATATAATTGGTTGCATGTTGTCTCCTCCACTAGATGATAAGTTCCTTGACAGCAGAGACTATTTTGTTTTGTTTTGTTTTTTTATTCTTTTGCTCATTGCTTAGTGTCTGTCATGTTGTAGGCACATGAGAAATGCCTGATGATGCCTCTAAAATTCTTTGACTGTGAAATCTTTTGGTTGCCTATGCTATTACTTACTAAAGGTGTTTTAGATTTTATCTTCTAGAATCATTTGTTCCCTTGAGTGTCAGGAAAATATATAACAAATCTATGTTTTCTCAGGCTCCCTACTATGTCTCATGTATATTCTTTTGAATAAAGATATATTTCACATGCACCATGAAAGATTTGTTACAGATATTTTTATGCTCCTCCTAACCAATTTACTAATACAATATTCTATTATGGAGGCAGTGTCTATGGTGACAAGATTATTAATTCTGAATTTTAAGGATCTGGTTCAAATATAATCTTTGATATTTATTATATTGTAATCTGGGGCAGGCTACTGAACCTCCTCTTGTCTTCATTTTCTCTGTCCTCTTCAGAGGAAGTTGGACTTGATTATATCTCAAATCACTTCCAGTTCTCCTGCTGTTGTTAAAAAAAAGTTCCTCCTATTTCAGAATGCCCATGAGTGTTAATTAGGATATCTTAGGTTCTTTAGAAGCCGTCATTCACATAGTCTAAAACTAATGATTGTTACCTAATACTGAAGGTCAAAAAGGTGTTTCCCCTTTATTTGTGTCATGTTCTTTTATTCCCATTCCTCTTAATGCTGATTTTTATTCCTCCTTTACTCAGAATCTTTTCTACTTTCCTTGATTAGTTTTGATCATAGAATCACAGATTTAAAGTGTGAAGGCATTTTAGAAGTCATTTAGTTCAATGTCCTCATAGATCAGATGAAATAATGAGGTCCAGAGACGTAAGTGACCTGGTAAGAATGAAAGATAGAAAGATGGATAGCTAGATGATATCTAGCTAGCTAGCTAATTAGATAGATAGATAGATAGACAGACAGACAGACAAGGAGATAGCTATAAAAATAGAGATATGTTAAACATGAACCAGAATTAAACATGGATAATGATTTAATCTGAAATATACTATAGAAACATAGTAACTTATCCATTGTACCACACTGTCCTAATACCATGGGTCTTTTTCAATATTATCTAAGTAGTTTTCATTATTTCATCTAAGCTAAGGCATAGAATGGCATAATTCAAATTCCATTTACTTTCTCCTTTAACAGAAAGGTCAACTTGCATTTGTAACATTCAAAATCACTGTTCCTAGGAGGGTTTTCCCTGTTCATATTTCTGGCTAAATATGAATTATAATTCTTGCAAATTTGCCTGGAAACTTTCCCTATAGATTGCCACTGGAAATTTTCTTTCTCTCTTCCTGTCCCCATTTCCTCTTGATGATAGGTACATCTGAGTATTGTAGCTGATATATTGCTTTACTTCCATTCTGCCTTCCCTACTAACCTGTCAGTCTGTTGGGGAATATCAGCAATAACCTGCTGTGCCAGATTAATAAGATGTCAGCCATTCCTCCAGGATACACTCACACTCACTGATAACCTTGGATCCCAGTGGAAAAATTTGAGGAATACAGAGAAAGAAAATAAGTGAAGAGTTTAGGAAGCACATAAGAAACCTGGAACAGAGGCATAATATAGTCATGACAGGAGGCTTTAGTTATGTGGACAGTCACTGAACTTCTTTTTCCAAAACAAAACAAATAATAATTTCATTAAAGTGCCTGGCAAATAGCAGGCATTTAATCAACATTTGCTGATTAAAAGATAGACTTACCTTAATGATAATTAAATATTTGAAAAAGAAAGAGAAGTTATTCTTTTCTTGTTCTAATTTGGGCCAAAAATAAAGAAATGGATGTCTAGATGAGAATGATAAGATCCTTAGAAGGGAGGGAGGGAAAGTAATTACCTCATCTTATTTGAGATCAAAAAAGAGACTGAACCTAGACAAAGTGTGAGATAGTTTATAGATTTTACAAGAGCAAATTTTAAAGAATATAGAGAAAAGATAGTAAAGATTCAGTAAACTAAAGTTCTGTAGAAGAAGTCAACACAAAGATGATGGGAGGCTCTCATGGATTAAATTTTTTTGCTATTATTTTTTTTATTAATTATAGTTTTTATTTACCAGATATATGCATGGGTAATTTTATAACATTGACAAATGCCAAACCTTTTGTTCCAATTTTTCCCCTCATTCCCCACCCCAGATGGCAGGTACATGTTATATATGTTAAAGTATAAATTAAATACAATATATGTATACATGTCCAAACAGTTGTTTTGCTGTACAAAAAGAATTGGACTTTGAAATAGTGTACAATTAGCCTGTGAAGGAAATAAAAAATGCAGGAGGACAAAAAAGAGGGATTGGGAATTCTATGTAGTGGTTCATAGTCATCTCCCAGAGTTCTTTTGCTGGATATAGCTGGTTCAGTTCATTAATGCTCTATTGGAATTGAAGATAGCTTCATCCATCAGAATTGATCATCATATAGTATTGTTGTTGAAGCATATAATGATCTCTTGGTCCTGCTCATTTCATTTAGCATCAGTTCATGTAAGTCTCTCCAGGTCTTTCTGAAATCATCCTGTTGGTCATTTCTTACAGAACAATAATATTCATGGATTAAATTTAAAAACAAACTATGAAATTATTCTATAGGCAAGAAAATTGGAGATGCTTATACTCACCAAAACATGGATGAATAAGAATTCATCAGACATCTAGATTTGTAAAAGACATGTAAAGAAGAGCTCTCCCCTAATAATACAATAACAAAAGATGGACATAAAACCAAACATGGCATGACAGGAATAAGTGTCAGTAATACTTAACACTAGAATTAGATAAACTGGTTTAAAAAAATTCTGAAGACCACAAAACTTATTGTTTCCACTATAAATGGGAATGAGAAGAATCGAAATAGGAATTCTCTAAGAATATCATCAAGTCATATGTAATGGGAACAAACTAGAACCATTCCCAGTAAAATCAGGGGTGAAACAAGGTTGTCCACTGTCACCATTGCTATTCAATGTTGTATTAGAAATATTAGTTTTGGCACTAAGAGAAGCAAAAGAGATTAAAGGAATTAGAGTAGATAATGAAGAAACCAAATTATCACTCTTTGCATTCTAACTTCCTTTATCTTTCAGAATATTAGACTCCAGGACCTTTGATTCTTTTAAGTTGGAAGTTGCTAGATCCTGGGTAATCCTTATTGTGGCTTCTTTGTATTTGAATTGTTTCTTGCTGCTTGTAGTATTTTTAACTTGGCAGATAGTTCTGAAATTTAGCTAGGATATTCCTTGAAGTTTTAATTTGACTCTCTTTCAGGATGTGAATTCTTTCAATTGCTATTTTACCTTCTGATTCTAGAACAGTTTTCCTTGATGATTTTCTGAAAGATGATGTCTAGGCTCTTTTTGTCATCATGGTTTGCAGAAAGCCTTATAATCATTAGATTGCCTCTCATAGATCTATTATCCCAGTCAGTTGTTTTTCCAATGAGATATTTCACATTTTCTTCTATTTTTTCATTTTTTTAGCTTTTCTTGATTGATTCTTATTATTTCATTGAGTCATTCATTTCCATTTGTTCAGTTCTACTTTTTAGTGAATTTTTTCTTTAGTTACCTTTTATAGTTCCTTTTGTATTTGGTCAATTGAATTTTTTAATGAGTTGTTTTCTTCTATGGATTTTTTTCTTTTCACAAATTCTATTTTTCAAGGAGTTATTTTCTTTTTCCATTTTGTCAAAAAAATTTGTAAGGGGTCATATGCCTTTTTTATTTCATTAAATATATTTCATAAGGAGTTTTCTTCAGATTTTTTTTTGTTTTCTTTTCCAAACCATCTTGCAAAGTTCTCATTTCCTTTCCTTTTTTTATTTCTTCTAACACTCTTTTAGATCCTTTTTGAATTCTTCCAAGAGAGCCCTGCAAGATGTGGACCAATTCACATCACCCATTGGGGTTTTATCTGGAGTTGATTTGCCTTTAGTGTTCTCAGGGTTTGTGGTCTGTTCTTCTTTGTCTTCATAAAAGCTATCTATGTTCAGAATTATTTTTGCTTTTGGGGCTCATTTTTAAAAGTTTAATGTCTGCTCTTAGGGGAAAAGGAAGATTGTCCCAAACTTCCTTTACAAGCAACAGAGCTATGCTGAGCCAGTTCTGACTAACTTCTGGTGCTGGATAGGTATAGCCAGAACCTGATATTCTGGGGTTTAGGAGCTAACATTTGCTTTTTTGAATTTGTTTTGGATATCTTACAGCAATATGCTAATCTACTGGCATGCAACCAGAACAATAGCCAACACTGCTGGGTCTCTGCACTGTCTGCTCTCTGGTGCCTGCACTGCTTGGCCCACCTCCCTCTGTACCCTATTGAAAAAGACTTTTTCTGGAGAGCTTCCAAATTTATCTTCTGTTGGAAATTTGTTACACTCCACATATTTGTGGGTTCTGTCACTCCAAAACCAGTTAAAGAGGCTAAATTTGCTATTAATTTGAGGGACATGGGGAGAGCTCAAATAAAGATATCTGCTCTCTGCCATCTTAACTCCACCCAATATATTTCACTCTTCACAACTGTATCTCTGTTAACTTAGATGGGGTAGGCATAATTTGACTTTATTGTGATAATATTAAAAAAAAAAAAAGAAATTAGAGGTAGAAAAGAGATTGTTCTGGACAAAGAGGAAAGGGGAGGTAAAATGGAGTAAATTACATCTAATGAAGAGGCAAAAAAAACTATTACAATTGAAGGTAAGAAGGGAGGTAAGAAGGTAAGAAGAGATGAGCATTGTAAGAGGAAAGACTATTTTTGTTGTTGTCATTTTTTTGTATTTTTAGTACTTAATACATTGCCTTGCATATAGTAAGAATTTGATAAATGCTTACTAACTGGAAGAGTTCATATTACAGGCTCAATGAAATTCATGCTTTTATGATATTAATGTCTCCTGGTAAGGATTTTTACAAGTTTGTAGAGAATAGGGAAAAGTTACTCAGAAATGAATGGGGGACAAAAACTGTCCAAAATAGAAATAACTTGAAGTTCTAGCAAAACATGATTAAAAGGATAGTTATAAACACATGAAAAAGAAAGCAGTATTCACAGAAAGCCAAAAAGGCTATTTGAGAAATGTATATGTTGAGTCATTTTCAGTAATGTCCAACTCTTTATAATTCCTTTAAGGTTTTCTTGGAAAAGATGCTGAACTGGTTTATCATTTATCTCTCTAGCTCATTTTCTAGATGATTAAACTGAGGCAAAAAGAGTTAAGTGACTTTTTAGGTATTCTGAGGATCAAAAAAAGCTAGGGTTTCCTTAGTCCAAGTCCAATACTCTATTGTACCACCTACCTGTCTTGACAAGAATCTATTATGCATAATTTCATTTCCCTTTTTTAAAACAATGATTAAAATAGGTAAACAAAAAATGCTGTTACTAAAATTTATATAATTTTGGGTAAAGCATTTTACATAATTATTTAGACCATTATTTTCTTTATTTTTATTAAAGTTTTTTTTTATTTTCAAAACTTATACATAGATAATATTCAACATTCACTCTTGCAAAATATTATATTCCAAAATTTTTCCTCTCTTCCTCCTACTCCCTCCCTTAGATGGCAAATAATTCAATATATGCTGATCATATGCAATTCTTCTATGCATATCCCCATAATTATCATGCTGCATAAGAAAAGTCAGATCAAAAAGGAAAAAAAAATGAGAAAAAAAATGAGAAACAAACAATAAAAAGAGTGAAAATACTATGTGGTGATCGGCACTCAGTCCTCACAGTCCTCTCTCTGGGTGTAATCTCTTTATCACAAGACTGTTGGAATTGGACTGAATCTTCTCATTGTCGAAAAGAGCTATGGCTATCAGAACTGATTATTGTATAATCTTGCTATTGCATTGTATAGGTATAACCTCATGATTCTGCTCACTTCCCTTAGCATTATTCATGTAAGTCTTTTTAGGTCTCTCTGAAATCATCCTGCTTATTGTTTTTTATAACACAATAATATTTTATAACATTCATATACCATAAATTATTCAGCAATTCTCTAAATGATAGGAATCCACTCAGTTTTGAGTTTCTTGGCACTATAATAAGGACTGTCACAAACATTTTTGCACATGGGGATCCCTTTCCTATTTTTATGATCTCTGGGATACAGACCTAGTAGTTACACTGCTGGATAAAAGGGCATGCACAGTTTGTTAGATAATTGGGCATAGTTCCAAATTGCTCTCCAGAATGATTGAATCAGCTCACTACTCCACTAACAATGTATTATTGTCCCAGTTTTCCCATATCTACTCCAAAATTCATCATTATCTTTTCCTCTTATTTTAGCCAAATTGAGAGTTGTCTTTATTTGCATTTTTCTGATCAATAGAGAATTAGAGTGGTATTCATATGACTAGAATTGTTTTCAATTTCTTCATCTGAAAATTATGTATTCATATCCTTTGAAAATTTATCAACTGGAGAATAGCTTGAATTCTTACAAATTTGAGTCAATTCTCTCTATATTTTACAAATGAGGCCTTTATCAGAACCCTTGAATGTAAAATAACTTTTCCCAGATTATTGTTTCCCTTTTAATTTTGTCTGCCTATGTTTTGTATAAAAACTTTTTAAATTAATACAATCAAAATTATCCATTTTGTATTTCAGAATGTACTCCAATTCTACCTTGGCCACCAATTTATTCCTTCTCATAGATCTGAGAATAATTCATTATATTTGTAAGAACCTAACAGACTATATTTTTTTCTTCTATAGACTATATATTTTTTCTTCTAAGTTACTTATGGTATCATTATTTATGTCTAAATCATGAACCTATTTTGACCTTATCTTGTTATAGGGTGTTAAGTGTGGGTCAATGCCTAGTAACTACAATTTTCCCAATAACTTTTGTCAAATACTGATGAATAATCCCAGAAGTTGGGCTCATTGTATTTATCAAACACTAGATGACTAAAGTCATTGATTATTGTATCTTGTGAATATAACCTATTCCACTGATATTTTATCCAGTAGCAAATGGTTTTGATGATTACTGCTTCATAATATAGCTTTGGATATGGTACAGCTAGGCCACTTTCATTTGCCTTTTTTTCAATAATTCCCTTGAAATTTTTGACCTTTTAATGATTGGGTGAAACATCAAATCATAGACATAATTAATAAATTAACCCAAGAAAATAACAATAATGAGAAGTCATACCAAAATGTGTGGGATGCAGCCAAAGTGTTAACAAGGGAAATTTTCTCATCTCTAGAGGCCTGCTTGCATAAACTAGAGAAAGAGAAGGACAATGACTTGGGTTTGCAACTAAAAATGCTAGAAAAGCAACAAATTTAAAAATCCCAGTCAAACACTAAACTTGAAATTCTAAAAATAAAAGGAGAGATTAATAAAATTGAAAGTTAAAAAAAAAAAACTATTGAATAAAAAAAACCCCAAAAATTAAGATTTGGTTCTATGAAAAAACCAACAAAATAGATAAACCCTTAGTAAAATAGATTTAAAAAATGAAAGAGAAAAATCAAATTGTTAGTCTTAAAAATGAAAAAGGGAGAATTTTCCATCAATGAAGAGGAAATTAGAGCAATAACTAGGAGTTACTTTGCCCAACTTTATGCCTATAAATGTGATAAATGAAATGGAAGAATACCTTCAAAAATATAGCTTGCCTAGATTAACAGAGGAAGAAGTAAATTGGTTAAACAGTCCCATCTTAGAAAAAGAAATAGAGCAAGCTATTAATCAATTCCCTAAGAAAAAATCCCCAGAACCAGATGGATTTACATGTGAATTCTACCAAACATTTAAGGAACAATTACCTCCAATGCTATACAAACTATTTGAAAAAATATGGATTGAAAGAGTCCTACCAAATTCCCATTTTAGCTGAAATACAACTTTAGACCTTAAAGAAAGTTTCCTTGTCTATTTTTGTACTCACCCTAATTTCTGGGTCGAGGAGACTATTCCACTGAAATCAGGATTGGAGGCTTTTCCACTGAAATCAGAATCAAAGACTTTTACATTAAAATCAGGATCATGCCCATCCCACATTCAGATGCTAAAATGTGATATTCTTCTCTAAAATCTAGTATTCTCTGTTGAGGTTTCCTTGGGCTTTCTGGAGGCAGCCTTTTTTTTGGTTCAGTAATCATCCCAAATACAGCTAGGAGTTAAAGTCCAAATCCTTTATTGTCTCTTTCAAAATCTAGTCTCCTTCACTTAGGCTTCGCTAGTTTTTTTTGGAGGCCTATCTTTCTCCTTGCTTCCAAGAGCTTGGCTTCTGAATCTCCCCGACTGCCTTCTCTGGCTTCTGAATCTCACTGACTGAGTCCTGGATGAGTCTCTGAGAGCTTCTAGTGGGCTTGTCCTTCCTAGCCCTGAGAGCTTCTCCTTATATGTTCCACACTGAGTCTATACCAATTATTATATCGCTAGGAAACCATTATTTATTGTAGGAATAAATCAATGCTAAACTAGATTTAACCATTGTCTCCTCAATTCCACTTAGCACTTTGTTTCAAGTTCTGGTCCATAATAGGAGGGGATATAGGAAACTTGGGACACTGATGAATTGTTCATGGAGTTGTGAACAAATCCAACCATTCTGGAGAGCAATCTGGAATTATGCCCAAAATGTTATCAAACTGTGATTCAGCAGTGTTACTACTGGGCTTATATCCCAAAGAGATACTAAAGAAGGGAAAGGGACCTGTATGTACCAAAATGTTTGTGGTAGTCCTCTTTGAAGTGGTCAGAAACTGGAAACTGAGTGGATGCCCATTGATTGGAGAATGGTTAGGTAAATTGTGGTATATAAATGTTATGGGATATTATTGTTCTGTGAGAAATGACCAGCAGGATGAATACAGAGAGGTTTGGAGAGACTTACATCAACTGATGCTGAGTGAAATGAGCAGAACAAGGAGGTAATCATACACTTCAACAACAATACTGTATGAGGATGTAATCTAATGGAAGTGGATATCTTCAACAAAGAGAAGATCTAATTCAGTTCCAATTGATCAATGATGGACAGAATCAGCTACACCCAGAGAAGGAACACTGGGAAATGAGTGTGGACTATTTGCATTTTTGTTTTTCTTCCCAGGTTATTTTTACCTTCTGAATCTAATTCTTCCTGTGCAATAAGAGAACTGTACGGTTCTGCACACACATAGTGTATTTAAGATATACTATAAAATGTTTAACATGTATACGATGGCCTGCCATCTAGGGGAAGGGGTGGAGGGAGGGAAGTGAAAAGTCAAAACAGATGTGAGTGCAAGGGATAATGTAAAAAAAATTACCCATTATTCTGTCAATAAAAATTTAAAAAAACAAAATAAAATAAAAGGCCAGTGCAACCAGGTTACACTGGCTAACCATTATGCCTAGAAAGTAGATATAGGATGGGATGCACCCAGGAGGCATTATGCAGAAGTATGCAAAAAGAAATGCTTTTTAACATGACATTTTCTATGTGCAAACATTTTAATATCCTTCTCTCCATGGTCTGTAGGTGTTCATTTAAAAATTTTAAAAATAATAAAAAATAATTTTTTTATAATTCTTCTAGGAGAGCCTTGTGTGATGGGGACCAAGTTACATCCCCCTTTGGTGTTTTATCTGGAGACTGTCTTCTATTAGTCTCCTTGGGGTTGAAAACCTACTCTCTTTCTGTATAGAAGCTATTGATGATCTGCTTGGCTTTTTTACTCATTTTTTTAAAGCTCTTCGGGTTTGCCTACAGAGCAAGAAGGTTACCAGCTTCCTCTGCAGAGCAGGGATAGATATATGGACAGTAGCTATCCTGCAAACAGGCTGCAAAGAGATGCTCTGGGAAAAGCCCTACACTAGAAGTATTTCTGTCCTGGGCATCACAGGCATGCTGTGGAAGTTCTATTGCCCTAGGCAGAGCCCCTGTGCAGATTAGAAGCTGTCCAAGGCTGAACTACCCTGCTGGGCAGATTTGTGACTGCTCTGGGCAAAAGCCCCATGCTACAGGATGTGGCTGCACAGCTATGCTGTGGTCTGTGTTCAGTCACTCACTTCTGGTTTTCGGTGGGTGTAGCCAGATCCTGTTAGATTCTAGAACTTTTTAGAGTACTCTCTACCTTTGGCTTTCACTTCTCTGCTGGTCTAATGCTTTGCAACCAAAGCAGAGAATCCAACCTGTGGTAGAGTCCTCCCTGTAAATTTTCCAGCCATGGAGATTCCCCCCAACCCCATCAGCTCAGTATGCTATCCTCTGATTCTTTCTCCCTGCTTGCACTGGCCTGCTCCCGCCTCTCAGGACAAACCTTTTCTGGTGATCTTCCAGATTATCTTTGGCTGGTAAGTTGTTGTGCTTCCAATATTCATACATTTTTACCAGTCAAGCATTATTTTTGAGGCTGAATTTGGTAATTAGCAGTGAGGGTATGTGAGGTGCTTAGAATGTCACATGTGTCTTCTCTGCCATCTTGGCTCTGCCCTGTTTAATTTTTTTTTCAAATGAAAATTCATTTCCTCTTACTCTCATATCACCTCAAGTTGCTGATGGGTTTTTGTTTGTTTGTTTATTTGTTTTTGTTGTTTAAAGGCCTGACATAATACCAGCAGGATTTTTCCCTGTATTCATGACTGAGGATGGAAAATCTCTTCATTTGCAAAGAATAGGATTTTATGTCTTAGTGGAAAAGGCCCAAGGACTGCCTCCCCCTTCTGTCTTAAATTATGAGGTTACAAGAAATGAGTATTTTCCTTTTTCTTTCCTTTTCTAGATACAGGGCATATAGACTCTGATGATAATGCTTGAATTAACACGGGAATCTAGAAATACAGGCCACTATTGTAGCCAGTTCAGAAAGTTTTGGGAATCCAGTGGCTTAATTTTAATGAGACTAATTCCATGTATATGTGAACTATGTAGATGTGAATGTATCTATCTACTCTCCACAAACTAAAATACTATAAGAGTCTTATACTTTCAAGGAGTTAGGAAAAATGTTTGAATATTTGTTCCTGCTTTATCTATGAAGCAAATGTATTTTTCTCAAAGCTAATCAGAAGTTAAGTACTTAAATTAAAATAGGAATGAAAAATTTGTTGGATCTCTAAAATAGAGAAAACACAATAGGTGTGAGTGTTTCAGCTAATGACAGAGGAAATGAACTTCTAAAACCCTAATCAGGTCACTGAAAGGGAATAAAATGTAGCCAAACTTCTCCTTTAAAGAATAGTTAAAATAAGTTAAAACCTGAATGATGAGGACAATCTTTTACCAATTAGAGTTAAAAGTGGAAAGAACTTGGGAATCTCTCCTCATTAAAGGATTTCAAGGAAAAAAAAAAAAAACAAAGAACAAAAACAAAATAAACAACTGGCAGTTATACTATGCTTTCAGGCATCAACTGGAATAGATTGATGAAAGGAGCCCCGAAACTCTTTCTCATTCTCTCTTGGACTTTAGGGGGAAAGCTTGAGAAACTCCCTCAGAGAAGCTCTGTCCTGAGAGACCCACTCTAGGGAATCAAGATAAACTTTCATTCTGTTATTGAGTGGGACTAGTTGCGTCCAGGACCACTCCTGTTAGCTGGAGCTGGAGCTGGAGATTTCCATCCAACTTTATTGAGTTGGAGATTAGTCCAGAGACACTCATTCAATAAGAAGATTCTCTATTCTGATTCTAACTCAAACTGCTCCCAGACTCCCACCAAGAGCTACCCATATAACAAGCTTCCTTAAGCTCAATTCCTTGCAAAGGACCTAAAAGCAGGAATCATGCCAAGGAATCTCTCTCTCCCCTTGGCATAGCTTTGACCTTCTGCCCCTTATCTCTCTCATCTATTTCCCTAACAGGACCCTACCCCTCTTTACCTTTCTGTCAGGATTTCTCTGCTAGATCTTTACTTCTCTGTCGGGACCTCACCACTAACAACTTGCAAAAGCTGACTTCTCAGTTTTAATAATAAAATTATTTTGCAAATTTAACTTTTCGGGTTCATAAATTCATTTATGAAGGACCTGTACCAACCAGAAGGGGATTCCCACAACTCCCTGCTCTGTACTGAACCTCATCAAGATTACCTGAGTCCCATTTAATTTTGAGTATCTATGTATTTGTAACTGAGGAGATCAAATAAATGTGAAAGATCATGTATGAATGTCCTTCATTCCTTTGCCTTACTAGAAGTAGAGAACCATATACTAATAACAGTATTACCGGGTCTATTTTTATGAACTTCTCAATGTTACAGAAAGTTTATGTTATTAACCAAAAGGATCCAAAATGGCATATAATCAGATATTAATTTGTCTGGCTTCATTAAATATAGGCATTTTAGTTTAAGCAAATGAGACCATTAAAAGAGCAATAAAATAAGCATGGTATGAAGTCCATTCTCTCAGAAATAGTGTTCCTTTTCTCTTTGATGTTTCAAAGATTGATGTTTTCATCAGTGTAGCTACTTGAGGCAACACAGATTCAAGTCCTTCCACATCTGAACAAATAAATTGTCTTTAAGAGTCCTCCTTAGATCTGAAAAATTATCACCCTGTCATTTATCTGGTCAAGATCCTTTTCAAACATAGGTGTATAGATCCAGAGAAACAATATATATGAAGTCCATCTCTGACCCTGTACTCAAAATTTTTCAACCTGGATAAGATCTGCCATAAAGTAGATTTGATTTCTATAATCTTCAAGTCTTTGGTCATTTTCATATCACTATGCATCTGAAAAATACTTTGTTTAAGTATTTACAAATAGAATCCTAAAATTACTTTAAAATATCATCATCCCTTTGAGCACAAAATGTTAAAGTTGATAATTCGTTCTCTTTTTGCAAGTTGGACTAAGTTAGAATAAGATGTTCTGTCTTTTCGAATTTATTTCTCATGCATTTTTAAAAGAAATATTTCATTTGAAAAGGGGGAAAGGCTTGATTATAAAAGTCAAATTCAGCAGTCTCTGAAAGGAGGAGGAGATGTCTAACCTCAGAAGAAAATATCAAAGCGTTTTTAGAAGAATCCTTGAAGGGATGTAGAGAAGAGTGCTGTCTGCTATAAAATTACAGCTCCTTGGCATGAAAAAAAAAAAAAAACTTTTCTCTCCTCTACTTGAGTCTTCAAAGGTGTCTTAATACAAATGATCCTTCATTACCCGTGAGAAGCTCTACTGAGCCAGAACCTTAAAAGAATCTCCAAGTCTGAGAGGAAAAAAAAAAAAAAACCTCCTTATATTATGTATTGAAGAGACTCCTTAATGATATAATAGAAACATAAGGTACACTAGTTTTTTGTATATTTACATTCTAAATACCTAATGCAGAAACCATAGAATACATATTGAAGTCAGAACAAAAATTATGTTAGTGATCACAGCCAGTGCAACTGAATTAGGAGATTAACCTAAATATCAGTTAAAATTCAGTAATCTCTCAGTCTCTGAGGGAGACATTCCCACCCAATTAATCTAACTGCCCATATACATGACCAAATGCACATTTGTTTTAAGAGTAGGAAACACAAAATAAGATCTAGGCATATATGATTGAACTGCCCTCCACCTCTGACCATAATCTTCTAACAAGAAAGATTTTTAGAGCATCAAGAGCTGCAATAATAAGGAAAGGAAAACAATTCAATATATAAATTTAATAAATAAAATTAAAATGGAAACTCTAGAAATGGTTGAAATAAAATTGTCTCTCTTTTACATTTCATTATTCCCAGCTCTTAAGGTCTGGAAGACAGTATGACAAAAGTAGAGAAATGTTAAGAAAGAAAATGAAGTTACTTTGTGATGCTTAATTTGCTGAAATACTGTCTCTGTGATCATGTCCTCCCTTTTCAATGTGTATGAGCTGTCCCTTATATATTCTAGATTTTTTTCAATTATCATATTCAATTTTGTTGACCAATATCTACAGAATTTAGCATCATTTTTCTCTTCTTTTTGAAAATCAGGGGAAATTAGGTTATCTCCATTTCTTCAATATCTTTCCCATTCTTTAGGATTTAAAAACATCTTCTACAGAGACTCCATAATAATCATTTATCTTTTCTGTATTATTCTTCTTCTATTTTATTTGATACTGTTTGTGGTATCAACACCCAGGAAGGGTTTTCCTCTCCCTTATAAACAAAAAAAAGTGTTTAAAACTTCTTTTAATAATCTAATAATAATTAATTAAATTACTACTACCAAAGCACTTCTCTGTACTTACATCATATGCCATTAAAAGATTTAAATGGATTTGCAAATAATTTAGATATAAGGATTCACATAATCAAAAGAATCAGAGGATTAAGAAATGTTATTTTTCAGAGAGAAAATTCTAATGAGAAAATAAGGGACAGATAATTCAAGTTATAGAATAGACAATTTCGACTACATAAAATCACTTTTTGTAAACAAACAAACAAACAAAAAAGGCAATGGAATGCAATTAAAATTAGAAAATATATATGTAACTATGAGAGAAAAAAAAACTTTGCAGCAAGTTTGCTGAAGGTTTCTTATCAATGTTATATGAGGAACAGATTTATATATATATATATATATATATATATATATATATATATATAAGAATAAAAAAGAACATCTATCTATAACCATATAAAAATTATCCCAATAATTAGTAATTATCCAAGTTAAATTAAAGTCTGAAATTCCATTTAATATGCATTATATTGGGGCAGGTAGGTGGCGCAGTGGATAGAGCACCAGCCTTGAATTCAGGAGGACCCAAGTTCAAATCTGGTCTCAGACACTTAACACTTCCTAGCTGTGTGACCCTGGGCAAGTCACTTAACCCCAGCCTCAGGAAAAAAAATGCATTATATTAGCAAAGTTGACAAAAAAAAGGAAAATTAGGAAAATTATGTTTGGGGAGGCTTCAAAAAACCATAACATTGATGGACAGCTGCTGAAGCTATGAACTAATCCATTCAATTTTGAACTATTCCCCATTTTTTGCTCCTCACCAAACTACTAAACTATATACATACTGTGATTCAGCTTTACCTTAATTAAAACCTCTATCCCAAAAAGATAAAGAGGAAATATTTTACATGTATAAAAATAATTCTAGTGGGTCTTTTTTTTAGTGGCTAAATACTGGAAATAAAAGTGGTACAAAGCAATTGGAAATAGTTGAGCAAATTATGGTATATGAAAATAATGGAATACTATTGTATTATAAATTTTTAAAATAGTTTCAAAAGAACCTGGGAATGAATTTATGAACTGATGCTGATTGGAGTGAGCAGATCTAAGCGTATACTTTATCAAATAATATTGCAAAAAAAAAAAAAGAAAGAAAGAAAGAAAGAAACAAAATAAACAAACAAAAAAACACCAGGGGGGCGGAGCCAAGATGTAGGAGAAGAAACACACGACTCGACTCTGTGAATGTCCTCACTCCCTCACAACCAATTAGATAAATCAGCCTCAAAAATAGCCCTGGACTGATAGATACCACAAGGACTGGAAGCATGACTTACCAGCTGAAGAGAATCTGGAGTTTCAACAGAAAAGGTCAGTTCCCAGGGGAGGAAGAAGAGAGGCCAGCACAGACGGCTGGGTGCTAGCATACTGCACCGATTGAGCTGAGAAGGGCTCTGGGATCAGAGAAGCCACTGAGATAAAGGAATCTGGCACAGGCTGTTAGCTCTTCTCTGCTTATAATATAGCAGTTCAGAAGAGAAAGCTAAAATACCTTAAAAATTCAGATAGATTAGATTTTCCAGGACCCTGGGGGTAACTCAGCAGATCTCGGCACCAGGGGGTGTGGCCTCAGCTCCCTCCTGAGACTAGTTAAGAGATTGACAAGTGCCCAAGGCAACACACTGCCTAAGTTAGCTGGAGGGAGTGGAACTCAGCTCCAGGAAGTCCCAGAGAAGCGGAACCTTTGAACTAGGGACCACGGTTTCTGGCAGACACTTCCAGTTTGAGCACAGGGGCTTTTCACGTCACCTGCTGCAGACATCCACGCCCCACCGGAACACATAGGCTAGGCTTTGTGCTGTATTTGCTGTTCAATCTCAACCTCAGGGAAGCCGCTAAAACACAGCGCCCTCAGGGCACAGCAGTGATAGTCACCTCTGAGGCACTTCCAGGAAGGGGGTGGGGAACTCTCTCCCAGAGCTCTATCTTAGCTCAGGCGCTAGAACGGCTGCATCCATCTGGTCTGGGAGGAAGCTGATAAAGAAGTAAATAAATAATTTCCTACCCCAGGGACAGACCCCAAAAGATTTTTAAAATATGAACAAAAAAAGCCAGAAAAACCATAGATTCCTTCTACACAGAGAAAGAGCAGGTATCCAACCCCAAGGAAGTTAACAGCAGAGAGACAGCAGATAACAACCTAAAGGAGAATGATTCCTGCCCCCCATCACATAACTCTCTCCTTGAAGAGACTATTAAAAAATTAAGGGAGTTTGAAGAAAAATGGGGAAAGGAAAGGGAAGCTATGATAGAGAATAACAACGTCCTGAAATTGGAGTTGGAAAAAATAAAGAATTCACAGGAGATGCAGGGAAACAAAATTTGTGAATTAGAAAAGGTTAAAAAAATCACAGGAAAGTAGGATTTCTGAATTGGAAAAGATAAAAAAGTCTCAAGAAAATAGAATTTCTGAATTGGAAAAAGAAAATAATTCTCAAAAAAAAATTAGGGAAATGGAAAAAAATTCAATAGAGCAAAATAATTCATTTAAAAACGAAATTGGGCATTTACAAAAAGAACTAAAAACTGTGAAAGAAGAAAATAACTCCTTAAAAGTCAGGATGGAACAAATAGAAATGAATGATTCACAGAGAACCCAAGAATCAGTCAAACCAAACAAAAACAAAAAAAATGAGAAGCTGGAGAACAACGTCAAATACTTACTGGGAAAATCTATAGACCTGGAAAATAGATCTAGGAGAGATAATCTGCAGATCATTGGACTTCCAGAAAACTATGACCAAAAAAAGAGCCTAGATTCTATTTTACAGGAAATTATCAAAGATAACTGTCCAGAGATAATAGAAACAGAAGGGAAAGTAGATGTGGAAAGAATTCATCGAACTCCTTCTGAAATAGACCCTAAAAAAAGAACACCACGGAATATTGTGGCTAAGCTGCAGAATTACCACACAAAGGAGAAAATCCTGCAAGCATCTAGAAAAAAACAATTTAAATACCAAGGTGCCACAATAAGGGTCACTCAAGATCTGGCTGCCTCCACATTAAAAGATAGAAGGGCCTGGAACCTGATATTCCATAAGGCAAAAGATCAAGGACTGCAACCAAGAATGAACTACCCAGCTAAATTTAATTTATATACTCCACTTGTGACGTGCAGCCCTCCCTTTTTTTAGTATCCCTCGCCCCTCCTTCCAAGTCCCTTCACTTATTCCCCTTTTCCTTTTCCCTTTTTCTCTCCCCCCTTTTAATGAGGTGAGAGAGAATTCTCTGAAAAACAAATATGTCAATTATTTACTCTTTGAGCCTCTTCTGATGAGAGCCAGATTCACACAATATTTCTCCCCCTCTCTAAATTCCCTCAGATATGGTACATTTTCTATTCCTCTTCCTGGGATGTAGTTTCCCTATTTTTATCACTCCTTCCCCTTTTTCTTATACTACCCCCTTCCCTTTACTACTCCCCCCCTTTTTTAATATTAGTAAAATCAAATTATCCATGCAGACTTTCTATATATCCACTACAGAGATACAGTTCTCAAGAGTTCTGTTTACCTTTTTCTATGTCTCTTCAGTCTTGTGGATGTAGATCAAATTTTTTGTTCATGTTTGGTTTTTTTCTTAGAAACAAATGGAATTCCTCTCTTTCTTTAAATGACCATCTTCTTCCATGGAAAAAGATGCTAAATTTAGCTGGGTAGTTTATTCTTCGTTGCAATCCTTGATCTTTTGACTTTTTAAATATCAGGTTCCAGGCCCTTCGATCTTTTAATGTAGAGGCAGCCAGATCTTGAGTGACCCTTATTTTGGCACCCTGATATTTAGAATGTTTTTTTCTAGCTGCTTGCAATATTCTTTCCTTTGTGTGGTAATTCTGCAGCTTAGCCACAATATTCCGTGGAGTTATTTTTTTAGGGTCTTTTTCAGAAGATGTTCGATGAATTCTTTCGATGCCTATTTTCCCTTCTCTTTCTATTATCTCTGGACAGTTCTCTTTGATGATTTTCTGTAAAATAGAATCTAGGCTCTTTTTTTGGTCATAGTTTTTGGGAAGTCAAATGATCTGCAGATTATCTCTCCTAGATCTATTTTCCAAGTCTATAGATTTTCTCAGTAAGTATTTGACGTTATTCTCCAGCTTTTCATTTTTTTTTTTGTTTAACTGATTCTTGGCATCTCAATGAATCATTCATTTCTATTTGTTCCATCCTGATTTTTAATGAGTTATTTTCTTCATTCACATATTTTAGTTCTTTTTGTATATGCCCAATTGAGTTTTTAAGTGAATTATTTTGCTCTATTGAATTTTTTCCATTTCCCCAATTTTTTTTAGAGAATTATTTTCTTTTTTCCAATTCAGAAATCCTACTTTCTTGAGGCTTTTTATCTTTTCCAATTCAGAAATCCTACTTTCTTGAGAATTTTTTATCTTTTCCAATTCAGAAATCCTACTTTCCTGTGATTTTTTAACCTTTTCTAATTCACAAATTTTGTTTCCCTGAATCTCCTGTGAATTCTTTATTTTTTCCAACTCAAATTTCAGGATGTTGTTATTCTCTATCATAGCTTCTCTTTCCTTTCCCCATTTTTCTTCAAACTCTCTTAACTTTTTAATAGAGTCTTGTAGGAGAGAATTATGTGATGGGGGCAGGTATCATTCCCCTTTAGGCTGTTTTCTGCTGACTCTCTATTATTAACTTTCTCGGGGTTGGATACCCGCTCTTTCTCTGTGTAAAAGGAATCAATGGTTCTTTAGCTTTTTGTTCATATTTTAAAAATCATTTGGAGTCAGTTCTTGGGGTAAGAAATTATTTATTTATTTCTTTACCAGCTTCCACCCAGACCAGATGGATGCAGCGGCTCCTGTGCCTGAGCTAAGAGAGAGCTCTGGGAGAGAGTTCCCCTCCCCCTCCCTGGAAGTGCCTCAGGGGTGATTAGTATGGATGTGTCCATGGGGCGTGGATGTCAGCAGCAGGTGATGTGAAAAGCCCCTGTGCTCAAACTGGAAGTGTCTGCCCAGAAATCGTGGTCCCTATTTCAAAGGTTCTGCTTCTCTGGGACTTCAGCGGCTGAGTTCCACAGCCTCCAGACAAGCCAGGCACTTTGTGAATTATATGTTGCCTTGGGCCGTGTCCCTGCTTTTCAAGGTCTTAACTACCCCAAGGTGAAGCCCTGGACAGCAGAAGGTGTCTTCACAACTTTGCCTTGATGTTAGGTCACTCCCAGATTGGGGTGGTTCTAGTATCTGGCTTTATATTTTAAAGTGGCTTGATTTCTCTTCTGAGCTGCTGTTTTATAAGCAGAGGAGAGCTAACAGCTTTGCCAGATTCCTCTATCTCAGTGGATTCTCTGATCCCAGAGCTCTCCCCAGCTTGATTGGCGCAGTGTGATAGCACATCACCCTGTCTGTGCTGGCCTTTTATTTTTTTATTTTTTCCTCCCCTGGGAACTGACTTTTTCTGTTGAAACTCCAGATTCTTTTCATCTGGTTAATCGTGCTTCCAGTCCTAGTGGTTTCTATCAATCCAGCGTTATTTTTGAGGCTGATTTAACTAATTGGTAATGAGGGAAGAAGGGAACTCAGAAAATCACGTGTATCTTCTCCGCCATCTTGGCTCCGCCCCCCAGAGATCAGTTTTGATTGCTTATATTGTTAGTCATATCCCTGCATTTTTTCCTTCTGTGACTGATTTCTATAATCAGAGCAATGGTCAATAGAAGCTGTTAATGCAATTCAATTATGTCATACCTGTTTTTTCCAATCTGGTTATCATTATATCCTAAGTACATAAGCAGATAAGTATTTAGCCTGGTCATCTATCTGTTACTGAATATTATGTTTATGATATTCAAGTGTTTTTAAAGGACAGTTAACAGTGGTCTGTGACATCTCACTGCTATTTCATTTATTGGGACCACAGCTGATAGCCTTTTCCCTGTCCTGTAAGACAAGCATGTCTCCTTACATGGGAAGCTGAGGGCCATACTAGCCTCTTCACATTTTGTATGAGTCTGTTCTACCCTTTATTTGTTAGATTTGTGTGGTTTTTTGTTCTAGGTTTTGATCAAATTAAAGATGTTGACTTGCTTCTGGAACCTAGATCAGCTTGATTATCATCATGCTGTATCACACCCATTCCCCTCCCTGGACTGAGCATTTCTGCCCATCCTCAGCACAAAGCAGTTTTTGAATGAGAGACCATCACCCCTACTCCTGGTGTACTTTGAATTGATATGGGTGAATTTGGGAATAGTTGATGAATGGCTATTAAACCCAGACTGGATCAGCTATTACTGTATGTTTAAGATGTGGGATGGAAATTGTTAAAATTGTGTAACTATTGCTATTATATTTGAGGGATTTTTAGGAAACCCTAATGTACTAATTTTTAATGTATAAGAATTTTGATTCATTCTTGGGATTTATATGTGGATGGTTATTTGATAATTACTTTCCATGAAGAAAAAAAGAGAGGAAGTGATAGGAAATTGGGGAAACTGATGGATTTTTCTCAAAATATCTAAAATAATGGGAACCCCTAGTTCTTATTCACTTTGTCTTAGGCACTTCTGCCCCACCCCCTATCTCACTAGTTCATATTTAATTGAAAACCTTATAGCAGTACTTTTTGTCATTTTTATTAGACTTTAACTTTGAAATCCCTTATTGTGTTGGAATTGTCTTGGCTGACTCAGTTTTTTGGGATTATTTTTTTAGAAACAACCAGAACTCAGACACCTGTCTTGGGACTGACAGTCTCTCTGATCTGTTTCTCCACTCTTGTTACCCCAGGTCCTTAATTAGTATTTCAGCATTCTTAAAGGACCTTGCAATTTAGTATTAGGCCTCCAAAGATTCAGGGTTGTCTCCCTTGGTCCAACAGTGCATACTCTGACACTCTGCTCAGAAATTGGATCCTTTCTGTATCCTAGTAGCAGCCCTGTCTCCTCTGGGTGGGAACAGGTGAAGCTACTCCAAGCCTCACCCTTCTCCCCTGGAGAAGTTGCCCCTTGAGCCCTTAAGACCTGCTGCTCTATATGCAGAGGCTGAGTTAAATGCACAAATGACCACAAATCTAACTCATAGTGAACTGTCCATCTCAAACTGGATTTTCTGGCTGAGATGTTCTGAAACTGCAGAAGACCTGAAATGCTAGCAACAGGGACCCATTGTATTGCTGATTTACTCTGAGGTTATCAGGGAAAGACTTATCCTTCCCATAAGTCCTTGCATTTTTTTTCTAGTTTTATTTTGGTTTATTTGCTTCACATCGGGTTGGTCAAAATTATGGTGCTAAAACCTTACAGATATCTAGAGGAAGGTAATTCAATGATTTGATTATTCAGAAGCGAGAGAGTGTGGAATGTTGTGCCACAGTTTCCTTTTATTGCCCTGACTCAGTTTCCCTACTTTGTCCTGCCTCAATTTCCCTGAATTGCTCTGCCTCAGTTCCTAATTATTCTACTTAATCCTGCAACACTATCCCTCCCTCCTAATAATGATGATCCAGATAAGGAGAAAGGCCTTCTATCTTAGTCATTATCAGAATGTCTGGTGCCTCCCCCCACCCTCACCCTGTCAGAACCAGATTGATAGTCCCTTCCCAGCTTTCAGAGATCTGACACTGCCCCTGCCTTGGTCTATCCTGTAGCTGAGCCATGTGTTTATATACTTCATGGGAAGTATACATTAGCTACTGGATTCTTTGGACATCAGCCCTGGGGGCATCATGCCCCCAACACAATCTCTCCCTTTTAAATAAAATATTTAAAATTCTGTAATTTGTCTTGCCTCAGTTTCTCCAGTATTACAAAATGTGAGAGGAAAAAAAAAGTGCTTGATAATGGAAAATAAAATAAAAATTAATGGAAAAAGAGATTATTGGTAAAAAAACAAAAAGCAAACCAAAATTCTCCCTCCCAAACATTCTCCTATATGTTTTTATCTTTAAGATATGTAAATTTTATTTATTTTATTAAATATTTCTTAATTATATGGGGAAATTTCACTTCATTTTTCCAAACCTCAAGTTCCAAATTTTCTCCTTTTTTCCTGTCCCTGCCTCACCAGTTGGGGTTAACTGACTTATCCAGGGTCACCCAAAATTACTAAGTATCAAGGTCTGAAGCTAGATTAGAACTCAGGTTGTCCTAACACCATAACCAGTTCTCTATCCACTACAAGACTTAACTGCCTTAATAAATATGCTTTCAATTAATTAAGTGAAGTCATGCAAAACATATTTCCTAATATCCATGTTACAAAAGAAACCATAAAATCACATTACTTGCCAAAATAATGTTTAAAAAGTATACATCCCTTTGCATTCATACTTCATACGTTCTCTTTGTAGGAGAGGATAGCATTTTTTTATCATGAGTGCATAAGAATTGTCTTGGATCATTCTCTTGATCAGAGTAGCTAAGTCTTTAATTGATTTTGCTTAGAATAGCGCTATTACTGTGTATCTTATTCTCCTGGTTCTACTCACTTCACATCAGTTCATGTAAGTATTTCTTTTTTTTTTTTTTTTTTTTTTTTTGTTGTTGTTGTTGTTTGTTTGTTTGTTTTTGGAAAACCTAAATGGTATGTCCCAGCTAGCTCACTGAAGGGCTCAGAATCAGCCATAGTCAGAATAAGCAAAAGTTTTTGTCCCAAGTTGGGTGCCAAAATGTGAAGTTCTGTTGTCTCTAGATTTCGATCATTCTTTGGGAGGAGATCTCTTGGGGAACTTCTGGAGAGGCAGTCTTAGTTTTAGTTCCAGTACCAGTAATCCTCAAAATGCAGCCAGGAATTAAAGATCCAGATCCTTTATTGTGTCCTTCTAAGTCTTGAATCTTTTCCTGTCAGAATGTCTCCAGCCAGCTTCAGTCTCTAGCTCCCTCTGAATCCAAAGTCTTCAGCCAGCATGAAGGTAGAGGTGGGAATGAAATCTTGACTCTGAATCTTCTAGAGTTTGGGAATCAGACTCTGCCTCCAAGAGTGTGGGAAGTCTTCTCCTTGACCCAATCCAGACTGACTCCTTCCAGATTCTAACTTCTTCCAGACTCCAAAAGAATGGGCTTGTGGGTACTCCGTGGGCTTGTGGATACTCCTTAAGGAGCCAAAGAACTAACTCCTTTAAAGGTATAAACTCCTTTCAGAAGTATAAAAGTGTAAACTCCTTTTAAAGATGTGAACTCTGAATTAGAGAACTGTTAAATACTGATTTAGCACCTAGTAAGAATCTAACACCTAAATGCACTATACATGTAATATCAGAAAAATGTATTTCCATATATATTTCAAAAAAAAATCAGGGAAAATAGAGAAAGTGAAAAAAATTATATTTCAATTTGCACTAAGAGCCCATCATTTCTCTCTCTGGAGGTGGATAGAATTTTTTTCATTATGAGTCTTTCGGAATTGTTTTGTATTATTGTGTTGATTAGAATAGTTAAGTCTTGCACACCTGATTATTATTACAATATTGTAGACATTGATCTCCTGATTACTCTCACTTCACTTTGTAACAGTTCAGTTTCCCAGTGGGGAAAAAGGAAAATAAAAATAACCCCCGTAATAATAATATATTTTTCCAATCAAAAATATTCCTATTGTCAATATCCAAATATGTTTGTTTCATTCTACATATTTAGCCTCCTATTACTGTGTCAGAAGGTTAGGAGTATATGTCATTGGCCCTCTGAAATCATGTTCAACATTTTGTTGATAAGAATACTTATTGTGAAGTCATTTCTCATAGAGCAATATCATCACACCATAAACATATGCCACAACTTATTAAGTCATTATCCAGTTGAGAAGCATCTCTTAAATTTCAAATTCTTTACCATAACAAAAGAACTGTTATAAATAGTTTTTGTAAAAATAGGTCTTTTATCTCTTTTTTTTTTGATAACTTTGATATATAAACCTAGTAGTGGCATTTCTGCATCAATGAGTATGTGCAGTTTTATCTTTTTTTTTTTTTTTAAAGCTTTTTATTTACAAAACACATGCAAGGGTAAATTTTCCAATATTGACACTTGCAAAACTTTCTGTTTCAAATTTTCCCCTCCTTCACCCCAACCCCTCCCCTAGATGGCAGGTAGTCCAATACATGTTAAATATTTTGAAATATATGTTAAATCCAATATACATATACATATATATGCAGTTACCTTGCTGTAGATGAAAAATTGGATCAAAAAAGAAGAAAAAAAAAGAATGAGGAAGAAAACAAAATGCAAGCTAATAGCAGAGAGAGTGAGAATGTTATGTTGTGGTCCACATTCAATTCCCACAGTCCTCTCTCTGAGTGTAGATGGCTCTCTTCAAGATTGAACAATTGGAACTGATTTGAATCATTTCAGTATTGAACAGAAGCACATCCATCAGAATTGATTGCCATATAGTCTAGTTGCTGTGCATAATGATATCTCAGTTCTGCTCATTTCACTTAACATCAGTTCATGTAAGTCTCTCCAGTCCCCTCTGAAATCATCCTGTTGGTCGTTTCTCACAGAGCAATAACATTCATATACAATAATTTATTCAGCCATTCACCAATTGATGGGCATTCATTCAGTTTCCAGTTTCTTGCCACTACAAAGAGGGCTGCCACAAACATTTTTGCACATGTGGGTCCCTTTCCCTCATTTAAGATCTCTTTGTGATATAATCCCCAAATCAGAAGGAGTAATCATTATTATAATTATTATGTAACCCAATCTTTAACCCTAGTTGTTAATTATTCTCCAGAATGGTTGGATCAGTTCATTATACTACCAATTCATACATGTACCTATTTTCCCCTCATCTCTTTCAATATTTTTCATTTCTAGTAGATATTAGGTATTACCTCAGAGTTATTTTAATTTGGCTTCCTCTAATCAATATTGAATTAGAACATTTTTTCATAGGGTCATATTTAATTTTGGTGGCTTCTAAAAAAACCATCTGTTTATATCCTTTGACCATTTATTAATTGAGTAATGGACTTTTGTTTTTATTAATTTGAATCCATTATATACTCAGTATATATTTTTAAAAAATAGGTCTTTATCTGAGAAACTTGCTGTAAAGTTTTTGATATTATTTAATTGTCTATAACACCTTTTAGATATATGTGATTTCTTTGATTACTCCTTCTAATTAGGTCTATTTTTATTTTTGCTTTGTTTAAGATCATAATTGCTAGTCTTACCTTTTTAAAAAATTTAGCTGAAGCTAAATCCTCTATTATCATATTATATTCTGCTTTAGTACTTTAATTTTAACCTTGCAAGTATCTTTGTGTTTCAATTATGTCTATTATAAGCAATAAATTGGTTGATTCCTGCTTCTAATATATTCTACTATCTATTTCCATTTTATGGATATGCCATTCCATTCATATTCACAGTGATTTTTACTGTTTTCTCCTCCATTCCAATTTCTTTTTTTCTTTATCTTCTTTTTTTTCTGTCCTTTTTCCAAAGTCTATTTTACTTCTAAAAACTGTTTCCATTATTCTCTTTTATTTTATCATCCACCCTCCCCTTTCCTTTTGTTTTATTCCCCTCCTATTTATTTATTAAATAACATTCCTATATACAATGAGTGTGTATGTACTTTCTTCTTTATTTGAAATGATTGTGATGATTCAGAATTTCAAGCATTGCCTACTACCCACATTTCCCAATCCATTGTAAAAGCTATTTCTTACATATTCCTTCTTTTAGAAAAAAAAAATCATCATTCTATATTTCCCATTCCCCATTTATCAGAGCAGACCTCTTTCTCAACAATTAAGACTAACCAAAAATCAATCTGATGCAAATTGGCCATTAACAGGTCCAGGTAAAGACCCATTTGGTCATTGTTTGGAACCTGATTGACTCACATTGAATGAAAATAGCAGTCATTTCTGCTTTGGCTAAAAACCCTGAGGGTCTTCTCCTCCCAGGTTCATTCTTTTCTTTATTTAGATTTTGGGGGAGTAGATGAAAGAGGAGATTCTTTGCCTAAATTGCTACATAGCCTTAATCATTGAATGTGCTGCCTTGGTTAAATTTAGACTTATTGAAGATTTTAGCTTAAAAAAGTCAAGGTCTCCCCCTAAATCCAGAGCCCTCTTGAACCCATTCCCAATGAGTTCCCAATGTTAATAGGTTTTCAGAACAACAATCCTCCCATCTCCTCTAATGCCTCTAATGCCTAATGCCTGTCTATTCTTCCCCTATAGCTCATCTGTGTGATTACTCTTTTTGTTACAATTTATTAATATATTACCACATGATTACTATTTTTATCTTTTCTGCCAATCTTTCTTTTCAGCCTATCCTATTTTTATGTAAATTTTAAACAAAAAATATGTAATTTATCCATGTTTAAATAGTTTGTCCATGTTGAGTTCCTTAAAATTGTTCTTTGATATTGGCTCTTTTATGTTAAATTTTCTGTAAAATTCAGGTTCTGTATGTTTGTTAAATGTCCATTTTTTTTTCATCCAAAATTATAAATGTATTTTCTGGATATTACATAAATATATATATGTATACATATATATATATATATATATATATATATTTTTTTATTATTTTTATTTTTATTTTTTGAGGCTGGGGTTAAGTGACTTGTCCAGGGTCACACAGCTAGGAAGTGTTAAGTATCTGAGATCAGATTTGAACTTGGGTCCTCCTGAATTCATGGCTGGTGCTCTATCCACTGCACCACCTAGCTGCTTCCAGGATATGATATTTTTGACCACAAGTCTTGTTCTTTTGCTGGTCTGTAGATATGATCCCACGACCTGTGGTCCTTTATGGTAACTGCTAATAAGTCTTGTACAATTCTAATTGTAGTTCCAGCATATTTGAATTGTTTTGTTTTTCTTCTTTCTTACAAATGTTTCTCTTTGATCTGGGGGTTTCAAAATTTGGCAATGATATTCTTATTTTTTTCCCAAAAAGGATCTCTTTAAGGTGATAATCAGTCATTTTTTTTCTATTTTTTATTTCTAATTTATTTCTATTATCCCCCCTCATGTTCTATCACTTCAGTAGTTTTTTCATAGTTATAACTTTATATATATATATATATATATATATATATTTATAACTTTTTATTTACAAAACATATGCATGTTGACCCTTGAAAATCCTTTTATTCAAAATTCCCCACCCCCTTCCCCTAGATGGCAGGTTGTCCAATACATGTTAAATATTTTAAAATATATGTTAAACTCAATATATGTATACATATTTATACAATTATCTTGCTGAACAAGAAAAATCAGATCTAGAAAGGAAAAAAAAAACCTGAGAAGGAAAACAAAAATGCAAGCAAACAATAACAGAAAGAGTGAAAATGCTATGTTGTGGTCCATGTTCAGTTCCCATAGTCCTCTCTCTCTGGGTATAGGTGGCTCTCTTCATTAGAACAGCTTTGAATCAACTCATTGTTGAAGACAGCCACATCCATCAGAATTGATCATCGTATAGTCTTGTTGTTGGTGTATATAATGATCTCCTGGTTCTGCTCATTTCTCTTAGTATGATTCAGGTAACTCTCTCCAGGCCTCTCTGAAATCATCTTGTTTGTCATTTCTTACAAAACATTAATATACCATAACATTCATATAACATAATTTATTCAGCCATTTTCCAATTGATGGGCATCCATTCAATTTCCAGTTTCTAGCCACTACAAAAAGAGTTGCCACAAACATTTTTGCACATGTGAGTCCCTTTCCCTCCTTTCAGATCTCTTTGGGATATAAGTCCAGTAGTAGTACTGCTGGGTCAAAGGTTTGATAACTTTTTGAGCATAGTTCTAAATTGCTCTCCAGAATAGTTGGATTTGTTCACAATTCCACCAACAATGTATGTGTCCCAGTTTTCCCACATCCCCTCCAACATTGATCATTATCTTTTCCTGTAATCTTAGGCAATGTGACAGGTGTGTAGTGGTATCTCATAGTTGTTTTAATTTTCATTTCTCTGATTAATAATGACTTGGAGCATCTTTTCATATGGTTAGAAACAATTTTAATTTCTTCATCTGAGGTTCATTCATATCCTTTATCAATTAGAGAATGGCATGATTTCTTATAAATTTGAGTCAATTCTCTATATATTTTGGAAATGAGGTCTTTATCAGAACCTCTGATTGTAAGAATACTTTCCTATGTATTGCTTCCCCTCTAATCTTGTCTGCATTAATTTTGTTTATACAAAAACTTTTTAACTTAATATGATCAAAATTATCTTGTGGGTTCAGTAATGATCTCTAGTTCTTCTTTGATCACAAATTCCTTCCTCCTCCACAAACCTGAGAGGTAAACTATCCTATGTTTCTCTAATTTATTTATAATCTCATTTTTTATGCCTAAATTATGGACCCATTTTGATCTTATCTTGCCGATTGGTGTTAAGTACAATTAGGATGGCAATTTCTGCAATACTAATTGCCAGTTTTCACAGCAGTTTTTGTCAAATAATGAATTCTTATCCCAAAAGTTGGGATCTTTCGGTTTGTCAAACACTAGATTGCTGTAGTTATTGACTATTTTGTCCTGTGAACCTAACCTATTCCACTGATGAATTAGTTTATTTCTTAGCCAGTACCAAACAGTTTTGTTGACTGCTGCTTTATAATATAGTTTAGATCTGGTACAGCTAGAACACTTTCATCTGATTTATTTTTCATTAGCTCCCTTGAAATTCTTGATCTTTTGTTTTTCCAGATGAATTTTATTGTTATTTTTTCTAGGTCAGTAAAATTGTTTATTGGGAGTTTGAGTGGTATAATACTAAATAGATTGTTTTAAGTATTGTAGTAATGTTTATTATATTTTCTCAATCTATCCAAGAACATTTAATATTTTTTTCAATTGTTTAAATCTGACTTTGTGTTATTTGTGCAAATTTGTACAATTTGTGTGCAAACTGTTTTGTACTTTCACTCATATAATTCCTGACTTTCCCTTGACAGATAGATTCCAAATATTTTATACTATTGCTGGTTATTTTAAAAGGAATTTCTCCTTGTATCTCTTGCTGTTGGATTTTATTACTGATGTATAAAAATACTGATGATTTATGTGTATTAATTTTATATCCTGCAGTTTTGCTAAAGGTGTGGAATATTTCTAATAGCTTTTTAGTTGATTTTCTGGGATTCTCTAAGTATACCATTACATCATATGCAGAGAATGATAATTTGGTTTCTTCATTACCTACTCTAATTTCATTAATCTCTTTTTCTTCTCATTACTAAAGCTAGCATTTGTAATACAATATTGAATAGTAATGGTGATAGTGGCCAAACTTGTTTTACTCCTGATCTTATTGGGAATGGTTCCATTTTATCCCCATTACTATGCTGCTTAGTGATGGTTTTAAATAGATGGTACTGACTATTTTAAGGAAAAGTCCATTTATTCCTATGTTTTCTAGTGTTTTTAATAGGAATTAGTCATGGATTTTATCAAATTCTTTTTCTGAATCTATTGAGATAATCATGTTTTTTGTCAATTTGCTTATTGATAGTCAATAATGCTAATAGTTTCCTAATATCAAAGCAGCCCTGCATGCTTGCTATTAATCCTATTGGGTCATGTTGTATTATCCAGGAATTATTTTCTGTAATCTCTTTGCTAAGATTTTATTTAAGATTTTTGCATCAATATTCATTAGGGAGACTGGTTTAATTATCAGTACCATGTCTGTGCCATAAAAGGAATTTGGCAGGAGTCCTTCATTCCATATTTTTTCAAATAGTTTATATAGTATTGGAGTAAATTGTTCTTTAAATGTTTGGTAGAGTTCACATGTAAATCCATCTGGTCCTGGGAATTTTTTCTTATGGAGTTGATTAATAGCTTGTTCTATTTCTTTTTCTAAAATAGGACTATTTAAGCAATTTACTTCCTCCTCTGTTAATCTGGGAAGCCTATATTTTTGGATGTAGTCATCCATTTCAATTAGATTATCGAATTTATTGGCATAAAGGTGAGCAAAGTAACTTCTTATTATTGCTTGAATTTCCTCTTCATTAGTAGTGAGTTCTCCCTTTTCATTTTTAAGACTAACAATTTGATTTTCCTCTTTCCTTTTTCTACTCAAATGTGCTAAAGGTTTATCTATTTTGTTGGTTGTTTTCATAAAACCAACTCTCAGTTTTATTCATTAATTCAATAATGTGTTTTTTTTTTACTTTAAATTTTATTAATGTCTCCTTTTATTTTTAGAATTTCAAGTTTGATATTTGATTGGGAGTTTTTAATTTGCTCTTTTTCTAGCTTTTTTTAGTTGCAAGCCCAATTCGTTGATCTTTTCGTTCCTATTTTATGCAAGTAAGCATCTAGAGATATAAAATTTCCCCATATTACCACTTTGGCTACATTCTACAAATTTTGGTATGTTGCCTCATTTTCATTCTCTTGGAGGAAATTATTAATTATGTCTATGATTTGCTGTTTCAGTCATTCATTCCTTAAGATAAGATTGTTTAATTTAATTTAATCCACATTCACTTCCCAGTGTTCCATCTTTGGGTGTAGTTATTTCTGTCCATCACTGATCAACTGGAAGTGAGTTGGATCTTCTTTATGTTGAAGATATCCACTTCCATCAGAATACTTCTTCATACAGCATTGAAGTGTACAATGATCTTCTGGTTTAATTTAAATCTTCTATTTTGTGATCGATAATGATGTCTAGTTCTCCTCTGGTCATAAATTCCTTTCTCCTCCACAGGTCTAAGAGGTAGACTATTCTCTGTTCCTCTAATCTATTGATGATCTCATTCTTAATGCCTAAATCATGGACCCATTTTGATCTTATCTTGGTATATGGTGTTAAGTGTGGATCCATATCTAATTTCTGACATATTAATTTCCAGTTTTCCCAAAAGTTTTTTCCAAATAATGAATTTTTGTCCCAAATGTTGGTATCTTTGGGTTTGTCAAAGATTAGACTGCTATAGATGTACCCTTTTTTGTCCTTTGGATCTAATCTGTTCTACTGATCTACAGGTCTATTTCTTAGCCAGTACTAAATGGTTTTGGTGACTGCTGCTATATAATATAGCTTTAGATCAGGTATACTTAGACCACCTTCCTCTGAGTTTTTTTTTTTTCATTAGATCCCTTGCAATTCTCGACCTTTTATTCTTCCATATGAATTTTGTTGTTATTTTTTCTAGGTCATTAAAATAGTTTCTTGGGAGTCTGATTGGTATAGCACTAAATAAATAGATTAGTTTGGGGAGTATTGTCATCTTTATTATATTCGCTCAGCCTATCCAAGAGCATTGAATGTCTTTCCAATTGTTTAAATCTAACTTTATTTTTGTGGCACGTGTTTTGTAATTTTGCTCATATAATTCCTGACTCTCCTTTGGTAGATATATTCCCAAATATTTTATACTATCGACCGTTATTTTGAATGGAATTTCTCTTTGTATCTCTTGCTTTTGGATTGTGTTGGTAATGTATAAAAATGCTGAGGATTTATGTGGATTTATTTTGTATCCTGCCACTTTGCTGAAATTTTGAATTATTTCTAATAGCTTTTAGCAGAGTCTTTGGGGTTCTCTAAGTATACCATCATGTCATCTGCAAAAAGTGATAGTTTGATTTCCTCATTTCCTACTCTAATTTCTTGAATCTCTTTCTTGGCTCTTATTGCCGAGGCTAGTGTTTCTAGTACTATACTGAATAGTAATGGTGACAGTGGGCAACCTTGTTTCACTCCTGATCTTATTGGGAAAGGTTGCAGTTTATTTCTATTGCATATTATGCAATATGTTATGTTAGTATGTAAGACTAACAATTTGATTTTCCTCTTTCTTTTTTCTGATCAGATTTACCAAAGGTTTATCTATTTTATTGGCTTTTTCATAAAATCAACTCTTGGTTTTATTTATTAATTCAATAGTTTTTTTACTTTCAATATTATTGATTTCTCCTTTTAATTTCTGTATTTCAAGTTTAATTTTTGGTTGGGGGGTTTTAATTTGGTCTTTTTCTAGCCTTTTAAGTTGCAAGCCCAATTCGTTAATCTTCTCTTTCTCTATTTTCTTCAAATAAGCCTCTAAAGATATAAAATTTCCCCTTATTACCGCGTGTATCTTCTCCGCCATCTTCTGATTTATCTAGTTTTGAGAGAGCAAGGTTGAGATCTCCCACTATTATAGTTTTGCTGTCTATTTCTTCTTGTAATTTCTTAACTGCTCCTTTAGGAATTTAGATGCTATACCACTTGGTGCATACAGGTTTTACATTGATATTGCTTCATTATCTATGGTACCCATTACCAAAATGTAGTTTTCTTCTTTATCTCTTTTAATTAGGTCAATTTTTGCTTTTGCTTGATCTGAGATCGGAATGGCTATCTTCACCTGAAGCATAATTGATTCTGCTGCAGCCTTTTACCTTTACTCTGTATGTATCATCTGCTTTAAGTGTGTTTCTTGTGAACAACATATTGTAGGCTTCTGCCTTTTAATTCAATCTGCTATTGACTTCTTCTTTGTGGGAGAGTTTACCCCATTTATATTTACAATTAAAACTACTAATTTTGTATTTCCTGCCACCTTATCTTTCTCTTTCCTTTTGCCTTTTCCTTCTTCTATAGTATTTAACTTATGAGCACCATGTGCCTCAAGCAGCCCTTCCTTTTTAGAATCCCTCTCTCTTTAGGTTCCCTCCTCCTTTCTTTTTTTTTTTTTTAATAATTTTTATTATATATTTTTATAATATTATCCCTTGTATTCATTTTTCCAAAATATATCTCCCTCCCTCCACTCCCTCCCCCCGATGACAGGCAATCCCATCCATTTTAAATATGTTACAATATAACCTATATACAATACATGTGTGTAAATACCATTTTCTTGTTGCACAATAAGCATTAGATTCCGAAGGTACATGTAACCTGGGCAGACAGATATTAGTGCTAACAATTTACATTCACTTCCCAGTGTTTCTTCTCTGGGTGTAGCTACCTCTGTCCATCATAGATCAACTGGAAGTGAGTTGGCTCTTCTTTATGTTGAAGATTTCCACTTCCATCAGAATACATCCTCATACAGTATTGCTGTTGAAGTGTACAGTGATCTTCTGGTTCTGATCATTTCACTCAGCAACAGTTGGTGTAAGTCTCTCCAAGCCTCTCTGTATTTCTCCTGCTGGTCATTTCTTACAAAGCAATAGTATTCCATAACCTTCAGATACCATAATTTACCCAACCATTCTCCAACTGATGGACATCCATTCATCTTCCAGTTTCTAGCTACAACAAAAAGAGCTGCCACAAACATTTTGGCACATATATGTCTCTTTCCGTTCTTTAGTATTTCTTTGGGATATAAGCCCAGTAGTAGCACTGCTCGGTCAAAGGGTATGCACAGTATGATAACTTTTTGGGCATAGTTCCAAATTGCTCTCCAGAATGGCTGGACACAACTCCACCAGGAATGTATCAGTGTCCCAGTTTTCCCACATCCCCTCCAACATTCATCATTATTTGTTCCTGTCATCTTAGCCACTCTGACAGGTGTGTAGTGGTATCTCAGAGTTGTCTTAATTTGCATTTCTCTAATCAGTGGTGATTTGGAACACTCATGTGAGTGGATATAGTTTCAATTTCTTCATCTGAGAATTGTCTGTTCATATCCTTTGACCATTTATCAATTGGCGAATGGTTTGGTTTCTTATAAATTAGGGTCAGTTCTCTATATATTTTGGAAATGAGACCTTTGTCAGAACCTTTGCTTTTAAAAATATTTTCCCAATTTGTTACTTCCCTTCTAATCTTGTTTGCATTAGTATTATTTGTACAGAAACTTTTTAGTTTGATGTAATCAAAATCTTCTATTTTGTGATCAATATGCTGTTTGTTTGTGATCAAAATGCTGTTGCATTTTGTTAGTGATATATAAAAATGCTGAGGATTTATGTGGAATTATTTTGTATCCTGCCAATTTGCTGAAATTTTGAATTATTTCTAGGAGCTTTTTAGCAGATTCTTTGGGGTTCTCTAAGTATACCATCATGTCATCTGCAAAAAGTGATAGTTTGATTTCCTCATTTCCTACTCTAATTCCTTGAATCTCTTTCTCGGCTCCTATTGCCGAGGCTAGCGTTTCTAGTACTATATTGAATAGTAATGGTGATAGTGGGCAACCTTGTTTCACTCCTGATCTTACTGGGAAAGGTTGTAGTTTATTTCTATTGCATATTATGCTTACTGACGGTCTTAAATATATGCTCCTGATTATTCTAAGGAATAGCCCATTTATTCCTATACTCTCAAG
This sequence comes from Sminthopsis crassicaudata, assembly GCF_048593235.1. Classification (NCBI taxonomy): domain Eukaryota; kingdom Metazoa; phylum Chordata; class Mammalia; order Dasyuromorphia; family Dasyuridae; genus Sminthopsis; species Sminthopsis crassicaudata. The sequence goes on from NC_133618.1 coordinate 219,002,734, forward strand.
AGTTTTTAGTAGGAATGGATGTTGGATTTTGTCAAATGCTTTTTCTGCATCTATTGAGATGATCATATGGTTCTTATTAATTTGATTATTAATATGGTCAATTATACTAATAGTTTTCCTAATATTAAACCAGCCCTGCATTCATGGAATAAATCCTACTTGATCATAGTGTATTATCCTGGAGATGATTTTCTGAAGTCTTTTTGCTAATATCTTATTTAAGATTTTAGCATGAATATTCATTAAGGAAATTGGTCTATAATTTTCTTTCTCAGTTTTCGATCTACCTGGTTTAGGTATCAGTACCATGTCTGTGTCATAAAAGGAGTTTGGTAGGACTCCTTCATCCCCTATTTTTTCAAATGGTTTATATAGCATTGGGGCTAATTGCTCTTTAAATGTTTGGTTGAATTCACATGTGAATCCATCTGGTCCTGGGGATTTTTTCCTGGGGAGTTCATTAATAGTTTGTTCTATTTCTTTTTCTGAAAGGGGACTATTTAAGCAATTTATCTCCTCCTCTGTTAATCTAGGGAGCCTATATTTTTGGAGGAAGTCATCCATTTCACTTAAGTTATCAAATTTATTGGCATAAAGTTGGGCAAAGTAACTCCTTATTATTTCTCTAATTTCCTCTTCATTGGTGGAAAGATCCCCCTTTTCATTTGTAAGACTAACAATTTGATTTTCCTCTTTCTTTTTTCTGATCAGATTTACCAAAGGTTTATCTATTTTATTGGCTTTTTCATAAAACCAACTCTTGGTTTTATTTATTAATTCAATAGTTTATTTACTTTCAATATTATTGATTTCTCCTTTTAATTTTTGTATTTCAAGTTTAATTTTTGGTTGGGGGTTTTTAATTTGGTCTTTTTCTAGCCTTTTAAGTTGCAAGCCCAATTCATTAATCTTCTCTTTCTCTATTTTCTTCAAATAAGCCTCTAAAGATATAAAATTTCCCCTTATTACTGCTTTAGCTGCATCCCACAGATTTTGGTATGATGTCTCATCATTGTCATTATCTTAGGTGAAATTATTAATTGTTTCTATAATTTGCTCTTTCACCCAGTCATTCTTTAAGATGAGATTATTCAGTTTCCAATTACTTTTTGGTCTATTTATCCCTAACTTTTTACTGAATGTAGCTTTTATTGCATTGTGGTCTGAGAAGAAGGCATTTATTATTTCTGCCTTCCTACATTTAATTTTGAGATCTTTATGTCCTAATATATGGTCAATTTTTGTATAGGATCCATGAACTGCTGAGAAGAAAGTATATTCCTTTCTATTGCCATTCAGTTTTCTCCAAAGATCTATCATACCTAGTTTTTCTAATGTTCTATTTACTTTTTTAATTTCTTTCTTGTTTGTTTTGTGGTTTGATTTGTCTAAATCTGAGAGTGCAAGGTTGAGATCTCCCACTATTATAGTTTTACTGTCTATTTCTTCTTGCAACTCTCTTAACTTTTCCTTTAGAAAGTTAGATGCTATACCACTTAGTGCATATATGTTTAATATCGATATGGCTTCATTATTTATGCTACCTTTCAGCAGGATATAATTTCCTTCCTTATCTTTTTTAACGAGATCTACTTCTGCTTTTGCTTGATCTGAGATAAGGATAGCTACCCCTGCTTTTTTGGCTTTACCTGAAGTATAATAGATTCTGCTCCAACTTTTTACCTTTACTCTGTATGTATCTCCCTGCTTTAAGTGTGTTTCCTGTAGACAACATATCGTAGGGCTCTGATTTTTGATCCAATCTGCTATCTGTCTCCATTTGATGGGAGAGTTCATCCCATTCACATTTACAATTTAAATTACTAATTCTGTATTTCCTGCCATCATATTATCCCCAGATTATGCTTTTTCCCTTGACCCCCCTGATCCCCCTCCCCGATATTTAATTTACAGACCCCCCTTGTGAGCGCAACCCTCCCTTTTTTTTTAGTATCTCTCCCCCCTCCCTCCAAGTCCCTTCATTTATTCTCCTTTTCCTTTTCCCTTTTCCTGTCCCCCCTTTTAATGAGGGGAGAGAAAATTCTCTGAAAAACAAATATGTTAATTATTTACTCTTTGAGCCTTTCCTGATGAGAGTAAGATTCACACAATGATTCTCCCCCTTACTAAATTCCCTCAGATATGGTGTATTTTCTATGCCTCTTCCTGGGATGTAGTTTCCCTCTTTTTATCATTCCTTCCCCTTTTCCTGAAACGACCTCCTTCTCTTTACTACACCCCCCTTTTTTTCTTTTATATCAGTAAAATCAAATTATGCTTGAGTACTTTTTATATACCCACAACAGAGTTACAGTTCTCAAGGGTTCTGTGTACCTTTTTCTGTTTCTCTTCAGTCTTGTGCGTGTAGATCAAATTTTTTGTTTAAGTCTGGTTTTTTTCTTAGAAACATATAGAATTCCTCTATTTCATTGAATGACCATCTTCTTCCATGGAAAAAGATGCTAAATTTAGCTGGGTAGTTCATTCTTGGTTGCAGTCCTTGATCTTTTCCCTTACGGAATATCAGGTTCCAGGCCCTTCTATCTTTTAATGTGGAGGCAGCCAGATCTTGAGTGACCCTTATTGTGGCACCTTGGTATTTAAATTGTTTTTTTCTAGCTGCTTGCAGGATTTTCTCCTTTGTGCGGTAATTCTGCAGCTTAGCCACAATATTCCGTGGTGTTCTTTTTTTAGGGAGGGTCTATTTCAGAAGGAGTTCGATGAATTCTTTCCACATCTACTTTCCCTTCTGTTTCTATTATCTCTGGACAGTTCTCTTTGATAATTTCCTGTAAAATAGAATCTAGGCTCTTTTTTTGTTCATAGTTTTCTGGAAGTCCAATGATCCGCAGACTATCTCTCCTAGATCTATTTTCCAGGTCTATAGATTTTCCCAGTAAGTATTTGACGTTGTTCTCCAGCTTCTCATTTTTTTTGTTTGGTTTGACTGATTCTTGGGTTCTCTGTGAATCATTCATTTCTATTTGCTCCATCCTGACTTTTAAGGAGTTATTTTCTTCTTTCACAGTTTTTAGTTCTTTTTGTAAATGCCCAATTTCATTTTTAAATGAATTATTTTTCTCTATTGAATTTTTTTCCATTTCCCTAATTTTTTTTGAGAATTATTTTCTTTTTCCAATTCAGAAATTCTATTTTCTTGAGACTTTTTTATCTTTTCCAATTCAGAAATCCTACTTTCCTGTGATTTTTTAACCTTTTCTAATTCACAAATTTTGTTTCCCTGCATCTCCTGTGAATTCTTTATTTTTTCCAACTCCAATTTCAGGACGTTGTTATTCTCTGTCATAGCTTTTCTTTCCTTTACCCATTTTTCTTCAAACTCCCTTAACTTTTTAATAGTCTCTTCTAGGAGAGAGTTATGTGATGGGGGGCAGGAATCGTTCCACTTTAGGTTGTTATCTGCTGAATCTTTGCTGTTAACTTCCTCAGGGTTGGATACCAGCTCTTTCTCTGTGTAGAAGGAATCTATAGTTTTTTCTGGCTTTTTTGTTCATATTTAAAAAATCTTTTGGGGTCTGTCCCTGGGGTAGGAAATTATTTATTTACTTCTTTACCAGCTTACTCCCAGACCGGATGGATGCAGTGGCTCTTGGGCCTGAGCTAAGATAGAGCTCTGGGAGAGAGTTCCCCACCCCCTCCCTGGAAGTGCCTCAGAGGTGACTAGCACTGCTGTGCCTTGAGGGTGTTGTGTTTTAGCGGCTTCCCTGACTTTTGAGATTGAAGTAAAGAAGGCACAAAGCCCAGCCTATGCTTCCTGGTGGGGCGTGGATGTCTGCAGCAGGTGATGTGAAAAGCCCCTGCACTCAAACTGGAAGTGTCTGCCAGAAACCGTGGCCTCTAGTTCAAAGGTTCTGCTTCTCTGGGACTTCTGGAGCTGAGTTCCACACCCTTCAGCTGAGCTAGGCAGTGTGTGTTGCCTTGGGCCGTATCTGCCCTTGTCAATCTCTTATCTAGTCTTAGGTGGGAGCTGAGGCCACACCCCCTGGTGCGGAGATCTGCTGAGTCATCCCCATTCGGAAAAAACTGTTGGGAAAACTGGAAATTAGTATGGCAGAAATTAGATATGGATCCACACTTAACACCATATACCAATATAAGATCAAAATGGATCCATGATTTAGGCATAAAGAGGGAGATAATAAATAGATTAGAGGAACAGAGGATAATCTACCTCTCAGACTTGTGGAGGAGGAAGGAATTTATGACCAGAGGAGAACTAGAGATCATTATTGATCACAAAATAGAAGATTTTGATTACATCAAACTAAAAAGTTTCTGTACAAATAATACTAATGCAAACAAGATTAGAAGGGAAGTAACAAATTGGGAAAATATTTTTAAAAACAAAGGTTCTGACAAAGGTCTCATTTCCAAAATATATAGAGAACTGACCATAATTTATAAGAAACCGAACCATTCTCCAATTGATAAATGGTCAAAGGATATGAACAGACAATTCTCAGAGGGAGAAATTGAAACTATATCCACTCACATGAAAGAGTGTTCCAAATCACTAATGATCAGAGAAATGCAAATTAAGACCACTCTGAGATACCACTACACACCTGTCAGATTGGCTAAGATGACAGGAACAAATAATGATGAATGTTGGAGGGGATGTGGGGAAATTGGGACACTAATACATTGCTGGTGGAGTTGCGAAAGAATCCAGCCATTCTGGAGAGCAATCTGGAATTGTGCCCAAAAAGTTATCAAACTGTGCATACCCTTTGACCCAGCAGCGCTACTACTGGGATTATATCCCAAAGAAATACTAAAGAGCGGAAAGAGTCATATATGTGCCAAAATGTTTGTGGCAGCTCTTTTTGTTGTAGCTAGAAACTGGAAGATGAATGGATGTCCATCAGTTGGAGAATGGTTGGGTAAATTGTGGTATATGAAGGTTATGGAATATTATTGCTCTGTAAGAAATGACCAGCAGGAGGAATACAGAGAGGCCTGGAGAGACTTAAATCAACTGATGCTGAGTGAAATGAGCAGAACCAGAAGATCACTGTACACTTCAACAACAATACTGTATGAGGATGTATTCTGATGGAAGTGGAAATCTTCAATATAAAGAAGATCCAACTCACTTCCAGTTGATCAATGATGGACAGAGGTAGCTACACCCAGAGAAGAAACACTGGGAAGTGAATGTAAATTGTTAGCACTAATATCTCTCTGCCCAGGTTGCATGTACCTTCGGATTCTAATGTTTATTGTGCAACAAGAAAATGATATTCACACACATATATTGTACCTAGACTATATTGTAATACATGTAAAATGTATGGGATTGCCTGTTATCGGGGGGAGGGAATAGAGGGAGGGGGGGTAATTTGGAAAAATGAATACAAGGGATAATATTATAAAAATATATATATATAATAAAAAATTAAAAAAAAAAAAAAAAAAAAAGAATATTAGACTCCAGGACCTTTGATCCCTTAAGGTGGAAGTTGCTAGATCCTGGGTAAGCCTTATTGTGGCTCCTCAGTATTTGAATTGCTTTTTTTGTTGTTTCTTTGTTTGTTTTGGCTGCTTGTAATATTTTTGCCTTGGTCTGACATGTAACATACTGTTGTCTCCAAAAGCTGCTGATCGCTCTCTGGGAGGAGATCTGCTGTGTCAACTCAAATCTCTCAGACAGATTCTTGTTCCTGTAGAGAACCGTTGTCTCCAGACAGTTGCCGTTAACTCTGGTCCAGAGTAGTGACTTCCCTCTTTTATCCTCCCAGAGAATGGGTGTGGGATAATACAAGGGCTTCTGGGAAAAATTACTTCAACCAATGAACTTGCTCCTCCTAAGCATGCAAGCTCTTCTCCAGGAATTCACAAGTAAAAACTCCCAGTAAAGGCTGGAACTAGAGAATTTTTATGTACTGACTTAGCACATAGTAATAACCTAATATCTCATTATATCATTATCTCATTAGCACTTAGTAAGAACCTAACATCTCCCCCTTTCTTTTGATTTAGAACATAGGGTGGTCATGACCTTGAAATATAAATCCATTGATATGGGAGGCATTACACATAATTACATAGATTACATAAACACCTAGTAACATAGTAACATAGTAACATTATACATGCTAGAAGTATGTAACAAATAGCATGATCTAATAATCATAAATTGAGAATTTATAAATATCCATAAGTCCATTGTCCATTAGTCTCATCTTGTGTTAGGAAATCCAATGATTCCTACTGGTTTTTAAAGTTCTTTAACAGTCTTCTTATTAGCCATGCTTTTCAGTGTCAGATGTTTCTTAGATTTTCTTCTTTGTTTTGAGGTCTCGTTATCTCATTAGCACTTAGTAAGAACCTAACATCACCAGTTCTGAAATTTAGCCACGATATTCCTTTGAATTTTAATTTTGGTGTCTCAGGAGGTGATTGGTGAATTTGTTTGATGGCTATTTTATCTTTTGATTCTATGACATCAGGGCAGTTCTCTTTAGTTATTTCTCTTTAGTTATGTCCTGAAAAAAAAATCTAGGCTCTTTATTTCACCATGGTTTTCAGGGAGTCCAATAATTCTTAGATTCTCTCTCCTAGATCTATTTTCTAGATCAATTGTTTTCCCATGTAGGTGTTTTACATTTTTTCTATTTTTTTCATTTTTTGGTTTTATTTGACTGATTCTTGATATCTCATTGTGTCATTCATTTCCATTTGTTCAATTCTGATTTTTAATGATTTTTTTTCTTCCTTTACATTATTTTTTTACTTCTTTTTGGATTTGTCTAATTGAGTCTCTAAATGAGTTGTTTTGTTCTATGGGATTCATTTTTCCATTTCACAAATTCTGTTTTTTTTAAGGAGTTATTTTCATTTTTTACTTCACAAATTCTGTTTTCCTGAGTTATTTATCTTTTTCTTTTCACAAATTCTGTTTTTCAGGAGTTGTTTTCTTTTTTCCATTTTGTCAAATCTATCTTTTAATGAGTTATATACTTTTTCAAAACCCTCTTGTAAAATTTTCCTTTCCTTTCCCCATTTTTCTTCTAGCTCTCTTTTGAGATCCTTTTAAATTACTTCTATGAAAGCCTTGTGTGATGGGCACCAGATTATATTGGGACTTCATCTGGAGACAGTCTGATTTTGGTATCCTCAGGGTTTGAAATCTATTCTCTTTCTACATAGAAACTATCTATGGTTAGAGCTCTCTTTGTCTTTTTACTCATTTTTTTAAATTCTGGGATCTGCTTTTAGGGCAAGGGAATTTTTCCAACTTCCTCTACAAGTGGTAGTGATTGCTAGTGCTGGGAGGTGGGGGAGGTGGTCAGGTCCCATGAGACTCTCATTCTTTGAGATTCACTATTTACCTTTTGTGTTTGTGTTGGGTGTTTTCTAACTTCTCTGCTGATCTATTGGCTTTCAGCCAGTGCAGAGTAGCCAATACTGGTAGAATCCTCCCTGTAGATTCTCCACCACACGGAGTTTGCACTACCCCGTGGAGACCACACCCACCCTGGGTCTGCACAGCATTCACTGGTGTCCTACACCTGGCTACTTTCCTCCATGCCCAACTGAAACAGACCTTTTCTGGTGATCATCAAAATTATCTTGTGCTGGTAATTTACTGCACTTCCAATATTAGTGAATTCTGTCAGCTAGAACTAGTTCAGAGGTTGAATTTTAGCAAATTCTCAACTAATTAGCATTAGTTGAGAGTCTTGGGAGAAGATCAGAAAGAAGCATGTGACCTCTCTGCTATCTTGCCTCTGGCCCCTCCAATACAATTTTCTAGGATTATTTCCTGCATTATTATGTCAAGGTTCTCTTTTTGGACACAACTTTCTGGCAGTTCAATTATTCTTTTATTTTTTCTTCATGATCTCTTCTCCAGATCTCTTGCTTTTCTTATAAGATATTTTACACTCTGTTCTATTTTTTTTTTCATTCTTTCATAATCTGTTTTGTTATTCCTTGGTCTCTTATAGTCCCCTTAACCTATTCTAATTTTCAGAATTATTCTCATCTTTGAGACTCTGTACCTTCTTTTCTAATTGGTTAATTTTTTTTCACCATAATCTTGTTTTTCTTGGATGGTTTTAATACTTTCTTTAGTTTTTCCTCAATGTCTCTCATTTGATTTTTGAATTCTTTTTTTTTTTTTGAGTTCATCTATAAATTCTATCGGGACAAGGAGCCATTTCACATTACTCTTTGGGGTAGAAAGTTTTTTTACTAAAATGTGCTCCTCTGAAAATGAATCCTCCTCTTCCCTATTCCCATAATATATTTCAATGATGTGGTTCTTTCTTCTTTACCATTTCACTTTTACAAAATAAGTGGTATTAGTGTTAAGTATCTCTAATCTGAGAGTAGGAGAATGGTGCCTCAAGCTTCCCTTCAGCTTTCCATTCTGACCAGGACCCCAAACCAAGAGCTCCACCCTCTTGCAAGTGCTCACAGCCAGCAGCATCCCTGTTGCCCAACTTCTGCACTCACCAGGTGCTGGTTTCTTCTTGCCCAGGGCTGTGTTTCAGCAGCACAGCTAGGCCCAACTTTTCCAATCAGCTGAAGTTCACTCAGTCTTCCTGGACTCAAAGCTCCACTTTAACAAACAGTCCAGGAAGTGAAAATCTCGACAGTTCCTGCTGAGGCACCAGCCACAACCAGATAGCCTGCGGGAAGCTCACTTGACGTTTCTGCAGACCTAACCCCTAAGGTTCTTACACTTCAAACAGGTTTATCTTGACCTAATGTTTTTTCAGATCTTCTTAGGTTGTATCAAGAGGACCCCTGTCCTATCCCAAATCTTTTTGATTATTTCTGCTGCCATGAGGCACAAATGTGTTCCATTTGTGGAGGAAATTGGTAAAGCTTAAAATTTACTAACTTATTCCATCATCTTCCCAGAATTCTTTCTTTTAATTCCAGCAAAACCATTCCAACATAATCAAGTCACATCCATCCCACCTTTCTTTGTAAATTGCTTTAAATTGTCCTAATAACAAAAATGTTTTGGGAATTGAAAGCATTTTCTTCCTAAGATTAGTCTTGCATATTTATTTATTTTTCATGTTTCTTGAGCTTTGTGTTTGAATGTCAAATTTTCTATTGAGCTCAAGTCTCTTTATCAGGAATACTGAATATCTTCTATTTTACTCAATATTCTTTTTTTTCCCTTGAAGGATAATACTGAATTTTTATGATCAGGTTCTTTTTGGTAATAATTCTAGGTGCTTTGCCTTCCAGAATATCATTTGCCAAAGCCTTAATTCATTAACATGTATGAAAGCTGTTAAATACTGTCTGATTATGACTATGGCTCCATGATATTTGAATTGTTTCTTTCTGGTTGCTTACAATGACTTTTCCTTGACCTGGAAGCTCTAGAATTTGGCCTGAAAGTTTTTATTTGAATAATTCTTTCAGGATCTCATTGATGTGTCATTGGGATTTTTATTTTATTTTCTGAAAGTAAAATATTGGTGAAGTTTTCCTTGATAATTTCTTTTTTCCAATATTTAAATTTTTTCCCCAATTACATGTAAAGTCGATTTTTGAGTTCATTTTTACAGGATTTGGGATTTCAAATGGTTTTTCCTCTCTTCCCTTTCTTCTTCCAAAAATAGCAGACAATTTGATAGAGGTTATTATAGGTGCTATCATATAAAATTATTTCCATATTAGTCATCATTCTTAAAAAAGAAACAGATCAAAAGAAAAAACATAAAAAATGAATAAAATAAGTGGAAAAATGTTTTGATTTGCATGCAGAGTATACCATTTATTTATCTGGTTCTGGAAAGCATTTTGTTCATAAATTCTTTATACTTGGGACTTCCTGCCAATATGGCGGAGAGGACACATACATCTATTTAAGCTCCATCTTTTCTCTGAAAATAATTTATTTCATGACAAGACTTGGAATTAGTGCTTGAATGGAAAACACACACACACACACACACACACACACACACACACACAAATAATTAACAAGAGAAGATATCCTTGAAATTCTCCAGAAAAGGTCTGTTTTTGCTTGTGGGTCAGGACGGTTAGATGGGGCGTAGAATGAAGACAGGCAGCGACAGCACAGAAGATATTGAGAATAAGGCAGGCAGCAACACCTAACCAGACCAGAGCGGGATGGGGTGTGATCTCAGCCCTTTATGTGGGAAGAACTTTACCCAGTGTGGCTACTTTAACCTGGCAGCAAACCAGTAGATCAGCAAAGAAGCTATAAACACAGGACCATAACCCTGAAAAGCTAGGGTCTCACGGGACCTGCCCACACCCACCTGGAGTGCCCCAGATTGCTCGCTCTCAGATCCTCAGAGTGCAGACACACACAGTCATTGCTGTCCTGCTATTGCCTCACTGCTGTCCCTGCAGTCTATAGAGGAAGCTCAGTAATAACAGCCACACCCCTTCTCCCACACAAAAAAAAAGCAGACTGCATTTTTGTTGTTGTTTTTGTAGTTCTTGGTTTGTTTTCTTTGATTCCTCTTTGACAAAATGAGCAAAATATTTAAATGGACTCTAACTATTGAGAGCTTCTATATGGATAGAGAGCAGACTTTAAACTCTGAGGAGACTAAAATCAGATTGTCTTCAGATGACTCCCCAAAGGGGAATGTGCTCTGGTCCTCAACACGCAAGACTCTCATAGAAGAAATTAAAAAGGCTCTCGCAAGAGAGCTAGAAGAAAAACGGGAAAAGAAAGGAAAGCTTGTCAAAAGACTCTGGATAAGTCATTTTACTCAAATAAAGATAAAGTGGATAAAGAAATCAAATTGAAAAACAGAATTACTGAATTGGAAAAAGAAAATAGCTCTCTAAAAAATAAAATTGGCAAAATGGAAAAAAATTCCATAAAACAAAACTCACTTAAAATTTAATTAGATAATTAGAAAAAGATATAAAAAAGTGAGTGAAGAAAATAATTCATTAAAAATCAGTATTGAACAAATGGAAATGAATGACTCAAGGAGACACCAAGAATAAGTCAAGCAAAACCAAAAAAATGAAACAATGGAAAAATTGTCAAATAAACTTCTTGGGAAAACAACAGAACTGGAAAATGGATCTAAGAGAGATAATCTGAGAATTATTGGACTTCCTAAAAATTATGATAAAAAAGAGCCTACACAGTATTTTCCAGGAAATCATCAAAGAGAACTGCTCAGATGTTTTAGAAACAGAGGGTAAAATAGACATTGAAAGAATTCATCGATCACCTACTGAAAGAGATCCCAAAATCAAAACTCCAAGAAATATTGTGGCTAAATTTCAGAACTATCAGACCAAGGAAAAAATACTACAAACAGCTAGGAAAAAAAAATTCAAATATAGATGAGCCACAATAAGGATTACTCAGGATCTACCAACATCCACATTAAAAGGTCAAAGGGCCTGGAATCTGATATTTCGAAAGGCTAAGAAACTTGGTATGCAGCCAAAAATAACTTTCACAGCCAAAATGAGCATTTTTTTTTCTGGTAAAGAAAATGGGCATTCAATGAAGTAAGTGAATTTCATCTATTTCTGATGAAAAAACTGGAACTAAACAAAAAGTTTGATCTACAAATATAGAACTCAAGAGAAACCTAAAAAAGTAAAAAGAAATCATGGGAATTATATTTCTGCTATAAAGATGTATAAAGAGCACATGTATACTTTGTTCTAGAAACTAGAGGTGGAAAAAAGTAAAGTGGGGGTACTACATCTCACAAAGAGGCAAAGGAAACCTATTACATCTGAGAGAAAAAATGGAGAGGGATAAACATAGTGTGCATCTTACTCACATCAGAATTGGCTTAAAGAGAAAAATATTAGACATATTCAATTTATGGTGAAACTTCTCCCACATTATTGAAAAGTGGGAGGGAAAAAGTGAAAAGGGAATGAATAAGCTAAGCAGAAGGGAATACAGAAATTGTGAGGAAAAGGGGTAAGATGGGGGGAACTCTAAGGTGGCCAGTGGGATACTAAAAAGGGAGGGCTATGAGAAGCATGTGGTGCTCACAAGTTTGATACTGGGAATGGGGGTAAAGCATAAGGAAAGGAGAAAAGCTTAAGCAGGGATTAACAAGATTGCAAATAATACTGAATTGTTAATTTTAACTATAAATATGAATGGGGTAAACTGCCCCATAAAGAGGAAGCAGTTAGCAGACTGGATTAAAAGCCAGAATCCTACAATATGTTGTTACAGGAACACACCTGAAGCAGGGTGATACATACATAGTAAAAGTAAAAGTTTGAAGCAGATCTTACTATGCTTCAGGTGAAGTCAAAAAAGCAGAGATAGCCATCCTGATCTCAGATCAAGCAAAAGAAAAAATAGATCTACTTAAAAGAGATAAGGAAGGGCACTATATCTTGCTAAAGGATAGCATAGATAATGAAGCAATATCAATATTAAACATATATGCACCAAATGATGTAGTATCTAAATTCTTAAAACAGAAATTAAGAGAGCTGCAAGAAGAAATAGACAGCAAAACTATAATAGTGGGAGATCTCAACCTTACACTCTCATAATTAGATAAATCAAACCACAAAATAAATAAGAAAGAAGTCAAAGTGGTAAAAAGAATACTAGAAAAGTTACATATGATAGATCTTTGGAGAAAACTAAATGGAGACAGAAAGGAGTATACTTTCTTCTCAGCAGTTCATGGAACCTATACAAAAATTGACCATATATTAGGACATAAAAACCTCAAAATCAAATGCAGTAAGGCAGAAATATAAATGCACCCTTTTCAGACCATGATGCAATGAAAATTACATTCAATAAAAAGCCAGGGGAAAAGAGACCAAAAATAATTGGAAAATAAATAATCTCATACTAAAGAATTATTGGGTGAAACAGCAAATCATAGACATAATTAATAACTTTACCCAAGAAAATAACAATAATGAGAAGTCTTGCCAAAATGTGTGGGATACAGCCAGAGTGGTAATAAGGGGAAATTTATATCTCTATAGGTCTACTTGCATAAAATAGAGGAAAAGAAAGACAATGAATTGGGCGTGCAACTAAAAATGCTAGAAAAGGAAAACCCAGTTTTTTAAAACCCAGTTAAACACTAAACTTGAAATTTTAAAAATAAAAGGAGAGATTAAAGAAATTGAAACTAAAAAAAAAAAAACTATTGAATTAATTAATAAAACTAAGATTTGGTTCTATGAGAAAAGCAACAAAATAGATAAACCCTTAGTAAATCTGATTAAAAAAATAAAGAGGAAAATCAAATTGTGAGTCTTAAAAATGAAAAGAAAGAATTCACTACTAATGAAGAGGAAATTAGAGCAATAATTAGGAATTAATTTGCCCATCTTTATGCCAATAAATTTGATAACTTAAATGCAATGGAAGGATACTTTCAAAAATATAACTTGTTCAATTAACAGAGGAAGATGTAAATTGGTTAAACAGTCCCATCTTAGAAAAATAAATAGAATAAGCTATTAATCAACTCCCTAAGAAAAAATCCCCAGGACTAGATGGATTTACATGTGAATTCTATCAAACATTCAAAGAACAATTAACTCCAATGCTATATAAACTATTTGAAAAAATAGGGATTGAGGGAGTCCTACCAAATTCCTTTTATGACACAGACATGGTACTGATACCTGAACCAGGTACCTGATCTAAAACTATATTTTTGAAAACAGAGAAAAAAAAATTATAGACCAATCTCCGTAATGAATATTGATGCTAAAATCTTAAATAAAATGTTAGCAAAACATTACAGAAAATCATCCCCAGCATAATACACTATGACCAAATAGGATTTATATGAGGAATGCAGGGATGATTCAATATTAGGAAAATGATTAGCATAATTGACTATATCAATAACCAAATTAAGAAAAACCATATGATCATCTCAATAGATGCAGAAAAAAACATTAGATAAAATCCAACATCCATTCCTAATGAAAACACTTGAGAGTATAGGAATAAATGGACTTTTCCTTAAAATAGTTAGGAGCATCTATTTAAAACTGTCAGTAAGTATCATATGTAATGGGGATAAACTGGAACCATTCCCAGTAAGATCAGGAGTGAAACAAGGTTGCCCACTATCACCATTACTATTCAATATTGTATTACAAATGTTAGCTTTGGTAATGAGGAAACCAAATTATCACTCTTTGCAGATGATATGATGGTATACTTAGAGAACCCCAGAGATTCTACTAAAAAGCTTTTAAAAATAATGCACAACTTTAGCAATAGTGCAGGATACAAATAAATTCACATAAATCCTCAGCATTTTTATATATCACCAACAAAATCCAACAGCAAGAGATACAAAGAGAAATTCCATTCAAAATATCTGTCAATAGCATAAAATATTTGGGAATCTGTCTACCAAAGGAAAGTCAGGAATTATATGAGAAAAATTACAAAACACTTTTCACACAAATAAAGTCAGAGTTAAATAATTGGAAAAAATATTAAGTGGTCTTGGATAGTCCAAGCAAATATAATCAAGATGACAATACTCCCTAAACTAATCTATTTATTTAGTGCTATACCAATCGGACTCCCAAGAAACTATTTTAATGATCTAGAAAAAATAACAACAAAATTCATATGGAAGAACAAAAGGTCATGAATTTCAAGAAAATTAATGAAAAAAAAAATCTAATGAAGGTGGCCTAGCTGTACCTGATCTAAAACTATATTTTTAAATAGCAGTCAACAAAATCATTTGGTATTGGCTAAGAAATAGATTAGTTGTTCAGTGGAATAAGTTAGGTTCACAAGACAAAATAGTCAATAACTATAGTAATCTAGCATTTGACAAACCCAAAGATCCCAACTTTTGAGGTAAGAATTCATTATTTGACAAAAACTGCTGGGAACACTGGATATTAATATGGCAGAAATTAGGCATGGATCCATATTTAACACCAGACAGCAAGATAAGATCAAAATGGGTCCATAATTTAGGCATAAAAATGAGATTATCAATAAATTATAGGAACATAGGATAGTTTACCTCTCAGACTTGTGGAGGAGGAAGGAGTTTTTGACCAAAGAAGACCTAGAAATCATTATTGATCACAAAATAGAAATTAAGAAGCCTTCGTACAAACAAAGATTAGCAGGGAAGCAACAAACTGGGAAAACATTTTTACAGTTAAAGGTTCTGATAAAGGCCTCATTTCTAAAATACATAGAGAATTGACTCTAATTTATAAGAAATCAAGCCATTCTCCAATTTATAAATGGTCAAAGGATATGAGCCTATAATTTTCAGATGATGAAATTGAAACTGTTTTTACTCATATGAGTGTTCCAAATCACTATTAATCAGAGAAATGAAAATTAAGACAACTCTGAGATACCACTACATACATGTCAGATTGGCTAAGATGACAGAAAAAAATAATGATGACTATTGGAGGGGATTCAGAAGAACTGGGTCACTGGTGCATTGTTGGTGAAGTAGTGAATGAATACAACCATTCTGGAGAGCAATCTGTAATTATGCCCAAAAAGTTATCAAACTGTGCATACTCTTTGACCCAGCAGTGTTACTACTGGGCTTATATCCCAAAGAGATACTAAAGAAGGGAAAGAGATGTGTATGTGCCCAAAAGTTTGTGGCAGCCCTTTTTTGTATTGGCTAAAAACTGGAAAATGAATGGATGCCCATCAATTGCAGAATAGTTGGGTAAATTGTGGTATATGAATGTTATGGAATATTATTGTTCTGTAAGACATGACCAGCAGGATGAATACAGAGAGGCTTGTAGAGACTTACATGAACTGATGCTGAGTAAAATGAGCAGAACTAGGAGATCATTATACACTTCAACAACAAATATTATCTGAGGATATATTCTGATTGGAGTGGATATATTCAACAAAGAGAAGATCTAATTTAGTTCCATTTGATCAATAATGGACAGAATCAGTTACACCCAGAGAAGTAATACTGGGAAATGTGTGTGGACTTTTTGCATTTTTGTTTTTCTTCTCAGGTTATTTTTTTCTTCTGACTAATTCTTCCTGTACAACAAGAGAACTGTTCGGTTCTACACACATATATTGTATCTAGGATATACTATAACTAGGATATTTAACATGTATACGACTGTCTGCCATCTACGGGAGGGGGTGGAGGGAGGGAAGGGAAATGCAGGAACAGAAGTGAGTGAATGGAATAATGTTGTGAAAAATTACCCATGCATATGTACTGTCAATAAAAAGGTATAATGATTTTTTATTAAATCTCAATAATTGTTTTTGATCATCTGTTGCTAAAAAAGAGCTTATTCCTATTTGTTCATCATACTATATTGCTGATTCTGTGTAAATGTTTTCCTCGTTCTACTCATTTAATTTTGCAAATGGTTTACAAATTTTGGTTTTCTAGCTTATTGTGGTTCTTTGAGTTTTATTTATTTATTTTTTAAATTTACTTATTTATCAATTTAAGTTGTTCTCTGCTTACCTGAGGGCTGGGAGTCACTGTCCCAAGGTTCAGGCTTCTTTCCTGAGCAACTTTCATAGATTTCAGTATTTACAAGTACTTGATGTTTCTATGATGGTGTGATATGGGGTAAAGTGTGTTATTGATTTCTTTTATAGTTGATCATTACATAGGTTTGCTGTTATTATGTACAATGTATGCCTAGTTCTGCTTCTTTCACTCAGCCTCAGTTCTTGGAACTAATCTTTCTAAGACTTTCTAAAATCAACTTGTTCATCATTTTTTATAGAACAATAATGTTCTATTACCTTCATTGTGTTGTACGTATCTAATCAATTTCTTAGCCAATACCAAATGGTTTTGATGACTACTGCTTTATAATCTAGTTCAGGTTTGGTACTGCTAAACTACTATCCTTTGTATTTTTCCCATTAATTCCTTTGATATTCTTGACATTTTGTTCTTCCAAATGGATTTTGTTATTATTTTTTCCTAATTCTATAAAATGATTTGGCAGTTTGATATGGTGTAAAATCTCTAGGAATTTGGCTGCTCTACCACTTGATGCATATACCTTTAGTATCTTTACTACATCATTGTTTACAGTACCCTTTTATCAAGATGTATTTTCCTTCCTTATCTCTTTTAATAAGATCTATTTTTTACTTTTGCTTTATCTGAGATCAGAATTGCTACCCACCCTTTTCTTTTAATAACTGCAGCAGAAGCATAATAAATTGTATTCCAGCCTTTTACCTTGTCTTTCTGTGTCAGATGTGTTTTTGTAAACAACAAATTGTAGGATTCTATTTTTTAATCCAATCTGCTATTTGCTTCTATTTTATGGAAGAATTCATGCCACTCTCATTCAGTTATGATTACCTGCTCTGTATTTCCCTCCATTCTTTTTTATCCCCTGTACATACTTTTGTTCTTTCTTTCCACCCTGTCCTTAGTTCTGCATTTTTTTAACCCACTCACTCATTACCTTAATCCCCTATCACCTCTCTGTCTTCTCTTTGTAGTTCTTTTGAGCTACTCCACCAATTACTTTATCTTCTATCAATCCTTCCCCACTTCTCTTATCTTTTCCCCTAGTGTTTCTGCCCTCTTTTCTTATCTGCCCTTCCCTTTTCTTTCCTCTTTATCCTCTTACTTCTTTATAGTTTTAGATAAATTTCTGATAAACACTGAACTGAATGATTAAGTCTTTCCTTAGAGCCAAAACTGATGAGATCAAGCTTTAGACAATGCTCATCCTCCTCCCTTCTTTCCCTTGATTGTAATCTTTTGCATCTCTTCATGTGAATTCTTTGTCCCATTATATCTCTCCTTTCCTCATTTTCCAGTACATTCCTTTTCCCACCCCTTAATGTCTTTTTCTTTGATGTAATTACATCTGAGTTCACTCACAACCACATCCTCAGTCCATGTGATGTCCCCCTCTGCCCCAGTGATAGATACAGTTTTCAAGAGTTACAGATATCATTTTCCCATCTAGAGATGTAAATTGTAATTTTTAAATAATATATATTTTCCCTGCTATTTACCTTACTATGCTTCTCTTGAGTCTTGTGTTTGTAGATTAAATTTTCTATTTAGTTCTGATTTTTTCAATAGGAATGATTGAAAATCTCTTATTTCATTGAAAATCCATTGCCTCCCCTGAAAAATGATGCTGAGTCTCACTGAGAAATTAATTCATTTGTAACCCTAAATCCTTTGCCCTCCAGTCCCTCAAATCCTTTATTGTAGAAGCTGCCAGATCCTGGGTAATCCTGACTATTGCTCCTTTATATTTGATTTTTTTTTCTGGCAGCTTGCAGTACTTTTTTCTAGAGCCTGTATTACTCCGTTATGCAACAATGTTCCTTAGGGTTTTCCTTGTAGGATTTCTTCCCAAAAATCATAGATAGATTCTTTCAAAGAGTATTTCCTCCCCTATTTCTAGAATACTGGAGCAGTTTTCCTTAATGATCTCTTGGATAATGCTATTCAGGCTCATCTTAATATTCATGGGCTTCAGGTAGACCAATAATTTTTAAATTATCCCTTCTGGATCTGTTTTCCAGGTTGGCTGTATTTCCAAAGAGGCATTTAATATTTTCTTTCATTTTTTTCTTTCTTTTTAGGTTGACTAAGTCATAAGGTTCCATTTGTCGTGTTCTAGTGTTCTAGTGATTTTCTTCAGTTAGCTTCTGCATCTCTTTCTCCATTTGATTAGTTCTTTTTAAGGAGTTGTTTTCTTGAGACAATTTTTTCCTTCCTTTTCCAAGCTGCTGATTCTCTCATCATTATCTCTCATTCCCTTTGTAATTTTTTCTTTTACCTCTTTTATTCATCTTTTAAAGACTTTTATAAGCACTTCCAAGAAGCCTCTTTTAGCTCGAAACCAATTCCTATAACTCATTGAGATTTCTTCTGTGGACATTTTGTCCTCATCTAAATTGGTGTTTTGCTCTGCCCTGTCACCACAGTAACTTTCTAAAGTCAAGGTTCTTTTCTGTTTCTTGCTCATTTTATTTACTTTTCTTTTGGTATTTCTTCTTCTTTTTTTTTTTTTTTTTGCATGTTCTTTTCAGGAAATAGCCTGCTTTTCCAGAATGTTTCTTTTTAGCTAGGACTGGAAGTTGCCCCACTGATTTGCTTCTCTACTGAGCCAGGACTGAGGATTACAGTTGCTGATTTGCTGTAACTAAGACCCTCTCATCAGCTTTCTTATAGTCTTATCTCAGCTGGGCTAAATACCCTTTTCACCCCAGTGAGCCTGACCTTTCTTGAAGTTTTTCCAATCTATCTTGATCTGGAGAGTAATTTCATCCTGTTACACTCTGTTCAGATGTTTGGTTTCATGGGATTTTCCAGATAAACTAGGAGAGCTGTAGCAGCTTCCTGGCTTTACCCTGCCATCTTGGCTCCACCCTCAGAAGTCACCTGTATTCTTTTTTTGACAATTTGTCTAACCCTCTTACTATATCTTGATTAAGAGCTCCTGAAGCTGCTGCTCTTGTGGCAATCACTATTGTGACTGCAACATGTATTACATGTCTCTGTCATATTATTACAAATTGTCCCTGCCATTTTCTTAAACTTTCTTAGACCAAAAATGTTAGTTTGTCACTTCAAATTTTGATTTGAGGCATTACTTTTAAGTCATTTGAAAAGGGATATTGAAAGAGTTCATTTGGGTCACCTCTACTTTACTTTCTTTCCTCCTAACCCTAATGATGGACAGAAGTAATGAACATTCTACTAGTGCTCTTAAGCATAACCCCCTTGATCATACTTTGTAATAACCAAAGACACTTTCAGTTTTTATTTAGGAAATATAATATCTTCCCATTAGAATCTTCAAAAGTGGGTATTGTGGGTAGGATTCAAAAATTCTCCATTTTAGCTATGTGCTTCAAACAAAAAATAGTCACAACTTTTAAATTTTGTCCATGATATTGACTTGTTGAAATCATGTTTTCCATCTATGTGTCTATACACATATATGTATGTGTGTATATAAATTTGTGTATATATATATACACATCAACACACACATATATATTTTACACACATACATTATATATATATATATATATATATATATATATATATAATACACACATACATTCACACATATGTATGTATGGCCTCTCCTGGGCTAAGCAAAATTCTAAATAGAATGGAAGATGTTCAAAATTCTAACATTTTCCATTGACTTTATATTTAAAGTAATCATCCCATCTGCTGCTTATTTGAAGAAAGCTTAAAGCAGGAATTAATACTTACCAAGTTACCAAGTGGAATTACCTTTTATCAAGATAAATCATTGTTAAATTTCCAATATGAGCACATGCATCTTAAAAAATTGGCAAATCCTACAAATCAGGATTAGATTCTTTATCTTTATTGATAGTCTAGACTTTAAAAAGTGGTAGAGAAAATATTAATTCAGATAACATTTAAAACATACTGTATTTTAGAGAGTCAATGATTAAATATTTAGTATTCTTATACTTGTAAAGTTTCTCAGCCCCATCCACAGAATTCTGATCATTAAAAAAGACTGCTGTCAACTATTGGGAATATGAATAGTTTCTTGGAAACCATAATTTGTGGAACAGAACCAAGATGTCAGACACAAAGCAGGACATGTTTGAGTTCTCTCAAATATCCATAGAAACTGTTTCAAGTAATCTTTGATTAATGCCAGAGTAACATAAACTACAAAAAGATGGGATGAAAAAATGTCCAGCCTAAGACAGCTAGAAGCTTAGCATGAAAGATCTGTTGCACTTGGGCAATAGTGGAGCACAGTTAAGCAGGTAGGACTCTAGAAAACCAAGAGCAGTCTTTGGTGAAATAGCTGTGACAGATTCTGGAGCTCTCAGTCCACAGTTGGTAAAGGTGTTAGAGAAATGATCAGAAAGGTCCATTTGCTGACATTGAGGACAGTCATTTATGGCATTACCTGTACTTAGATCCAGGTCACAGTTCAGTGAGAAGAGGAACATTAGCAAACTTGGCTGAAGGAAACACTTGTCATTCAGAGACAGAACCACAGGCTAAGAAAGAAGTAAACATATCTCTCCTAATATCATACTACCTTCAAAGAAGCAAAAACTTACAAATCTCCAAAATATATCTGAAATTACTTGTACAAAAAACATGAAGTTTGGGACAGTGTTGCCTCTACTCCAGAAGCAAAGCACATCTTTCACATAGAGTTAAAATAAAAAAAAAATAGATGAAAAATGAACAAATAAAATATCTTGACCTTAGAAATTTACTACTGTAAAGTTCAAAACACAAACATAGAAGACAAAATGTCAAAACTACCACATCCAAAACATTAAAAATATTTTGAATTAATCTCAAGCCAACAAAACTCATTCCTGGAAGAGCTCAAAAAGGATTTTTAAAATCAAATAAGAAAGGTATAGACAGAGCTGGAAAAAGAAGTCAGAGTGATGCAAAAAAAAATAAATAAAAAGAGAATCAACAGCTTAGTGAAGATACACACACACACACACACACACACACACACACACACACACACCAAATACTGAAAAAAAAAAAAAAGAGTGAGAATAGGCTAATTAATAAAAAAGGACAAAATCAAATAAAGAAAAGAATGTCTTAAGGATCCTTAGAGATATATGATTTCCTGATGTCTCAAGGAGTTGTTAGCTTTCATTTTCCTGTTTTTTGTTGTTGTTGTTGTTGGGTTTTTTTGTTTGTTTGTTTGTTTTTATTTGTCCAATTCTATCTTTTGAGGAATTATTTTCTTTTTTTTTAAATTTATTTAATTTTTATTTTATTTTATAATTATAACTTTTTTTTTGACAGTACATATTCATGGGTAATTTTTTACAACATTATCCCTTGCACTTACTTCTGTTCAGATTTTTTCCTTTCCTCCCCCAACCCCCTCCCCCAGATTGCAGGCAGTCTTATACATGTTAAATATATTACAATATATTCTAGATACAATATATGTGTGTGGAACCGAATTTCTTGTTGCACAGGAAGAATTGGATTCAGAAGGTAAAAATAACAGTTTACACTCATTTCCCAGTGTTCCTTTTCTGGAAGTAGCTGATTCTGTCCATCATTAATCAATTGGAATTGGATTAGCTCTTCTCTATGTTGAAGATATCCATTTCCATCAGAATACATCATCGTACAGTATCATTGTTGAAGTGTATAATGATCTTCTAGTTCTGCTCGTTTCACTTAGCATCAGTTGATGTCTCTCCAAGCCTCTCTGTATCCCTCCTGTTGGTCATTTCTTACAGAACAATAATATTGCATAACATTCATATACCATAATTTACCCAACCATTCTCCAATTGATGGACATCCATTCATCTTCCAGCTTCTAGCCACTATGAAAAGGGCTGCCACAAACATTTTGGCACACACAGGTCCCTTTCCCTTCTTTAGTATTTCCTTGGGATATAAGCCCAGTAGTAGTATGGCTGGGTCAAAGGGTATGCACATTTTGATAACTTTTTGGGCATAATTCCAGATTGCTCTCCAGAATGGTTGGATTCTTTCACAACTCCACCAACAATGTATTAGTGTCCCAGTTTTCCCACAGCCCCTCCAACATTCATCATTATTTGTTCCTGTCATCTTAGCCAATCTGAAAGGTGTGTAATGATATCTCAGAGTTGTCTTAATTTGCATTTCTCTGATTAATAGTGATTTGGAACACTCTTTCATATGAGTGGAAATAGTTTTAATTTCATCATCTGAAAATTGTCTGTTCATATCCTTTGACCATTTATCAATTGGAGAATGGCTTGATTTCTTATAAATTAAAGTCAATTCTCTGTATATTTTGGAGATGAGGCCTTTATCAGAACCTTTAATTTTAAAAATATTTTCCCAATTTGTTATTTCCCTTCTAATCTTGTTTGCATTAGTTTTGTTTGTGCAGAAACTTTTTAATTTGGTGGAATCAAAATTTTCTATTTTGTGATCAATAATGGTCTCTAGTTCTCCCTTGGACACAAACTCCTTCCTCCTCCACAAGTCTGAGAGGTAAACCATCCCATGTTCCTCCAATTTATTTATGATTTCGTTCTTTATGCCTAAATCTTGGACCCATTTTGATCTTATCTTAGTATGTGGTGTTAAATGTGGGTCCATGCCTAGTTTCTGCCATACTAATTTCCAGTTTTCCCAGCAGTTTTTGTCAAATAATGATTATTATCCCAAAAGTTGGGATCTTTGGGTTTGTCAAACACTAGATTGCTATTTGTATTCACTATCTTGCCCTGTGAACCTAACCTATGCCACTGATTAACTAGTCTATTTCTTAGCCGATACCAAATAGTTTTGGTGACTGTTGCTTTATAATACAGTTCTAGATCAGGTACAGCTAGACCACCTTCACTTAATTTTTTTTTTCATTACTTCCCTTGAAATTCTCGACCTTTTGTTGTTCCCTATGAATTCTGTTGTTATTTTTTCTAGGTTATTAAAATAGTTTCTTGGAAGTCTGATTGGTATAGCACTAAAAAATAGATTAGTTTAGGGAGTATTGTCATCTCAATTATATTCACTTGGCCTATCCAAGAGCACTGAATGTCTTTCCAATTTTTTAAATCTGACTTTATTTTTGTGGCAAGTGTTTTGTAATTTTGCTCATATAATTCCTGACTCTCCTTTGGTAGATATATTCCCAAATATTTTATACTATCGACCGTTAGTTTGAATGGAATTTCTCTTTGTATCTCTTGCTTTTGGATTGTGTTGGTAATGTATAAAAATGCTGAGGATTTATGTGGATTTATTTTGTATCCTGCAACTTTGCTAAAATTCTGAATTATTTCTAAGAGGAATTATTTGATTAAGTAAATTTTTGTAAGTCTTTATTTGGCTAATTCTGCTGTGTAAGCAATTCTATTTTTCAAAAATTTTATTTGTAATTAAAAAAAAAATTGAGTGTGCATGAAGCCAAGATGGTGGAGAGTAGACAGGACTTTGTCTGAGCTCCTTCTGGCTTCTCTCAGCTCAACACCACATCATTTTTGAATGAGTTTTGAAGTGACAGAACCCCCAAATTTTTGGAGTGTAACAAATTTCCAGCAGAAGATATTTTGGAAGAACTTCAAGAAAGGTCTATTTCAAATGGGAAGTGAGGAAATGGGGGGCTTGCAGGCTAGCACAGGCACAGAGGATTGTAGTGCAATGAAAGAATACCAAGGATGGAGAGGTTTCCATGGGCTGAGAGAGAATGTAGTGATAGATTCTTTGCCAAAATATAGCAGCATTTTCAATTTTGTCCTGGTTCAAAAGCCAGTGGATCAGTGAAGTAGTTGTGAGACCTCCAACACAATGACAGAAGGCACATAATGAGCTCCTGAAACTCAGCATAATATGAGACTTGTCTACATCCAACCAGCGTGTGAAGGAAGGTAGAAGCAAAAGCACCAGGACAATTTGAAGTCACTGTCAAAAAACAGACCTCAAACCCTGAGGACAATAAGACAAATCATCTCCACATGAAGCCTCAATGAGTGATATAAATTGGTCTCTAACTCATAAGTCCGTTTTGGAAGAATTCAAAAAGGATCTCAAAAGAAAATTAGAAAAAATGGGAAAAAAAGGGAAAGAAAATAAGAGCTCTAGAAAATGATATACAGAAATTAACTGCAGAAAATAAAATCACTCCTTAAAGAATAGTTTTAGTGAAATGGATAAAGAAAACAACTCCTTGAAAAACAGAATTTATGAAATGGAAAAAAAAATCCAATTAACAAAACAACTCATTTAAAAGTTCAATTGGTGATAAATAGTCAAAGGTTATGAACAGACAAATTTCAGATGAATAAATTGAAAACATTTCTAGTCATATGAAAATGTGCTCTAAATCACTATTGATCAGAGAAATTCAAATTAAGACAACTCTGAAATACCACTACACACTTATCAGATTGGCTAAGATGACAAGAAAAGATAATGACAAATGTTGGAGAAGATGTGGGAAAACTGGGACACCAATATATTGTTGGTGGAGTTATGAATTGAACCAACCCATTCTGGAGAGCAATTTGAAAAAAATACCTAAAGGGTTATCAAAATGTGCAT
The DNA here is from genome assembly GCF_048593235.1 of Sminthopsis crassicaudata. Classification (NCBI taxonomy): domain Eukaryota; kingdom Metazoa; phylum Chordata; class Mammalia; order Dasyuromorphia; family Dasyuridae; genus Sminthopsis; species Sminthopsis crassicaudata. Next base: position 219,027,774 of record NC_133618.1, read on the forward strand.
ACAGCAAAAAGAGTATATGATGATCAATTCTGATGGATATGACTCTTTTCAACAATGAGATGATTTAGGCCAGTTTCAAAGATTTTGTGATGAAAAGAGTCATCCACAACTGGAGAGAGGACTGTAGGAACTGGGGGTGGGTCACAATATAGCATTTTCATTCTTTAAGTGGTTGTTAGCTTGCATTTTATTTTCTTTCTTATTTTTCCTTAGGATCTGATTTTTCTTGCACAGCAAGATAATTGTATAAATATGTATGAATTTATTTAATTTAACATATATTTTGTTTTGTTTAACATATATTGGAGTACTTGCCATCTAAGGGAAAGGGTAGGAGGAAAGAGGGAAGAAATTTGAAACACAAGGTTTTGTGAGGGATAATGTTGAAAAAAGTATATACATATGTTTTGAAAATAGAAAACTTGAATGAAGAAAGGTTCAATTGGCCAAATGAAAAAAAAAAATTTAAAAGGTAATTGAAGAAAATAATTCACTAAAAATTAGAATAACAAAACAAAAAAAAATGAAAAAAAAATAAAAGAAAATGTAAAATGCCTCATTAGGAAACAACTTATCTGGAAAATAGATCCAGAAGAAACAATCTAAGATTTACTGAATATTGAAAACCAGTATAAAAAAAAAAAAAAAAAAAAAAAAAAAAAAGAAAAGGAAAAAAAAAAAAAAAGCCTAGACAACAACTTTAAAGAAATTATCAAGGAAAACTGTCCTGACATCTTAGAATCAGAGCATAAAAAAGCCATTGAAGGAATCCACCAATCACCTCCTGAAAGAGACCTGAAAATAAAAACTTCTACGAATATTGTAGCTAAATTCCAGAATTATCAGATCAAAGAGAAATACAGCAAGCAGCCACAAAGGAAGAATTTACATATCAAGAAGCCTCAATCAGAATTACTCAGTACCTAGCATTTTCCACTTTAAAGGATCTAAAGATCTGGGATCTGACATTCTGGAGGGTAAAGGAACTTGGACTGCAATCAGGAATCAAGTATTCGGCAAAATTAAGCATTATCTTTCAGGAGGAAATATAGATATTCAATGAAATAGGAGATTTTCTTTTATTTTTCATGAAAAGACCAGAACTAAAAAAGAAAATTTGATTTTCAAATACAGAACTCTAGAGAATTATAAAAAGGTAAAAAGACGAGAAACAACAATTTTTAAAAATTAAAATGTTTACAGTTATATATAGGAAGATGATATATTTATCCCTTGAAAAATGCATATTCATTAGGGATACACTTAGAGGGTTTAGGTTTAATTATATTTTTGTGTGATGATATAAAAAAGAAACTACTATAAAGGGGATTATCCTGCATAAAGGGAATGGGGGTACAGTGGAGTAAATTGCATCACATGAAAAGGGAAAAAAAGATCTATTACAATAGATGTAAAGAAGGAAGTGGGATGAGGATTGTGTAAATCTTAACGTTGTCTGATTTGGCTCAAAGAAAGAATATGACAAGTTTTAAATTTTTGTTTAGTTTAATATAGAAACTTCTCATCCTATAAGGAAGTAGAAGGAGAAAGGGGAAAAGAAAGAGAGAGATAATATAAAGGAGAATAAAAGTAGAATGGGAAAAGGACAAGAAAGGGGGGGTGGGATTGTAAGAGGGGAAGGCAGATTGAGAGAAGTGGTGGTCAAAAGCAAAATACTGATGAGGAGCAAAAGAGAAAAAGAGAAAAGTATAACTTGGGGAAAATAAGATGGTAAGAAATATAGTGACTAATTTTAACTGTGAATGTGAATGAGATGAATTCTCCCATAAAACAGAAGCAGATAGCAGACTGTATAAAGCCAGAATGCTACAATATGTTGTTTATAATAAACAGATTTAAAAGAGAGTTTCACATACAGAGCAAAGGTAAAAGGCTGGAGCAGAATCTATTATGCTTCAACTGAAGTTAAAGGAAAAAAAAAAAAAAGCATGGGTAGCAATCCTGATCTCAGATTATAATAAAAGCAGAAATAGATCTAATTAAAAGAGATAAGGAATACAACTATACTGTTCTAAAGAATACCATAGATAATGAAAGAATATCAGTTCTAGATATATAAGCACCAAGTGGTAAAGCATCCAAGTTCCTAAAAGAAAAGTTAAGAGAGCATCAAGAAGAAATAGCAAAACTATACTAGTAAGGGATCTCAACCTCTATCTAGATAACTAGATAGAACTAGTCAGGGGTTCTCAAACTATGGCCCATGGGCCAGATGTGGCATGAGGAGGATGTTTATGCGGCCCACCAGCAAATGGGCTGGGGGCGGAGACAGAGTGTGAGTTTTTGTTTTTACTATAGTCTAGCCCTCCAACAGTCTGAGGACAGTGAAATGGTCCCCTATTTAAAAAGTTTGAGGACCACTGAACTAGATAAATCAAACTAGAAAATAAATAAGAAAGAAATTTTAGAATCTTAGAAAAGTTAGGTATGACAGATCTTTGAAGAAAATTTAATAGAAACAGAAGGGGATATACTTTTTTCTCAGTGGTACATTAAACCTACACAAAAAATTGACCACATATTAAGTCATAAAAGCCTCAAAATCAAATGCAGAAAAGCAGAAATATTAAATGGATCTTTTTCAGATCATGATGCAATAAAAAATTACCTGCAATAAAGGCCCAGGGAAAATAGATCAAATATTAATTGGAAACAAAATAATCTAATCCTAAAGAATGAGTCGATAAAACAACAAATCATAGATACAATCAGTAATTTTACCCAAGAAAATGACATTAATGAGATAACATACCAAAATTTATGGGATACAGACAAAGCAGTTCTTAGGGAAAGTTTTATATCTAAAGATATAAATGAATTTCTCATAAACTAGAGAAAGAGTACATCAATTAATTGAGCATGTAGACTAAAAAAGCTAGAAAAAATTCAAAACCTCCAATTAAATACCAAATTTGAAATTCTGAAAAAGGGGAGAAATTGAAAATTATTGAACAAATACATAATTAATAAACACTAATGATAAATTAGTTAATATTTAAGAAATGGTAATTAATTATTATTAATAATAAAATAACTGAACTAATAAAAACTAAAACTTAATTTTATGAAAGACAACACACAACAAAATAAACATTTAACTAATTTGATTATAAAAAGAAAATCAAATCATTACCATCAAAAGTGAAAAGGGTGAACTTTACACCAATGAAGAGAAATTTACAGCAATAATTGGGAGCTATTTTGCTCATTTTACAAAAGTATGGATTGACCAGATTAATAGAAGAGAAAATAAATTACTTAAGTGGTCCCATTTTAGAAAAAGAAATTGAACAAACTATTATTCAACTACCTAAGAAAAAATCTATAGAGCCTGATGGATTTACATGTGAAATTTACCAAACATTACAATACTATGTGGAAGATTAGGGAAAGAATAAGTCCCATTCAATTCCTTATATAACATAGATAACCTGGTAGGGTCAAAACAGAGAAAGAAAATTACAAACCAATTTTCCTAATGGATATTGATGCAAAAATGGATATGATGCAAAAATCTTAAATAAAATATTAACAAAGAGAATACATCAAGTTATCACCAGGACAATATATCAAGACCAAGTAAGATTTATACCAGGAAGGCAGGGCTGTTTCAATATTAGCATAATTGTCTTTATCATTAAGCAAATGGATAGAAAATATATAGTATCTCAATAAATAGAGAAAAAGCATGTGACAAAATCCAGCATCTATTTATATTAAAAACACTGGAGAATATAGTAATAAATGGGGTTTTCCTTAAAATGATTAATAATATCTATATAAAACTGTCAGCAAGCCTTATATGTAATGAGAATAAACTGTTTCCAATAAGATCAGCACTGAAACAAGGTTGCCCACTATCACAATTACTATATTTTATTATATTTATAATTTATAATATTTTATTAGAAATATTAGCTTTAGGCATAAGGGAAGAAAAAGAAATTAAAGACATTAAAGTAGGTAATGAGGAAATCAAATTATGATTCTTTGCAAATGATATGATGATATATTTAGAGAATAGTAGAGAATCAGCTAAAAGCCTATCCAAAACATTTCACAACTTTAAGTGTTGCAGGACACAAAATAAATCCACAGAAATGATCAGCATTTCCATCTGTTACCAACAAAGTGCAGCATCAAGGGATATAAAGGCAAATTCTATTTAAAATTACTGTAGATAGGGGTAGAGCCAAGATGGTAGAGAGCAGACATGGCTTTCTGTGACCTCCTCTGACCTTCTCTCAAGCCAATAGCAGATTAAGCATCTAAACTGACTTTGGAGTGACAGAGCTCACAAATATTTAGAGTGCAACACATTTCCATAAGAAGATATTTTAGAATAACTTCAGAACAAGTCTCAGGCAGGGGCACAATGTGGTGAGCCCAGACCAAGTGTAGGGGGCCCAGGGAAAAGATGTGGGTTGGAGAGCCAGAGAGTCGTAGCACCTGCTCACTGGGGAATCTTCTGTAAGGTTCTTAGGCTATCTGTTCTGGTTGCAAGAGGTTGGTTTAGCATATTTGCTGTAAAATTACCCAGAGCAAACACAATAGGTAAATTGTAAGCCACAGAGCCCTTGGAAGAATTTGGGACCTGGCCACTATTACCCAGGAGTCAGTCAGAAATACTAGCCCCAGGGAAAACTAAACCAGCTATCATAGCTTTACTTTAAGAGCAGACTTCAATCCTTAAAACTGAGAAAAAAAAAAGTAAAAACTCTGACCATAGACAACTTTTATGGAGAGAGCAAACCTCACACCCTAAGATTCCTAAAGGCAAATCAATTCCAGATGAGACCCCAAAGGGAGAAATGAGCTGCTTCCCATTTCACAAGGCTTTCTTGGAAGATTTCAAAAAGGATCTTAAAAGAGAGTTAGAAGAAACATGGGGAAAGTAAATGAGATCTTTGCAATAGGGTATGGAAAAGGAAAAAACAAAAATTGTCTGAAGACAACTCCTTAACAATAGATTTGGTGTATTTCTGGATGAAAGGGGTAAGTGGAACCAAGATGGTAGAGAGCAGACATCATGGTTTTCTGTGACCTTTTTTGACCTTCTTTCAAATCAACAGTAAAATAAGCCTCTAAACTGGTTTTGGAGTGACAAAACCCACAAATATCTGAAGTACAATGCATTTCCAGAAGAAGATACCTTGGAACAACTTCAGAACAGATCTGTTTCAAACAGGCAGGGGAACAGTGAGCCAAAGCCAAACTTCCGAATAGGGAGCCAGGATAAGGAACTGGGGTAGAGAACCAGAATTTTGCAGCATCTACCAGGAATGTTCTGTGAGGATCTTAGGCTACTCTGTCCTGGTTGCAAGCCCACTGGTTCAGCAGGTTTGCTGTAAAATAACCCAAAAGTAATTACAAAAGGCAAATTGTAAACCACTGAACCCTGGAAGAACCCGGCACCTGAATGTGATTACCCAGCATTGGAAGTCAATTAGAAACACTGGCTGTAGGGCAAACTAAACCAGCTGTCACCCCTTTGCCTTAAGAGCAGATCTCAACCCTTTACAAATGAGCAAAGCAGCAAAAAGAACTCTGACTAGAGACAACTTTTATGAAAGAGAGAACAGATGTCACACCTTGAGGTTGCTAAAGGCCAATCAACTCCAGATGAAGTCCGAAAAAAAAAAAAAAAAAAAGATATGAGCTGGCCCCCATTTTTCAAGGCTTTAGTCAAAGATTTCAAAAAGGATCTAAAAAGAGAGTTAGAAGAAAAATTGGGAAAGGAAATGAGATCTTTGCAAGAGTGTAGTGAACCGTTGTCCCCAGGCAGTTGCTGTTAACTCTTGTCCAGAGAAGTGACTTCCCTTCCTGCAGAGAGCAAGCTCATTGGTTGAAGTGGTTCTTCCCAGAAGCCCTTGCATTATCCCACGCCCATTCTCTGGGAGGATAAAAGAGGCAACATTGGGCCTGGAGAGCAGATTGGACTGGGGAAGGACAAGGGCTGGAGGACAGCACTCCAGGAAGAGGAGAAGTCTCTGCATTACATCAGGCCTGACGGGGCTCTCTGCAGGAAGGGAAGTCACTTCTCTGGACAAGAGTTAACAGCAACTGCCTGGAGACAACGGTTCACTACAGGAAGAAGAATCTGTCTGAGAGATTTGAGTAGACACAGAAGATCTCTTCCCAGAGAGCAATCTGGCAGCTTCTGGAGATGATGGCTCGCTACACAAGAGTGTATGGAAAAGGAAAAACAGATTATCTGAAAAATATCCTAAAAAAAAAGATTTGATGAAATGGGAAATGCATATAATTCCTTACAAAATAGATATGAAAAAGATGCCAACTCATTGAAAAGCAGAATTTGTGAAATGGAAAAAAATGCAATAAACAAAACATTAATTTGGCCACATACAAAAGGAGCTAAAAAAAGGTAACTGAAGAAAATAATACCCTAAAAATTAGAATTCAACAAATGGAAGTGAATGAATCATTAAGATTTCTAGAATCAGTCAAACAAAACAAAATATAAATGAAAAATAGAAGAAAATATGAAATGCCTCCTAGGAAAAAACAACTGACCTGCAAAATAGATCTAGGAGAAACATTTGAAGGATTACTGGACTTCCTGAAAGCCATAATGAAAAAAAAAAAGAACCTAGACATTACCATATTAAAAATCATAAAGGAAAACCTCCCTGATGTCCTAGAAATAGAAGGTAAAATAAAATAGACATTGAAAGAATTTGCCAATCATCTCCTGAAAGAAAACCCAAAAAGAAAACTCCAAAGAATATTGTGGCTAAAGTTCAGAACTACTGGACCAAGGAAAAAATGTTGCAAGCAGCCAGAAGGAAAAAAAATCAAAAACTGAGGAGCCACAATCAGGATAATCCAGGATCTATAAAGAATCAAAGAGCCTAGAAGTTGATATTTTGAAAGGCAAAGGAACTTGGTTTACAGCCAAGAATAAACTATCCAGCTAAATTGAGCATTATCTTTCAGGGAAGAAGATGGAAATTCAGTGATAAAAGGGAATTTCATTTATTTCTGATGAAAAGATCAGAGCTGAGCAAAAAATTTGATCTGCAAATATAAAACTCAAGAGAAGCATAAAAAGGTAAAAAGGAAAGAACTCGAGAACTATATTTTCTATTATGGGTATACTTAGAGAGCATGGGTATCATTTATCTTTATTATGATTCTATGAAAAAGAAACTAGAAGTAGAAAGAGGATTGTAGTGGAAAAAGAGGAAAATGAAGATAAAATGAAGGAAATTACATCTCATGAAGAAGCAAATAAGATCTATTATAATTGAGAGAAAGAAGGGAGGGGGATGAATAATGTGTCAATGTTACTCTCATCTTATTTGGTTCAAAGAGAGAATATCAGACATATTTGGTTTCACAGAAAACTTGTCTCTCCTTATAAAGAAATGGGAGGGTAATGGAGAAAAAGGGGAGGGCTAATAGAAGGAAAAAAACAGAAATAGTATGGGAAAGTGTAAGAAAGGGGGATGGCTGTTTGAGGGAGGTAGTGGTTAGGAGCAAAATACTGGAGAGGCAGGAAGGGGCAAAGGAAGGAGAAAAATTTGACTCGGGGTAAATAAGATGGCAGGAAATACAGAAATTGAAAGCAAGAAAAGTATTGAATTAAAAAATAAAACTAAGAGTTGGTTTAATGAAAAAAACAACAAAATAGATAAATCTTTAGTTAATTTGATTAAAAAAAGGAATGAAGCAAATCAAACTGTTAATTTCAAAAATGAAAAGGAAGAACTTTCAAATAATGAAGAGAAAATTAGAGCAATAATTAGGAGTTATTTTGCCCAATTATATGCCAATAAATTTGATAATTCTATAAAATATAGATTTTCCAAGTTAACAGAAAAGGAAATAAATTATTTAAATTAAATTAAATTATTTAAAGTAACTGAACTGATCCAATAATTCTGGAGAACAATATGGAATTAAGGCCTAAAGGTCTATCAAATTCTGCATACTTTTTGATCCAGCAGAGTCTTTGCTGAGCCTATATCCCAAAGAGATCGTCAAAAAGGGAAAAGGGCCAACATATGCAAACAGGTTTGTAGCTGCCCTTTTTTCATAGTGATAAGGAACTGGAAACTGAAAAGATGCCCATCAATTGGAAAATGGTTGAAGAAGTTATGATATATGAATGTTATGGAATATTATTGTTTTATAGGAAATGATCAGCAGAATGATTTCAGAAAGACCTGGAGATTCTTATATAAACTGATGCTGAGTGAAGTTAGAACCAAGAGAACATTGTACTCAGTGACAGGAATATTATAAGATAACTCTAATGGCTGTGGCTCTTTTCGACAGTGAGGTGATTCAGGCCAATGGCTTTGTGATGGAGAGAGCCATCTTCACCCAGAGAGAGGACTGTAGGGAACTGAGTGTGTATTACAACATTTTTGTTGTGGCTTGCTTGCATTTTATTTTCTGTCTCATTTTTTCCTTTTGTATCTAATTTTTCTTGTGCTGCCTGATAATTGTGGAAATATGTATAGAAAAATTGCATAAATTTAAATATATTTGGATTACTTGCCATCCAGGGGAGGAGATGAGGGAAGGGAGGAGAAAATATTTGGGACACAAGTTTTTGCAAGGACGAATGTTGAAAAGTATGCATACATTTTGAAAACAAAAAGCTTTACTTTTTTTAAATTTTGAGTTCCAAATTGACTCCCTCTGTCCCCACACTCCACTCTTCCTGGTATGGAAGCAATTTGACAGAGGTTATAAACATATGATCCTGCAAAATATATTTCTATTTTGGTTATATTGTAAAAGAAAGAAGATGCTACTAAAAAAAGATTTTAAAAAAGTGAAAAATAGTATCCTGTGATTGGCTTTCAGACTCCATCAGTTCTTTCTCTGGAGATGATAGCTAGTCAACCTTATAGATGTGAGGTATATCTTCAGTGTTGTTTTAATTTGCATTTCTCTGGTCAATAATGATTTAGGGCACTTTTTTCATATAATAATTGAGTGTTTTTATTTCTTCATCTGAAAACTGATTGTTTATGTCCTTTTATAACCTACCAATATTTTTGGTAGTTTAGTTGGTACTGCATATGTAAATTGATTTAGGTAGAATTGTAATTTTTATTAAATTGTTTTTGCTTACCCAAGAGCAATTGATATTTTTCCAATTGTTCAGATATGATTTTATTTGTGTGAAGTGTTTTTTTTTTATTGTGTTCATGTAGAACTGATTCTAAGTGAAGTGAGTGGAATCAAGTGAACATTGTACAGAGCAACAACAAAATAATATAATCATCAATTCTGGAGAACATGGCTCCTTTCAACAGTGAGGGACTTAAAGCCAGTCCCAGTGGTCTTATGATAGAAAAAGCAATCTGTACCCAGAGAGAGGAATGTGGGGACTGAATGTGGATTGCAACATAGTATTTTCAATTTTTTTATTGTTGTTTGCTTGCACTTTTTCTTTCTAGTATTTTTTTTTGCTTTTTAATCTGATTGTGTGTGTGTGTGTGTGTGTGTGTGTGTGTGTGTGTGTGTGTGCAGCATGATAACTGTGGAAATATGTATAGAAGAATTGCATATGGTTAACATATATTGGATTACTTGCCATCTAGAAGTGGAGAAAAAAATTGGAATATAAGGCTTTGCAAGTGTAAATATTAAAAAATATCTATGCATGTGTTTTGAAAATAAAAAAGTTTCATATAAAAATAGCACAGAAAAAAACCTCCATTTTTATTGTTGTTGGGTTTGTTTTAATAGGTAAATTCCCAAATATTTTATAATATCTACAATTATTTTAAATGGAATTTCTCCTACTATATCTTCCTATTGGTATTTCTTGGTAATATATAAAAGTGTTAACAATATTTATGGATTTATTTTATATCCTGCAATTTTGCTAATGTTCTTAATTATTTCAAGTAATTTTTAGTTGATTCTCTAGGATTCTCTAAGAATACAACCATACCATCTTCCGAAGAGTAATAGTCTAATTTCTTTTTTTGTCTATTCTACTTCCTTTAATTTCTTTAATCATCTCTTTTGTCATTTCTAATAAAAATAAATTGAATAATAGTAGTAACAATAGGTTTTCTTTCTTTACCCCCAATCTTAATGGGAAAGTTTCTAGGTTATCCCCATTATAGTTGATGCTTCCTAGTAGCTTTAAATGGCTGACACTTATGATTTTGGACAGTTCCATTTATTACTATGCTCTCTAGTGTTTTTAATATCTTTGTCAAAAGCTTTTGAGCATCTATTGAAATACTTGGAGAATTTTTGTTGATTTTGTTATTGACAAGGGCAATTATAATGGTAGTTGAACCAGCTTTGCATTGCTGTTTTAATTCCACTTGGACACAGTATATATATATATATATATATATATATATATATATATATATTTTTTTTTTTTTTTCTTTTAGGTGACATATTGCAATAATCTCCAAAAAAAATTTGCATTGATGAACATTAGGAAAATTGGTCTATAGTTTTCATACTCTGTTTTCACTTTCCTGGTTGAGGTACCAGCACCCTTTTGCTCAGAAAAAGAAATTTAGTAGTATACTGTCCTTACCTGTTTTCCAAATAGTTTACATAGTATTGGAATTACTTGTTCTTTAAATGATTGGTAGAATTCACTCATGAATGTATCTGGTCCTGGGGATTTTTTTTTTTCTTAGATAATCATTTATGGTTTGTTTGATTTCTTTTTTTTTTAGTCCAGACTTAAGTATTCTATTTCTTCTTCCAGTGCTCTGGGGGAATATATATATATATATATAAAATTTTTCTTAGATTGAAAAATTTATTAGCTTACACGGGCAAATAAATTCTAATAAATGCTTTAATTTCATTTTCATTGGTGGAGAATTCATCATTTTTATTTTTGATACTGGTAATTTGTGTTTCTTTTTAAAAAAAAAATCAAATTGAGCATTTTTTTATCTCTTTTATTTTTACACTACCTATCTATTTTCATTCAGTAGTTCAATTGTTGTCTTAATTTGATTTTCAGGATTTCCAATCCTGCCTGCTATGGAGATTGCAAGCTCTATGGTTGTGCTTCACCATGGGCCAGGAGGTTACACTGCTGTCCCTTATCAGGGGTTGTGAGCCACATATCTTGAAAACAAGTTCTTTGGAATACTACTGCTAAATTGTTCTGGGGCCCAGAGTTTACAGGGCTTCCTACTGGGCCATGTCTGGGACTGCATGATCTTCCTGCCAGTCTTCAAAAAGGATTATGCGGACCTCACTGCTTGTGTGTCTTAGAGCTCAAGATATGGCTGCTGGCTTTCTGGAGTGGAGCCTGTTTCTGGCTTGCCAGAAAGATGTGTGCACTGGACCTCTCTCCTTTTATTCCCTCAGTGTGACAGATCTTTACCACTGACTTTTAAATTGTCTTGGGCCAGAAATTTTTTCACCTCATCCTTTTCTTAGTTTTGCTGGTACAGATTTTGCTTTAAGTTATTTATATTTGTTTGGAAGTGAATTTGGGAGAGTTGAGACTAGTTTCTGTCTTATTTCTCCATCCTTGCTTCCCCCATAGAAAAACATGTGTTTATCAAATGTGTTGGAAGATATCCAGAGGAGACTGCAAATGCAAGTTCCCTGGATATTTCTGTTTGCTGAATGACTTTTTTTAAAAAAAAAGTTATCAAGCCACTACCTTAAAATAGATCCATAATGTATGAAAATAATTTGACCTAAATATTGAGATGGGAGGAGAGAGAGAGAGAGAGAAAGAGAGAGAGAGAGAGAGAGAGAGAGAGAGAGAGAGAGAGAGAGAGAGAGAGACAGAGAGAGAGAGACAGAGAGAGAGAGAGAGAGAGAGAGAGAGAGAGAGAGAGAGAGAGAGAGAGAGAAAGAAGGCATGGTATTTCCAGCCACCATGACTGACTGAATGTAGGAGCCACATTGCTCAGCTCCCATACGCCTAATCCAGCAAAAACTTAAAAATAGTGGATGGGATACTGCTCAAAAAATCCTATCAGTAAATAGGGTAAATGCCTCAGAATTTCACAAAAAAAAAAAAAAAATTAGCTAGAAACACATACAATATGAAAGGGAGCCCAACAGAAAGACCAGGGTCTATAACCCTCGGGTGGAGGGGAACCAGAAGCCACCAGAAAGATCAGAGACTGTACAGAAATAATTGTAACCTGGCTAGCTCTAGGTTATATTTTTGAGGCAGAAAGTGTTGAAAACATGCAGAAAAAACTTCTAGGGTGATTAGAATTCTACAACATAGATACTTAAAGCTTCCAGAAGAGGCTGTAGTTAGTACAGTATGTCTGTACTCCATAACCGTCTTTAGATTTTTAAGTCCCTAGATCTCTACCCTGAAATGCAAGAGAGATTTCCACAAGAACCTATTGTATTAAGAGAGAGAGAGAGCAAAAGAATGCAAAATCTAAATCATAAAAAGCAATTGGATGGACAACTCATCAAGCCATTTCGTTAAAGACTAAGCCCAAGTTGACAAGAAATACATGATTGGGTGCTTATGGAAAATTTCACATTTTAAATAACTCCATGGTTCTCCCCTGAGGGGAAAAAAAAACAACTCTTTTTTTATTATGTTGATATTGTATGATCACAATTCTCCAAAGGATGAAAGTATGGGATAGCCAAAAGGCATTGCATTGTATTACCACAAGTTCTATACATACAAAAGGATTAAACACAATACCAATTAAGCAATACAAGTAGTGTAAATGATACCATTATAGAGGTTTATGAATAAAAATGAAGATGAACTCATGATATGTTAAGAGGAAAGGATAATCAATGAGCAGTCTAAGGGCTTTATTTGGAGACATTCTTATGCTTTTAAAAATGTAAAAAAAAATCCCCAGGATGTTGAGTAGAACTTATTCAGAAGAATTGAAAGACATAATCAAGATTTACAAAGGATAAGGAGTATGACTACATTGGCAAACTTTACCTCCGATCACACATGCTCTATGCAGTCATGAGGTCTCACCCAAAAGGATAACTTTTTTTTTTATTTATTCTTATATTACCAACCAGATTTATTTTTGAGAAATATAATAGTATGCTTGTATTGAGGGAGTTAGGAACTCAGGTAAGTGGGTATCCATCTTTTGTATAAAGGTAACAAATTAATTTTAGGTAGGAAAAAAAGATAGAAAATGAAAAAGTACAGAGGATTCACAGAATTCTATAAACAGAGAAAATATTTAAAATGTAGTAAGCAGAAGCTCCCCTTAGGAGGAAAATTAACTCAAAGTTTTCAAATGGGCAATATTCCAACACTCTACACAATAGAGAACAATCAAATCTTTTGCATGGGACTTTAGCTGTCCAAATCACTCACTGTACTAGTATAACTTTCAGTTACTATCAGGGTCCTACCTGTGAAGGAGATTTTTAAAAATTATCCTAGTTTGAGATGTGAGGGGCGGAGCCAAGATGGCGGAGAAGAAACACACGACTCTGTGAACGTCCTTACTCCCTCACAACCAATTAGATAAATCAGCCTCAGAAATAGCGCTGGACTGATAGATACCACAAGGACTGGAAGCACGACTTACCAGCTGAAGAGAATCTGGAGTTTCAACAGAAAAGGTCAGTTCCCAGGGGAGGAAGAAGAGAGGCCAGCACAGACGGGAGGGTGCTAGCATACTGCGCCGATCGCGCTGGGAAGGGCTCTGGGATCAGAGAAGCCACTGAGATAAAGGAATTTGGCACAGGTTGTTAGCTCCTCTCTGCTTATAATACAGCAGTTCAAAGGAGAAATCTAAACTACTTTAAAAATTCAAAGATAGATTAGATCTTCCCAGATCCTAGGGGTGACTCAGCAGATCTCAGCACTGGGGGGTGTGGCCCCTAGCTCCCACCTGAGACTAGTTAAGAGATTGAGTAGTGGGCTGATATGGCCCAAGGTAACACACACTGCCTAGCTCAGCTGGAGAGTGTGGAACTCAGCTCCAGAAGTCGCAGAGAAGCAGAACCTTTGAACTAGGGACCGTGGTTTCTGGCAGACACTTCCAGTTTGAGTGCAGGGGCTTTTCACGTCACCTGCTACTGACATCCACGCCCCACCGGGACACAGGCCAGGATTTGTGTCGCCTTTACTGTTCAATCTCAAACCTCAGGGAAGCCGCTAAAACACAGCGCCCTCAAGGCACAGCAGTGCTAGTCACCTCTGAGGCACTTCCAGGGAGGGGGTGGGGAACTCTCTTCCAGAGCTCTCTCTTAGCTCAGGTGCAGGAGCCGCTGCATCCATCTGGTCTGGGAGGAAGCTGCTAAATAAATAAATAAATAATTTCCTACCCCAGGGACAGACCCCAAAACATTTTTTAATCATGAGCAAGAAGCCCAGAAAAACCATAGATACCTTCTACACAGAGAAAGAGCGGGTATCCAACCCTGAGGAAGTTAACAGCAGAGAGACAGCAGATAACAACCTAAAGGGGAATGATTCCTGCCCCCCATCACATAACTCTATCCTAGAAGAGACTATTAAAAAGTTAAGAGACTTTGAAGAAAAATGGGGAAAGGAAAGGGAAGCTATGATAGAGAATAACAACGTCCTGAAATTAGAGTTGGAAAAAATAAAGAATTCACAGGAGAATCAGGGAAACAAAATTTGTGAATTAGAAAAAGTTAAAAAATCACAGGAAAGTAGGATTTCTGAATTGGAAAAGATAAAAAAAGTCTCAAGAAAATAGAATTTCTGAATTGGAAAAAGAAAATAATTCTCAAAAAAAATTAGGGAAATGGAAAAAAATTCAATAGAGCAAAATAATTCATGTAAAAACGAAATTGGGCATTTACAAAAAGAACTAAAAACTGTGAAAGAAGAAAATAACTCCTTAAAAGTCAGGATGGAACAAATAGAAATGAATGATTCACAGAGAACCCAAGAATCAGTCAAACCAAACAAAAAAAATGAGAAGCTGGAGAACAACGTCAAATACTTACTGGGAAAATCTATAGACCTGGAAAATAGATTTAGGAGAGATAATCTGCGGATCATTGGACTTCCAGAAAAGTATGACCAAAAAAAGAGCCTAGATTTTATTTTACAGGAAATTATCAAAGAGAACTGTCCAGAGATAATAGAAACAGAGGGGAAAGTAGATGTGGAAAGAATTCATCGAACTCCTTCTGAAATAGACCCTAAAAAAAGAACACCACGGAATATTGTGCCTAAGCTGCAAAATTACCACACAAAGGAGAAAATCTTGCAAGCAGCTAGAAAAAAAATAATTTTAATACCAAGGTGCCACAATAAGGGACACTCAAGATCTGGCTGCCTCCACATTAAAAGATAGAAGGGCCTGGAACCTGATATTCCGTAAGGCAAAAGATCAAGGACTGCAACCAAGAATGAACTACCCAGCTAAGTTTAGCATCTTTTTCCATGGAAGAAGATGGTCATTTAATGAAATAGAGGAATTCTATATGTTTCTAAGAAAAAAACCAGACTTAAACAAAAAATTTGATCTGCATCCACAAGACTGAAGAGAAACAGAAAGAGGTACACAGAACCCTTGAGAATTGTAACTCTGTTGTGGGTACATAAAAAGTACTCATGGATAATTTGATTTTACTGATATAAAAGAAAAAAAGGGGGGTGTAGTAAAGGGAAGGAGGTCGTTTCAGAAAAAGGGCAAGGAATGATAAAAAGAGGGAAACTATATCCCAGGAAGAGGCATAGAAAATACACCATATCTGAGGGAATTTAGTGAGGGGGAGAATCATTGTGTGAATCTTACTCTCATCAGAAGAGGCTCAAAGAGTAAATAATTGGCATATTTGTTTTACAAAGAATTTTCCCTCACCTCATTAAAAGGGGGGAGAGGAAAAGGGAAAAGGAAAAGGAGAATAAGTGAAGGGACTTGGAGGGAGGGGGGAGGGATAGTAAAAAAAGGGAGGGCTGAGTGTCACAAGGGGGGTCTGTAAATTAAGTATCGGGGAGGGGGATCAGGGGCGTCAAGGGAAAAGGCATAATCTGGGGATAATATGATGGCAGGAAATACAGAATTAGTAATTTAAATTGTAAATGTGAATGGGATGAACGCTCACATCAAATGGAGACGGATAGCAGATTGGATCAAAAATCAGAACCCTACAATATGTTGTCTGCAGGAAACACACTTAAATCAAGGAGATACATACAGAGTAAAGGTAAAAGGTTGGAACAGAGCCTATTATGCTTCAGGTAAAGCCAAAAAAGCAGGGGTAGCTATCCTTATCTCAGATCAAGCAAAAGCAGAAGTTGATCTAGTTAAAAGAGATAAGGAAGGAAATTATATCCTGCTGAAAGGTAGCATAAATAATGAAGCCATATCGATACTAAACATATATGCACCAAGTGGTATAGCATCTAACTTTCTAAAGGAAAAGTTAAGAGAGTTGCAAGAAGAAATAGACAGTAAAACTATAATAGTAGGAGATCTCAACCTTGCACTCTCAGATTTAGACAAATCAAACCACAAAACAAACAAGAAAGAAATTAAAAAAGTAAATAGAACATTAGAAAAACTAGGTATGATAGATCTTTGGAGAAAACTGAATGGCAATAGAAAGGAATATACTTTCTTCTCAGCAGTTCATGGATCCTATACAAAAATTGACCATATATTAGGACATAAAGATCTCAAAATTAAATGTAGGAAGGCAGAAATAATAAATGCCTTCTTCTCAGACCACAATGCAATAAAAGCTACATTCAGTAAAAAGTTAGGGATAAATAGACCAAAAAGTAATTGGAAACTGAATAATCTCATCTTAAAGAACGACTGGGTGAAACAGCAAATTATAGAAACAATTAATAATTTCACCCAAGATAATGACAATGATGAGACATCATACCAAAATCTGTGGGATGCAGCTAAAGCAGTAATAAGGGGAAATTTTATATCTTTAGAGGCTTATTTGAAGAAAATAGAGAAAGAGAAAATTAACAAATTGGGCCTGCAACTTAAAAAGCTAGAAAAAGACCAAATTAAAAACCCCCAACCAAAAATTAAACTTGAAATACAAAAATTAAAAGGAGAAATCGATAATATTGAAAGTAAAAAAAACTATTGAATTAATAAATAACACCAAGATTTGGTTTTATGAAAAAGCCAATAAAATAGATAAACCTTTGGTAAATGTAATCAGAAAAAAGAAAGAGAAAAATCAAATTTTTAGTCTTACAAATGAAAAGGGGGATCTTTCCACCAATGAAGAGGAAATTAGAGAAATAATAAGGAGTTACTTTGCCCAACTTTATGCCAATAAATATGATAACTTAAGTGAAATGGATGACTTCCTCCAAAAATATAGGCTCCCTAGATTAACAGAGGAGGAGATAAATTGCTTAAATAGTCCCATTTCAGAAAAAGAAATAGAACAAGCTATTAATCAACTCCCCAGGAAAAAATCCCAAGGACAAGATGGATTCACATGTGAATTCTACCAAACATTTAAAGAACAATTAGCCCCAATGTTATATAAATTATTTGAAAAAATAGGGGACGAAGGAGTCCTACCAAACTCCTTTTATGACACAGACACGGTACTGATACCTAAACCAGGTCAATCGAAAACTGAGAAAGAAAATTATAGACCAATTTCCTTAATGAATATTGATGCTAAAATCTTAAATAAGATATTAGCAAAAAGACTTCAGAAAATCATCCCCAGGATAATACACTATGATCAAGTAGGATTCATACCAGGAATGCAGGGCTGGTTTAATATTAGGAAAACTATTAATAATTGACCATATTAACAATCAAATTAATAAGAACCATATGATCATCTCAATAGATGCAGAAAAGGCATTTGATAAAATCCAGCATCCATTCCTACTAAAAACTCTTGAGAGTATAGGAATAAATGGACTATTCCTTATAATAATCAGGAGCATATATTTAAGACCGTCAGTAAGCATAATATGCAATAGAAATAAACTGCAACCTTTCCCAGTAAGATCAGGAGTGAAACAAGGTTGCCCACTATCACCATTACTATTCAATATAGTACTAGAAACGCTAGCCTGGGCAATAGGAGCCGAGAAAGAGATTCAAGGAATTAGAGTAGGAAATGAGGAAATCAAACTATCACTTTTTGCAGATGACATGATGGTATACTTAGAGAACCCCAAAGACTCTGCTAAAAAGCTATTAGAAATAATTCAAAATTTCAGCAAAGTGGCAGGATACAAAATAAATCCATATAAATCCTCAGCATTTTTATATATCACTAACAAAATGCAACAACAAGAGATACAAAGAGAAATTCCATTCCAAACAAATGTTGAGAGTATAAAGTATTTGGGAATCCATCTACCAAAGAATAGTCAGGATTTATATGAGAAAAATTACAAAACACTTGCCACAAAAATAAAGTCAGATTTAAATAATTGGAAAGACATTCAGTGCTCTTGGATAGGCCGAGCGAATATAATAAAGATGACAATACTCCCCAAACTAATCTATTTATTTAGTGCTATACCAATCAGACTCCCAAGAAACTATTTCAATGACCTAGAAAAAATAACAACAAAATTCATATGGAAGAATAAAAGGTCGAGAATTGCAAGGGAACTAATGAAAAAAAACTCAGAGGAAGGTGGTCTAAGTGTACCTGATCTAAAGCTATATTATATAGCAGCAGTCACCAAAACCATTTGGTATTGGCTAAGAAATAGACCGGTAGATCAGTGGAACAGATTAGATCCAAAGGACAAAAAAGGGTACATCTATAGCAATCTAATCTTTGACAAACCCAAAGATACCAACATTAGGGATAAAAATTCATTATTTGGAAAAAAAAACTGTTGGGAAAACTGGAAATTAATATGGCAGAAATTAGATATGGATCCACACTTAACACCATATACCAAGATAAGATCAAAATGGGTCCATGATTTAGGCATAAAGAGTGAGATAATAAATAGATTAGAGGAACAGAGGATAGTCTACCTCTCAGACTTGTGAAAGAGGAAGGAATTTATGACCAGTGGAGAACTAGAGATCATTATTGATCACAAAATAGAAGATTTTGATTCCATCAAACTAAAAAGTTTCTGTACAAACAATACTAATGCAAACAAGATTAGAAGGGAAGTAACAAATTGGGAAAATATTTTAAAACGAAAGGTTCTGACAAAGGTCTCATTTCCAAAATATATAGAGAACTGACCCTAATTTATAAGAAACCGAACCATTCTCCAATTGATAAATGGTCAAAGGATATGAACAGACAATTCTCAGATGATGCAATTGAAACTATATCCACTCATATGAAAGAGTGTTCCAAATCACTACTGATCAGAGAAATGCAAATTAAGACAACTCTGAGATACCACTACACACCTGTCAGATTGGCTAAGATGACAGGAACAAATAATGATGAATGTTGGAGGGGATGTGGGAAAACTGGGACACTAATACATTGCTAGTGGAGTTGTGAAAGAATCCAGCCATTCTGGAGAGTAATTTGGAACTATGGCCAAAAAGTTATCAAACTGTGCATACCCTTTGACCCAGCAGTACTACTACTGGGCTTATATCCCAAAGAAATACTAAAGAGCGGAAAGAGACCTTTATGTGCCAAAATGTTTGTGGCAGCTCTTTTTGTTGTAGCTAGAAACTGGAAGATGAATGGATGTCCATCAGTTGGAGAATGGTTGGGTAAATTATGGTATATGAATGTTATGGAATATTATTGCTCTGTAAGAAATGACCAGCAGGAGGAATACAGAGAGGCTTGGAGAGACTTACATCAACTGATGCTGAGTGAAATGAGCAGAACCAGAAGATCACTGTATACTGCAACAACAATACTGTATGAGAATGTATTCTGATGGAAGTGGAAATCTTCAACAAAAAGAAGAGCCAACTCACTCCCAGTTGATCAATGATGGACAGAGGTAGCTACACCCAGAGAAGAAACACTGGGAAGTGAATGTAAATTGTTAGCACTAATATCTGTCTGCCCAGGTTACATGTACCTTTGGAATCTAATGCTTATTGTGCAACAAGAAAATGATATTTACACACATGTATTGTATCTAGGTTATATTGTAACACATGTAAAATGTATGGGATTGCCTGTCATCGGGGGGAGGGAGTGGAAGGAGGGGGGGATAATTTGGAAAAATGAATACAAGGGATAATATTATAAAAATATATAATAATGAAAAAATTATCCTAGTTTATAGTAAATATGTTCTTGGAATATCTTGGTTTATATCCCTATCCAGAAAGGAAAAAAACTCTCTTACAATGGAATAGGGATCAGAACTATTCTGTATCTTCATGTTATATACAGAAAGTATAATTCCGGAGAAACTGAGTAAGATAGAGTTTAGAGAGTATTTAATAGTTTATTAAATGGAGAGATATAGTGGGGGTTGAGAGATATAGATGGGGGTTGAGGCCCCTTTAATATTCCTTTCTAAATTGCCCAACCCATGGCTAACCTTGATTCACAAATTCTGGTAAAAGACATCCTTTGAATATCGGGGCCCAGTCCCCACTATCAGCTCAGCTTCCCCCAGCCCTCACCTGACCTGAGCTAACTGAAAAGCCCACCAGAACTTGGAACTGCCCACAATCTTTTGGGTATAAAAGAGGTATGCCAGAACTCCCCCATTGCAGGAACCCTCCCAGCCAACATATGGTATCCTTCCAGCCACGTAAGGGTTCCTGCCCACCCAGTGGCCACCTCTGCCCCTGGCATCTTTATAACTGAACTTTGCTTCCAGATGTCTACAATAAGCCTTTTATTTATCAATCTAGGTTTTTGGGCCTGTAAATTTACTTTACAGGGGACACTGCAACTCATGGGATTATCTATGCGCCGAGAAATGGGGTTCCCCCTTTCCTTTCCCTCATTAAGATCAAAGTGGATCCATGGTTTGGTCTCAGGGCTGAATGAGACCATGGTCTCTAATAATCCAGCAAACAATGAGAGTTCTCAATGACATATATACACGTGGCTCAGATGTAGAGGGTAGACTGAGGCAGATGTGGAGTCAGGATACTGAGAGTGGAACTGGAACTGGAACAGGGTGGGGTGAGCCACTGGAGATGGGATGACATAATCAGGGGGAGGCACCCCAGAGATGGGAAGAGACACCTTGATAAGACAGTATCTGATATCCTAATAGCTTGGGATGGGGAGGAATTCTGATGTTCTATCAAGTATTAATATTGTAATTGATAAATTATGGTATATGAAGGTTATGGAATATTATTGCTCTGTAAGTAATGACCAGCAGGAGGAATACAGAGAGGCTTGTAGAGACTTACATCAACTGATGCTGAGTGAAATGAATAGAACCAGAAGATCGCTGTACACTTCAATGTGGTATGAAGATGTATTCTGATGGAAGTGGATATCTTCAACATAAAGAAGATCCAACTCACTTCCAGTTGATCAATGATGGACAGAAACAACTACACCCAGAGAAGGAACACTGGGAAGTGAATGTAAATTGTTAGCACTACTGTCTATCTACCCAGGTTACTTATACCTTCAGAATCTAATACTTAATGTGCAACAAGAAAATTGGATTTACACACATATATTGTATCTAGGTTATATTGTAACATATGTAAAATGGATGGGATTGCCTGTCATCAAGGGGAGGGAATAGAAGGAAGAAGGGGATAATTTGGAAAAATGAATACAAGGGATAATATTGTAAAAAAATTACTCATGCATATATACTGTGAAAAAAATTATAAATAAATAAAATTTTAAAAAAATTCAATCTGGAAAAAAAAGAGAGAGGGGAGGTTTTACAGAACTGAGAAGCAAGGAAACTGAGACAGGCAGGACTGAGTTAGGATAATTAGGGAAACTGAGTTAGGACAATAAAAGAGAACTGTGCCATAACAAAAGGACACATAGAGGTATTTTTGAGAAATTATATTTTTTATTGGTCAGTCATTTCAGGCATGTCTAACTCTTTGTGATTCTATTTTGTGTTTTCTTGGCAAACATATGAGAGTAGTTTACTGTTTCATTTTCCAGAAATCATATTAAATTTGTCAAATGTATTATTTAACACAATTTTTATGAAAACAATTAAGTGGAAGTAAATAAGAGTGAGATGAGAACTAGATATTTGTTGTATCTGATTTTCTCTCAGCACTTTTGTTGTTAGAATGAATGTCCATAATAAAACACAGGTATACATCTCTCAGCTTTTCCATTTAGGAGTCACTTCTCATTGCCTTGAAGAAAAGACTTATAGATGAGACCATGAATGGACCCAATCACACTGTTATTTTATAATGCTTTGTATTTCTTCCTTTTTCTCTTCTCTTTTTTCAAAAATTTTCAAAACTCCTACTTTCCAGTACTGACTTTACAATAAACTAAAATAGTAAACTAAAGCTTGCTACTTTAGTTTTGTTAGTTTACTCTCTTTTCAAGCTATGAAAAATGTCAATTCCTAGGATTGTTGTGATCATACTGTTTTGCCAGAGTTGTTATGTCAGAAAAGGGCTAAATATTAGTGTTTTGCTCCTTCATTTTTTAGCTTTAGTATTTTAGTACTTTCCAGGTATAAGGGGTTCAAAAAGCCTCCTTCTCACTCCAGAAAATGATGTCTCTGTACTCTTGATGTTGGAGTTACTC